>NC_060138.1:188782996-189106908 GCF_021461385.2 Schistocerca piceifrons
GCAGGACTAGATAGTATATAAGTGGTTTTGTTACATTTATCAAACTCTGTCATAAGTGAAACTAAAAGAAAAAAAAATGACCATGTCGTCACAGAGAAAAATGTATCTTCCTATTTATAAACCTACTAGCATATTCCAGATCATGGCAACATGTCACAAATATTATCAAACGGACCGTACTGTAGTTTGGGGGCAATTCCTCTAAGTAATGCCTGAGGCCATAGCAGACTTCATGTACCAACACATTTCCAACCACCCACATTAAACCCAGGTGGAGCATCATAAGAGCCCAAAAGCCAAAGTCAGGAAATAAATGCAGCACACTGTTACCCCAAGTCACAAGTGCCAAGATAGGCAGCTGCTTTTAGTGTGATGTTTAGGGCAACAGGTGGAGTGTGCTATGTATCACTGATGAGCACTGCCACTTCTCCCTTGGCCTTTCACCACAGGTCATCCTTCTGGTAAAGAATTGCACAGGGGTGCCAGAGGACTTAAAATGTGTCCACTAGAGATGTACACAATTAGCCTGTACTATAAAAAGTGTCGGAATTGGCAAATATTATCTATGTGTTTAAAAATTGAATATTTAATGCAGTGACGAATTAATATCTCACCTTTTTCAAAATACCCCATTTTGTTCTTAGCATCAAGAACTTCTTGCCGACAGCATTCAATAGTCTCGAATGCGAAGTCAACAAACTCTTCCAAGGCCTGAACAAGCGGAACCTAGAGAGTGCGAAAATTCATTAGAAAAGTTGAATGTATTTGGTTAGAATTTTCATGGAGAACCTGAATGTCTTCTGTACGCAACTTACTGGAGATAATTTGATACTACCAAATGTCACTCTGGTGTCAACCTCCAGTTCTTTCCTCCACACAAATCTGTTGTTCTCAACTGTAAATAAAAAATTTTCCACTGCTTCTCCTCCGGAAAATGCTTGCTGACATTCGGTAATGTACTCATCTCTCGTGATTCCAAGCATTTCGCAAAAACTTTCTATTTCTTCTGCACTGAACTGTAACATTTCAACAGAATACTTTATTTAAATTTGTGTGTGAAGCAATCTTTAAAATGCAACACAAAATTTTCTTGATTTGAAAGTCTTTACATCAGGCGTTATAAGATTATCTTACTTTCCCAGTCCATGCCGTGTTTCCATCGATAACCAGAACATTAAGTTCATCGCTAACCCAGTCACATTTCAGTTTCAGAATGGGAGTTTCCCCTTTCTTGGGTGTTTTATACAGACTCACAAAGTTGCCTCTCATTCTAAAATCCCGATCTAATATAAAATAGTAACATACAATCCTGCTTCACAGTGAGACCTCAGACGTCACCCGCTAAAAATTCATCACACACAACACGCTACAGCACATCTAAAATGTCGATTTAATATATTATAAAACATTGTTCTGCTTCACAATGATAGCTTGTGACGTCAGCCCCTAAAAATTCATCTCTCTTATCACGCCATAACACACTTACGGCGCGCAGAACTTCACACTCGCAATATCATGTCACAGATCATATGATTCGTGTAAACACATGTGTAAACAAGTCAACAGTTTAAAATGTTTACAGAGAACTTAGAATCAAAACTACAACACACTCCAGTTGTCTGTTGAACTTGAATACTTAAAGTACCAAAGAGTACGGCGTTTCTGTTCAATGAGCTATCGCGATAGCAGATGAAACAGTTGTTCGGATAGGTGGATCACAACAGGCTCAAATGTCGTGCATAGAGAGAAGAAAGTTACGACAGAAATAGTCCTATTTACGTGATTATATCTCGTACAGTAAACTTCGACAACGGCAGCTGTTCCCCTGTCCAGGATGCAAATCAGCAATGTTGTCGAATTTAAGTGATTGAGGTAAAAGACGAAGTTCACAAATGTAGGAAGAATGGATTACAATATATATATTGTATTTTAAGTATCGTAGTTTGTTTTCGCTGTTTTGAAAATACCTTCGATGTCTTATTTATTGGTAATCTATCTGGTGAGAGTAATCGATGACTAATTACAGTACAGTGTAGAAACAGTGTAAGCGGAGCTCAGACTTGAAATTTCGGTTATTTTTCCAGAACGAAAGAATACTAAAGGCGACTCATGTAACTGTCTGTTTAACAAGCACTCATGCGCAAGAGCGCTTGCGCAAGCACGCAGAAATTCCGTGCGCGTCCACAGGGCGATAGAATACATATTCTCCATTCTGTGATACGGCTAGATTAGATTAGATTAATTCTTGTTCCATAGATCATGAATACGACACTTCGTAATGATGTGGAAGGTTTCAGGTTAATAAAAGATGTCTGTACAAGATATTACATTACACAAAATGTTGCATGACACTAATGTTTAAGTTGGTTTTTTTTCCCTTAATTTATATCTAAAAATTCAGCCAATGAGTAGGAGGGGTTCTCATCTAGAAATTCTTTTAATTTATTTTCAAATGTTGGTTGGCTATCTGTCAGGCTTTTGATGCTGTTTGATAGGTGACCAAAGACTTTTGTGGCAGCATAATTTACCCCTTTCTGTGCCAAAGTCAGATTTAACCCTGCATAGTGAAGATCATCCTTTCTCCTGGTGTTATAGCTATGCGCACTGCTATTACTTTTGAACTGAGTTGGATTATTAACAACAAATTTCGTAAGTGAATATATATACTGTGAGGATCCCTAGATCCTTAAATAGATGTCTGCAGGATGACCGTGGGTCATCCTGCAGACTCAATGATGAATTACCCCAGGATATGATGCCATACGAAAGCAGTGAATGAAAGTACACATAGTAAGCTAATTTACTGAGATTCTTATCATCAAAATTTGCAATAACCCTAATAGTGTACGTAGCTGAACTCGGACGTTTCAGCAGACCATCAATGTGTTGCTTCCAGTTTAACCTCTCATCAATGGACACACCTAAAAATTTTGAAAATTGTACCTTAGCTACAGACTTCTGTTCAAAGTCTATATTTATTACTGGAGTTGTGCCATTTACTGTACGGAACTGTATATACTGTGTTTTATCAAAATTTAAAGAGAGTCCGTTTGCTGAGAACCACTTAACATCATTTACAATTACAACACTTAGTTCTTGGTTTTTGGATGTTATTACTATACTTTTATCATCAGCAAAAAGAACTAACTTTGCATCTTCATCAATGTGGAATGGTAAGTCATTAATGTATATCAAGAACAGTAAAGGACCTAAGACCAAACCCTGTGGGACCCCGTACTTGATAGCCCCCCAGTTTGAGGAATCAGCTGTTGTTTTAACATTACATGAACCACTTATTTCAACTTTCTGCATTCTTCCAGTTAAGTATGAATTAAACCATTTGTGCACTGCCCCCCTCAAACCATAATGATGTAGCTTATCTAAAAGAATTCCATGATTTACACAATCAAAGGCCTTTGAGAGATCACAAAAAATACCAATGGGTGATGTCCGGTTATTCAGAGCATTTAATATTTGATCAGTGAAAGCGTATATAGAATTTTCTGTTGAAAAGCCTTTCTGAAAACCAAACTGATATTTTGTTAGTACTTTATTTTTACAAATATGGGAGGCTACTCTTGAATACATTACTTTCTCAAAAATTTTTGATAGAGCTGTCAGAGGAGAGATTGGGCAGTAGTTGTTGGCATCCGACGTATCCCCCCTTTTTATGCAATGGTTTTACAATGGGATATTTCAGGCTATTGGGGAAAACACCCTGCTCCAAAGAGCTATTACATACGTGGCTGAGAATCCTACTTATCTGTGGGGAACAAGCTTTAAGTACCTTGCTAGAAATGCCATCAATTCCACAAGAGCTTTCACTTTTCAGTGAGTTTATTGTTTTACTGATTTCAGAGGGAGAGGTTGGTGGAAATACAGTTGTTTCAAATTGCACAAGTATGGCCTCTTCTATTAATAGCCTTGCCTCTTCTAGTGAAGATCTAGATCCTGTTTTCTCCACAACATTTAAAAAATGATTATTGAAAATATTTTCAATTTCTGATTGTTTGTTAGTACACTTGTCATTCAGTTTGATGGCACTAAAGTCTTCCTGCACTCTTGGTTGCCCTGTTTCCCTTTCAATAATATTCCAAATTGCTTTAATTTTATTATCAGAGTTACTGATCTCAGACATGATACACATGCTTCTGGACTTTTTAATAACTTTTCTTAGTACCGCACAATAGTTTTTATAATATTGAACAATTTCGGGGTCAGTACTCCCTCTTGCTGTTAGATACAGTTCTCTTTTACGGTTGCAAGATATTCTTATTCCTTTAATTAGCCAAGGTTTTTTATATGTTTTCTTGGAATTATGTTTAACTATTTTCTTGGGAAAACAATTTTCAAATACCCTTAAAAATGTATCGTGAAATAAGTTATATTTCAAGTTTGCATTGGGTTCCTTATACACTTGATCCCAGTCTAGCTGCTGTAGGCTTTCCCTAAATTTTGCAATATTTATATTGTTAATTGAACGCACTGCTTTGAAATTCTGATTTGATATACTGCATGGAGCTATGTCATGTACTGTAACTAGCTGTTTGTTTGTACAATCATCACTCTCTTTGCCAGAAAATGTTAAGTTTGGCTTGCCCAAGGCTCCCTATTCCTGGTATACACATGCGGAAGTATGCATAATCGAAATTCGATCAAACTTCAAATTGCTTGTGCAGTCTTGTTGCACAGATTTGTCGTACACATGCTAAAGCCGTGTTGAGCCAACAACGCTTGCACAAGAGTTTTTGTTGTGTGAAGTCGGTTTGAGGTGGCAGTGTAACAGACAGCAGGGACATGACTGTTGAGGAACCCATCAAGGTGATTACTCCATGGCCATTAAAAGCCGCATGGTATGAACATTAGATTGGACACTGATAGCTATTCCCCTCTACCTCTTCATTCCAGTGCAGTTTTTCAGAGCCCCTGAATCCATTTGCATGTTCCAGTAATGTCAGTTTTCCAATGTGGATAAAAGAAAATTGAGAGCATTGGATGGAGGGAACTAAGAATTGCTTTAGGCCACTGTGCATCTGCAGCCCCTTCTGTGGGAAGGAGGTGGCGGGGAGGGTTTGCAGTACACATACACAAGAGTGCACCATAATCTCTTTTCCATTTGAATTTAGCAGCAGTAGACAGTATTCTGTTTTTGTGACTGCTGGTAGGTCTCAATAGTAGTGGAAAACCCAACCTTACAATTAATGAAGTTCCTTATTTCATCTACATTTGCAGTAGACATGATTAAAGTGATAGGTAATTTAAAAATGGAGAAATTTGTCCACGCAGTACATTTCCTTTCAATAATGAATTATGCAACCATTTTTGGGGAAACTCAACTCAAAGTTGCACCATGTCCTTGTATTTCACTTTAATAAAATGTACAACTCGGACTTCCCTCCATACATCAGAAGCATCTTTCTACGAGACCAGTGGACTATGATTTATGTAATGAAGTAACATATGTCTGCCCCTGCTTGTCCTATATGTGAATTGTTTCATGATAGTTTTGTAAATCTAAATCTGATTGGCCAAATCATGAATTGGACCTTTTGTCAAACACTTCGTAGGAAAATAACTTTAGTGTACATAGCTTGCCCAGATTAAGTTAACTGAATTTTTCCTGGCGACTATCAGAAGGAGTACGCAATGTAGAGGAAGCTAGATGTATCAGCTACACAGTCTGCTGCAGGGAGAGGAACTGTAGAGTGGTAACAATGTGTGTCTTCTTCACACAAAGCTGGAACACTGCAGTTGCTTTATATGAGCACCTACGAAAGTAGTAGTGATGGAAACCACCGAAGGGAACAGTTATCAAAAGGTAGTTGCATTTTGTCACATGCAACAGTTAGCTGCATGTAACTCACTAACATCACATGATTTTCAAGCAGACCAGTTTGGAAAGCATGAGACACAACCCACTGAGCTACCTCATGTGCCTAACTTAAAGAGCATTGTACTCTTGGTCACCACAGCTGACAATGTTAATGATTCATAAAAACCACCTCAGCTGTATTGTTACACATTTATTGTGTCTCATCCAGGTGAACATCTTCAGGTTGCCGAGTTGTGCTAAAGGCGTGACATAAAAGATCATGATTAAAATTATTTTTTTATAACCATTTATGTCATAACTTTAGCACAACTTCGCAACTTAAAGATGCTCAACAAATTAAATTGCTTGTAACACAATAAATGTATAATAATACAGCTGAAATGGTTTTCAATTAACTGTTAAAGAACATTGGCTTGAGTGTGGACCACTTCAAAGATTGTAGTTTGGTTGAGTTGAGGAAACCAGCAAATGTGGATATAAAATGTTGGTTGTCATGACTAACCTTAATGAATCCAAAGTATTACTCTACTCACTGTCTGTCCATTCTCATCTTTTTTTTTTCCTTTGCCTTCCAAATGGCGCATGCTCTGACATTTAAGTGACATTGTGTCAGTGGTCTTGTCCGAGCACAGTGCACAGCTTACGTGACCGCATTAATTGTTGGTGCAGCGTCTCCTGCCCCAAATTCTTACCACTGATAATTAAATTATTCTTATTAAATTCATACCCCTCTGCCCCCCCACCCCCCACCCCCCGTCCTCATTCTCCCATATTTTTGCTTATTTGCCGCACATACCCATGCCACATGAACTTTTGAACTTCAACCTAATCATTCCCACCTCTCTCATTGCTTTTCTATCTGTATTCTCAAAAAACATAGAAGAAATCTTTCAAAGAAGAGTAGCAGATTTTCTGGAAGAGCACAAAATACTGTCCACAGCACAACATGGTTTCTGGAAAGCCTGATCAACTGACACCAATTTTTGAGCTATCAAGTGAAGTACTTCAGAAACTAGATAACAGCGAAAATGTCACTGGAATATGTCTAGATCTATCTAAGGCTTTTGATACCATAGATCACACAAAACTATTGCCTAAGCTTGACAACAAGGGGATTTGAGGAACATCGAACAACTGGGTAAAGCCATATCTAAGCGGTCGAAAACAAGTGGTTCAATTGCAACATCAAAATTTCATCAAACTCGCTCAACGCTATTCAAACTATGAAACCATTAAATATGGAGAGCCACAAGGTTCAGTTCTGGAATCTCTTCTTTTTCTGTTATATGTGAATGACCTAAACAAATTCTGTGAGAACATCATCCAGTTTGCTGATGGTACAAGTGTGCTAGTGAGTGGGAAAGAAATGCAAATGCTTCAGAGGTCTACTACAGACACACTGAACAATATTGATAACTGGCTCAGTCACAATAAGTTGGTAATAAATGCAAGTAAAACAATGGCACTAAATTTCTATAATGTGAAAAAAGGTGAGCAAACTGTTCAGATTCAGTTATCTGGCAAAGACCTTCAGCATGTAGACAACATTAAGTTCTTGAGAGTAGGGCTCCAAGATAATCTTAAATGGGGGATGCATATCGAAAAAGTCTCTAAGAAACGAACCACTACATGCTACTTAATGAGAATATTAGAGGGATGCTGCAACAAAGATTCTCTGAAAACTGTGTATTATGCCTATATATACTCACAACTGAAATATGGAATTATTTTCTGGAGTAACTCTTCTCTTAGCGAAAAGCTCTTTATGCTACAAAAAGGAATTATAAGAACAATGGAAGGTATAAAATGAAACAAAACCTGTAGACCAATCTTTAAAAAGTTAGAAATCCTCACACTTCCATGTATATATGTGTATGAGATAACCGTGTTTGTGAAAAAATATTCAATGGAAAATCCCACTCTCTTCCAGAAAAATGAAAATATTCACTCCTATAACACCAGGCAAAAAGGAGACTTTCATTTAGAGCCCACCAACACCACCCTGAATGAAAAAGGAACCCTGTATTATGGGAAAGTTATTTATAAAAAACTTCCTCCACAAATTAAATCAATAAATGACTCGCAAACTGTCAACTACTAAGGCATATTTGACTCATCACTGCTTCTATAGCCTCCACAAGTTCCTTCAGGAAGCTCACTATTGATTTGTGTCTTTGCCTTAGTGATGTATCATATAAATGTTACTAGAACTTTAATGATTTAGCATGTAAATGTTGCTGTAATACAAATATTAATCAGCCAGTACAGTACATGCTCTTTCTCCTTTAAAATATGTACTCTTTATTTTGTACAATATTTGCTCTGTATATTGTAACTCAGTGATTATTTAATGTAGAAATAATGAAATTAATGCAAAATTAACATTACATTTTGTTATACATTGACTTAACCTACATCAGAATGTACTATTTGTTCACTATATGATTACCATGACCAATAAAACTGTACTCTACTCTACGCATACCAGCACATGAATATTCCCATACCTCATCCATCCCGTTCTTTTTTTATGTATTTGTTTTGGCATATTTTTACATATTTTCTCGTATTTGTGCTCATTTTTTCATATTTTTGTAAGTCTGTATGGTTTTTTTTTTTTTTTTTTTTTTTTTTTTTTTTTTTTTTTTTTTTTTTTTTTCACGTCTTTTCTGTAATCTAGCTAGCCTCACAACCACCTAACGCTGTCATTTGTCAATTTCCTATGTTATTTCCTGCTTCCCCAACACCATACACGCCACAATGGAACCCTCCCTTCCCCCCTCCTCCTCCCAACGGCCTACCACAAACAACATTCCTTTCTCTGGATTCAACATCTTCTTTCACAATGACCTTAACCTTTTCAGATTCTGCAAGTCCCTGTCCCTTACAAACCTGGCACTACAAAAACACATCTCCTTGGCACAGGCATTCCTGAATCAGTTCTGTTCCTTCAAAAAGACACTGATACTGTACATTTCTTACTACATACTGTATATCACACCTCTGAAATTGAATACCTTACTCTCCAGCACCTGGAAGAGCATTCCAGACACCACCTCCGTAAGTTATTAAACTTGTTGACATTATACTGCCACCTTGCGGCACCACTGTCCAACCCCTGCCCAACTCACAGTGTTCCTCCTTGTTGATCCCTCATAGCACCCAGACCCTGCCTAACTGACCTTTTCCACTTGCCACATCCTCCAAAATTTCCTACCAACACTCCACCAAATCCAGAGCCCAATCAATCACAGAACACTGTTGTTAACCTTTCACCTAAGTCCCCAGAACCACAAAAGTTTCAGTCCTGTCCAAAGCCCTCACCATTTTGCACAAACTACTGCCAATACAAGCCAGGCTGCAGCATTTCATCACTACTGTGCAACTGTCAAGAGGGAGAAGTTGAACTTTAGGTCAAACAGTTCTGAGGCCTACAACTCCTCTTTGTCCATGTGGGAACTCGAATCGGCACTGACTGAGACTTCTGACACTGCACCTGGTCATGATCACATCCGGTACTGCATGCTTTGACATTTTCCAGTGGCATCAAAGGAAATCCTCCTCGAATGTTTTAATATAATATGGCAGACAGCTATCTTCCCCAACTCATGGAGGGGGCAATTCTAATCCCTCTCCTAAAACCAGGAAAGGACCACACTTGTCCCAGTAGTTATTGGAGTATTGCCTTGACGAGCTGTGTAGGAAAGACCCTGGAATGGCTTTCAGAGACCAGGCAACTCCTTTGCCGCTCTCAGTGTGTATTCCGAAAATTTCAGTCCATGGTCGACAACCTGATCCTCCTAGAAGCGGCTATTCAGCAGGCTTTCCTCCGTCAGCATCACTGTATTGGCATATTCTTTGATATCAGTAAGGCATACAATACTACTTGGAGACATTGTATTCTCGCACAACTGCATCAATGGGGCTTTCGTGGGCACCCCCCCCCATTTTCATTTGGTCTTTCCTGTCTCGGCAGTTTTTTAGGACCCAAGTTGGTGACACATTTTCTGATCGATTTGAGCAGGAGAATGGTGTCCCCCAGGGCAGTGTTTTAAGTTCTAACCTCTTTGCCATCAACAGTATCACATCTACAGTAAGAAGTTCAGTACAGTGCTCCTTATTTGTGGATGATTTTGCTGTTTTCTGTTCCTCCTCCAGTGTTGCAATGTTGAGCCGTTCAAAGACGGGTTTTCTGCTGATAAGAGTGTGTGTGTGTGTGTGTGTGTGTGTGTGTGTGTGTGTGTGTGTGTGTGTGTTTTTAAATCGTTCTCATCATCTTTTTAATTTGCCTACCTGTCTTGAATGTGGGGGACACAATCCTACATTTTAGAGACACAGTGCGGTTTCTGGCCCTCATTTTTTGACTCCAGATTGTCCTGGTTGCTACACCTGTGAGACTTGAAAGCCAGAACCCTGAAGGCACTGACCATCCTCAAGTGTCTCAGCCACAGGTCTTGGGGAGTGGGAAGGATGTGTCTCCCCCAGTTTTATAGGGCTTTTGTGTGTTTGAGGCTGGACTACGGGTGCGCTGTGTATGGGTCAGCGAGACCCTCTCATTTGCGGATCCTTGACATTGTCCACCATGCGGGGATTCGACTGGCCACAGGTGCTTATCGGACCAGTCCCATACCCAGCCTCTGTGCTGATGCCAGGGAACCATCCGGTGGCAGCTCCACCTGGTGCACCAGGTTTGTAAGTTTCTTGCAGCTCCAACTTCACCTGCTCACCATACTGTTGCTCATCTGCCTCTGGGCTGTCTTTTTTCTCGTCATCCCCGAGCCACGATGCCGTTTGGGATCCATGTGCAACATGTGCTGGAGTCCCTCAGTGCGGAACCTGTATGGCCCCAAATCCAGGATTTTAACCACCTTCCAACCTGGTTACTGGAGAGGCTCAGAGTGATTTTAGATTTGGTGCGGCACAAGAGAGATTGCACTCCTGCTTCCATTATTAATGCAACATTTTCTGCTATTTTATCTGAGCACCACGACTATGTAACTGTTTTAACAAATGGGTCGAAACAGGGGTATTCCGTTGGTTGCTCTGTTGTTTTTCCAGATCATATTTTGAAGGTCCAACTGCCTCAAGCGTTTACTGTCTTTGATGCAGAATTGTCTGCGATCTTGCTGGCACTGGAGCATATGAGACACTCTTCCCGTCCTAAATTTCTTGTCTGTTCCTATTCACTAAGTGCCCTTCACTCGTTGCAACGTTTATATCCAGCAGCTAAAATAATCTAGACCACCCAGGATGCCCTCCTCTAACTACAATGACTGGGGAAGGAGGTGGCTTTCTGCTCGGTTCCAGGGCACGTCGGCATTGCTGGGAACGAAAGGCCAGATCTTGCAGCCAGGGAGGTGTGTCTTGATCCGCAGGTATTTCAGTGTGCCATCCCCCTGCATGCACTCACCTCACTGTTGAGCTCATGAGGCTTTTGTCGGTGGGAGGATGAGTGGTTGGAAATGACTGACAATAAGCTCCGTTTAGCCAAGCCCACAATGCGTGTGTAGTCATGTCGACAGGACGAGGTTCTCTTCACTCGTCTCTGCATAGGCCACAGTCCTATGATGCATGGCTTCTTGCTGTGGCGAGAGGACCCTCCAATGTGTGGTGCTTGTGGCATCCAAATCACTGTGTGCCATGTTTTATTGGATTGCGTTTTATTTTCTGACCCGCGGGCCACGGCTAACTTGTTGGTGGATCTGCCATCTCTTTTAGGAAATAATCAAGTGAATGTGGTTAAAGTTTTAAAGTTCTGTGACTTGTCCAATGTTTTTACCAAGATTTTAGGGAGAGGATTTTAATTTGTTCACATGGTGACTGGCTCGCCCATATTTTAAGTAAGCGGCCAGCCAGTGACAATTTCCTTGATGCTCCTTTCTCGTTTTCCTTACATTTTTTTCTCTTTTATAGCATTTTTCATCTTTTTGTTATTTCTTTGCGTGTATGCTTGCATTTTACTAATTTTGTCCACATATTATTCCTTTAATGTGTGTCAGGGCACTGATAACCTCGGCATTGAGTGCCCATAAGCCCCAACACACACACACACACACACACACGATTCATATCCTGTCTCCCTCATTGTGCTCATTCACTGCCAACACACTCACTAGTCTTTTCCCCTCTCTGCTCCTCTCCTTTTCTGCTCCCTGTTCTGCCCCCCCTTCCCCCCCCCACCCCCACCCCCCCGCCCGCCCTCCCCCAGCTCTGCACAGTGCCTCTTGATGCTGCCTCTAGAAGACTTGTCCTGACGAATTCTAGCCTCTAACATTCCATCATGTGTGTGTGTGTGTGTGGTCTAGTTCTGATGAAGCCCTGTTTGGCGGGGGGGGGGGATTAAAGTTTTGTTTGGCAGTCTTCTTGTTGTGCCTATCTGCGACTCAGTACCTCTGCTACAAGGCGAGACTATCCTTTTCATAATGTAGTTATTGATAACTGTTTTCTGTAGCCAGTGACAGTTTGGGCACAAAACTATACAAAACAAAAATGGTTGTATTCCAGTTACATCAGTGAATATTTTGTTGCATTAGACATACGATGCAGAAAATAGAAGATATACCTATCATATCACCAAGCCATTGTTAGAACAGGCATCACTGAAGGATGGTACGAATTGTATTATAGTAGATGGAGCAAATTACATTACTGAATTGAAAGCAGCCAAGCCTGAAGGGAGCTAACAGAAACATTAGAGAAAATGAAACAGGTAAATATGTTTGAAGTTAGCATTCAAAATAGATGTAAGTTAATGGATAATCACTGTGTAAACAAAGAGAGAGCCATCATAAACGAAATGTTTGATGAGAGCTGCAGCAGATTCCAACATGCCATATTTGTCGAAACAACAAATTATGTGAGAATCAAGCAGTGAAAAATCGAATATGGAATAACAATAATACTATGAAAAGGATAGACTGCTACTTACCACATAGAGGAGGCATTGAGTCACAGGCGGGCACAATGAAAAGGCTACTAAACGTTTATGCTTTTGGCCAAAAGTCCTTCTCCAGAAATAGAAAGCACACACACAAGCACAACTCACTCACACATTCGCTGTGGCGTGATTGTAACTGCGTCTGATGTGAGCAGCAGGGTTGATTGTGGGAGTAAGGAGGAAGCATCGGGGGAGGGGGAGGATCACAGGCTGGAGGATCACAGGCTGGAGGAAATTGTCCTGCCCGTGAGCATGTGCAGGTAATGAGCCATGAGGCAAGGAGTTGGGAGCAGGGATGGAATAGAGATGGACAAGGACACTGCATAGCTTTTATTGTGGTGTTATACCACTGTGAGAGGGTGGGGAGGATAGTGGCTCAGATATTCCTCATTTTGAGTCACAACAAGTCAGTTGAAACCCTGGTGGCGAATGTGATTCAGCAGCTCCAATCCTAGGTGTTACTGTGTCATGAGAGGAAAGCTTTGTGGCCAGATGATGGATATGTGGGAGGTGGTAGGGGACTGGAGAGACAAGGCACAGGAGATCTGTTTCTGAACACACACCAGATATTACAAGCATTGAATAATGAAATAGCCCTGGTACGTATTTTCTGTGACCTATCCAAGGCATTTGATTGTGTGAATCATAGTATACTCCTAGATAAATTGAAGTTTTATGTGACTGATGGTATAGCCAACCAATGGATCATGTCATACCTAACCAAAGGAGTGCAGAAAACTGTACTTAGTAGTAATTCAACCAACAGAATCCAGGGACATAATTCTGACTGGGGTTCACCAAGGCTCAGTTCTGATGTATGTATATGACCTACCGTCTAATGTACAACAAACAGAATTAGTTATTTTTGCAGATGACACCAGTATAGTAATCACTCCCACTATACATACAGAAATGGAAGAAGTGGTGAACAAAGTTCTCAAAAGTATCGTTGACTGGTTTTCTCTGAATGGTCTCATCCTGGATTTCACAAAGACACATCATATTCAGTTCTGCACCTCTAGGGGTACTGCACCAGTGGTAAGTGTAAAACATGGTGATGAAATAATACACAGGGTGGAAACTTCAAAATTCTTAGGTGTCCATATTGCCGAGAATTTAAATAGGAAAAAAACACATTTTGGAGCTCCTAAAACAACTTAGTTCAGCCACATTTGCACTTAGAATCATAGCAAATTTGGGGGAGGAGAGAAATAAGAAAGTTGACATATTTTGCTTATATTCGTTTAGTAATGTCCTATGGCATAATTTTCTGCGGTAACTCATCTTTAAGAAAGAAGGTCTTTATTGCCCAAGAATAATATGTGGTGTTCACCTGCAATCATCTTGTAGACATCTGTTTAAGGAGTTGGGCATTCTGACTACTGCTTCACAGTATATTTATTCCCTCATGAAGTTTGTTGTAAATAATCTACTACAGTTCAGAAGGAACAGTGAGGAACATAATTACAATACTAGAAGAAAAAATGACATTCATTACTCAACATTAAGGTTGTCTTTAGCACAGAAAGGGGTGCACAATGCTATAACAAAAATTTTTGACCACTTACCCAGTGATATAATTACCCAGTGATATAAAATGTCTAACAGAGAGCAAGGTAAAGTTTGAAAATAAATTGAAAAAGTTTCCCCTTGACAACTTCTTGTATTCCATAGAAGAATTTCTATATTTGTAATGTGTAAAAGGTGTTGGGTAGGAATTGCTAACTCAATCTGTATATCTTGTTTTCATTTCAGGAAAAAAATTATATGGTGATGTTTAGAGTACAAATAGATGTACAAATTAATTTGTAATATGAATGTAAAATGACTCGTGCCACATCATGATGATTTATCGTGCAAAATGATCCGTGGAACATGAAAGCAACTAACTAACTAACACAGCTGATTGGACAGTTTTGGTCTGTGAAGCCTCAGTGAAGCACTTAGCATATTTGGAGAGGGAAGCCATGTCACTACAGATGGGATGACAATGGATGTCAAGGCTGTATGGGACGGACTTCTTGTTATGGAATGGGTGGAAGCTGTCAAAGTGGAATTATTGCTGGTGGTTGCTGGGTTTGAAATGGACAAAGGTACTGATGTCATCTTTGAGGTGGCGGTCAACATTGAGGAAGATAACTAGTTGGCTTGAGGAAGATCAGGTGAAGTGAGCAAATAGGGGAGAAGGTGATGAGGTTCTGGAGAAATGTGCAAAGAGTGTCGTCACCCTCATGAAGATGTCATCAGTGAATCTGGAACAGGTGAGGGGTTTGGGTTCTGGGCGATTAAGAGGGATTCCTAGATGGCCCATGAATAGGTTGGCATAGGATGGTGCTATAGTGGTGCCCACTGGTGTACTGTGGATTTGTCTGTAGGTGATGCCTCCAAAGCAGAAGAAATTGTGGGTGACCAGGAAGGATGTTGTAGGTTTGAAGTCAGTCAAGCATTGGGAAAGGTAGTGTTTAATAGCAGCAAGGCCATGGGCATTGAAGACATTAGTATAGACGGAGCTGAAATTGGCAATGATGAGCAGGGCATTGGGTGGTAAAGGAGTGGGGATTTTGGAGAATCGGTGGAGGAAATGGTTCCTGCACTGCCACAGAGAGAATGTCTGCTCTTGTGGACCAACACCTTCAGCCTACTATCCATTGAGCAAGATGATGCAGTGGTTAGCACACTGCACTCGCATTTGGGTGAATGATGGATCAAACCTCATCCGGATTTAGGCTTTCCGAGATTTTCCTACATTGCTTCAGGCAAATGCCGGGATGTTTCCTTTGAAATGGCATGGTCGACTTTCTTCCTCATCCTTACCTAACCCGATGAGACCAATGACCTCGCTGTTTGGTCCCTCCCCCAAATCAGCCAAACAACGTACTACCTTTAACCCACATTCCTATATAAAATACGCATTCTCCCTTAAAGGTATTTGTGGATAAAACAAGAGGAAATTTAGGTCCATCTTTGCATTTCACAAATACCTATGTAAGGGTTCAGAATTGAGTTTTAGTTTCCGGTGCTTATATCTCTAAAAGATTGGCATTACATATCAAGAGGAAAGTTGAAAATCCTATATATTTATAACCAAAGTTAAGGAATACCTTATTCACCTTCTCTCCAACTTATTGGAATAATTGTATTCAGGCATATTAATTCTGTATAGCTCTAATGTTCGTTTCAAACAGATTTTTAATTTGGGCAGTATATGGACATTTCATAGTTATCTCATTTAATTAAAGGTACATAAATTCTTAAGATGTATTATATAAAACCACAACTGGCTATTGTAAGAAGAGAAGCAGTGTATTCTTTCCACACTATTGTTTTTACCAAATATGCTTATACTTATTATATTAAGTAATGTAGAAGTAAAAAAGCAAAGCTCCACATTCTGGCCCTGATGGGCTAATTGAGACCAACTGACCACCATGTCATCCTCTGCCAATGGCATCAGTAGATGTATGAAGGGGCATGGGGCCAGTGCACAATTCCCCTGACCATTGTCGGCTTTCTTGACCTTGGAACCACTACTTCTCAGGCAAGCAGCTCCTCACTTGGCATCACATGCCTGAGTACACACCATTCCAGTTGCAAATGATGGGCAAATTTCTGGCTGTACCAGAAAACAAACCCGGGTCATCCACATTGCCGTCAGATATCCTGACCACTTAGCTACAGAGGTGAACAGTATAGAATTATTTCCACAATTATCATTGTGGAAAGCTTAGCACTAGTCAGGCTTCAAATTTTGGAAAAATGACAACAGTACAATGGTGTTAAATTAAAAGAAGCCCTGATACTACAAAATCTCAAAAGGGAGAACACTTTCCCTGTAACAATCAAAAAAATTATGATAGAAAAAGAATCTGTATAGTATGCAGAGTATATGAGCAGACAGTCAGCTGAAGTTACTTAGTCACCTTGTGACAAGAGAATTTTATTTGTCCTCGTATGAAAAACTGGACTAACAGTTTTTGTATTATCTCACACAAGTACAATTAAGAATAAGAATATAGGTCATAAACATGGGCATCTGCAATGGTGAGGGGGGGGGGGTTCAAGAGGGGACATTTTTCTCCTCCCCCCCCCTCCCCATTACCTAGAATGTAGAGTTTTTATTCATTAAAGGATTCTCATATACTAAATCTCTCATTTTGCCAGTTGTAGAGTTACATTAGCTTAGTTGTGGTATGTCATTTCTTGAAAGTGACCAATTCATTTATATCAAAATGGCAAAGCAATTTCACAGTTTTGCTCCTCCCCCTAGTCCCCATCCCTGCCACACGGGATACTTTCTGTGGATGCCTGTGGTCATATCATTTTATTTTTAAACACTCTGGTAAATGTTATCAGAACTTACATTACCAATACAAATTATGTATTGTATGTTGCCACACACAATCTGGAATCAACAGCCATTTCGAGAGTACAGTTGTCAACAAGAATTAACACTTTACACTGAAAGCATGTTTATGGACCACATACAAAAGTACACACAAATCAGAACCACCTGCCTCAGCAGAGACGGCTCATTGTTGTTCATACAATGTTCTACTAGATTTCAATATTCCATAAATAAGATGGTCTCAGAACTTTCCAGAAATGGATTGTGCACAGCACACAGGATTGATCCTGCTCCTTGCAAAACAGTAACCCATCATTTTGGAGTTTACTGTAGGTTGCTGGATCTGGATATAGTCAGTAGTCCTTCATATAGCAATGCTGTTGCCTTGCATTCTGGTTGTGTCATATCTTCACTGTGATGATCAAAGAGAGTTAACCCTTTGAGGCTTTGTGATTGTCAGGAAGGTTTTCCTTTTCCTTGTATCAGAAACCCTTATCGTCTATCTGCACATCAGACTTGTGAAAGACTTTTACGTAAAAGACATGGATGAGATCTCAATGCTTTGTCTCCTTGATGAAGGATCACTTGCTTCAACTTCTTGGATGGTGTCTGATAAGCTACACAGTATTCATCATCATCAGTTATCTGCTATATTAGCAGGTCCTTTGCCTCTCCATTTTCTGCGATCCATTGCTTCCTTCTTAAGGCTGCTGTATGTTGCATCGTCGATCATGTCATCCAGTATCTGGAATCTCTTCCTTCCTCGCTTCCTTTTCCCTTCTACATAACCTTCTAAAACTGTTTTTATCAGTCCATCATTCTTTCTTAATATATGCCCAATCCAATTTCTTTTTCTTCTCTTTATTATATCTAGTAACTGTCTCTTCTCTCCCACTCTTCTCAGTACCTCTTCATTTTTTACTCTGTCCATCCAACTTATTCTTTCCATCTTCCGCCATGTCCAGATCTCAAAAGCCTCCAGCCTTTCTGTCTTTTTTCCTCATTGTCCATGTTTCAGCGCCATATAGAACACCACTCCATACAAGACATTTTATGAGTCTCTTTCTGAGTTCTCTGTCCAGACCGCTGCAGAAGATTCTCCTTTTCTTATAAAACTCCTCTTTTGCCATTGCTATCCTTGTTTTAACTTCTGTGGTGCACTTCCAGTCGGTGTCTATCCTGCTACCAAGATACTTAAAATTTTGCACCTGTTCTAGTGTTTCTCCATTCAGCACAATTTTTATTTCCTTATTTCCACCTATTGCCAATACTTTTGTTTTATTTGTGTTAATTTTCATTCCATATTTTTATCCATTAGTTGCAATGGTGTCCACCAAATCCTGTAATTATTTTCCCCTGTGGCTAGAAGGACCATGTCATCAGCAAATCTCAAGCACCCTTCTCTTCTTCCTCCAATTTCTACTCCTTTGTCATCTAATGAGCATTTGTCAATCATATTTTCCAAGTACAGGTTGAAAAGAGTAGGTGATAAACAGCATCCTTGTCTTACTCCTTTCCCTAGTCTGATCCAGTTTGTACTTTCTCCTCTCACTTTAACTGAAACTTTTTGATTAAGGTACAATGAGTTTATAAGTCTTCTGGTTTTCCAGTCCACTCTCTTTTCCCTCATAACAGTCGCCAGCTTGTCCCAAACCACATTGTCAAATGCCTTTTCTAAATCGATGAAGCACATATATAGGTCTCTTCCTTTTTCAATAAACCTTTCTCCCAAGATTCGTAGGAGCCCTATTGCATCTCTGGTGCCCGTATTCCGTCTAAAGCCAAACTGCTCCTCGCCGAGATTCTCCTCTATTACTTTTTCAAGTCTTTTATTAATTATTCTTAACATTACTTTGGCTGCATGTGAAATGAGGCTGATTGTCCTGTGCTCACTGCATTTCTTGGTTCCTTGTTTTTTCGGTAATGGAATCATTACTGTTGTCAAAAAGTCCTCAGGCCATACACCACTGTCATATATTTTATTACATAACCTCAATATTTCTCTTATTCCATTGTGGTTCAAGCATTTTAGTATTTCTCCCGGTATTGTATCTGTACCTACTGCTTTGCCATTTTTCATTGCAGCAATGGCAGACTTTACTACTTCCATTATGATGGTCGGTCCTTTCTCTTCATCACTTACACTGTTGTGTGATTCAAGTTCCAGAGTTTCTGGTTTGCTATTTGTGTCATATAGCTCTTTTATATATTCTTCCCATCTCTGGAGGACATTGTCACGATCTTTGTACACTACCTCTTCGTCTTTACTCAAAATTTCCATAGTAGCACTTCCTGCTCTGTTTTGTTCCCATGTCATAGTCTTTACTCTGTTGTATAGTAGGTCGTATCTTCCCTTCCTGTCCAGTTCTTCAATTTCATCAAATTCCTCTTTTAGCCATTTTTTCCCAGCCTGCTCTGTTTCTCTTCGCAGTTCGTTATTTAACCTTCAGTATATCTTTCTTGCATCTTCAGTGTTCTTGTTTTTCAATTTTCTTCTCTCCTCCGTCTTGGAAATCATTTCTTGTGTGACCCATGGTTTTTTTGACCTTTTCCCTTTTACATATCCTATATTTTGCTGTCCTGCTTTAATGATTCCTTCTTTCAGCATATTCCAGTACTTGTTGACATTATCAGGTGCTTCTTTGTCTCGTAATGTGTTTAGAAAGTCCCAAGACAGCATTTCTGTAATTTGTTCTTTGTTGGACCTTATCTTCTCTAGATCCCACTTCTTCACCATTGTCGCCTTTTTCAGTTTTTTCATTCTTATTTCTATTTCTGCCATAAGTAAGTTGTGGTCACTATTAATATCTGCACCTGGTAATGTGTGCACCTTCTCGATTCCATTCCTGTATCTTTCTTCTACCAGTATAAAATTGATTTGGTTTCTGTATTTATCCCCTGGTGATTTCCAAGTGTAGAGCCTCCTCTTATGGTTCTTGAACCATGTGTTTGCCGCTATCAGCTGCCTTTCCCTGCAGAAGTCAATTAACCATTCACCTCTGTCATTTCTCTTTCCAAGACCATGACTGCCTACTATGTTTCCCTCTTTCCCTTCTCCCACAATGGCATTCCAGTCTCCCATTACTATTTTGCAGCATTTTTTATTTTTGTCCATTATTCTCTCTATTACATCGTACGTTTCCTCTACAATTTGGTCATCATGTTCTAAAGTTGGCATATACACCTGGACAATCAGTAAATCTTTTTGTGCTCCTTTCAGCCTTACACCAATAACCCGGTCATTTGCATAGTCTACATATTCCACACATTTAGCCAATTCCTTTGTCATAATCATTCCTACTCCATTCATTCCCCCTGAGTAGTACAATACATATTCATCTGACTGCAACTCTCCATGTCCATTCCATCTTACCTCAGCAACTCCTTCGAGGTCCATATGGTTCTTTTCCATCTCTCTTTTAAGGTTTTCTAGTTTTCCTGCTTGTAGCAGAGTTCTGACATTACAGGTACCAATTCTCGTTTTGATTTTTTGCCTCCTTTCAAGTTGTCCCGTCCCCCCCCCCCCCTCCGGAGATCCGAATGGGGGACTATTTTATCTATGGACACTGATTTAACATGAGAGGAAGCCATTTTTTGTGTATAAAATGGAGACTGCATTATGCAGGGAAGATAATCTGCGGTGGTATTCCATTGCCTTCCACAGTTCTGGAGGCCGCCCCTAACATGGGATACAGACGCCTTTTGCAACCGCCCGCTCTGGGTCAGACGCTGTATGCGAAGTATAGGTTGGAAAATGAAAGACCCCTAGTCCTCAAAACCTAATAGCGTCAGGGTCGGAAAAGAACAAGAGCTGACCGAGGGGGCCAGATAGGAAAGATAAAAGTGAGGAGCCTGGCATAAGTAAGTGTATACTACCAAGCAATGCGTCGAACTGAATTGCCCTTTTCCGGCAGTGCACCACTCTATAAAGCCTGTTTGGCATATGTATCTGCCAGAACTATTTGCGATCATGTGCCTGGTGTATTGAACTAATTCCTGGGCTAACTGCTATCTCTGGTGAAGCAGTTCTGCAGGCCCCGCGAATGAGTACCGGTCCCTGGCGGCCGTTGTTGGAGACCTAGTGTTGTGTTGTGGCCGCCAGAGAATATTTGTGTTAACAACATAGGCTTTTGTGGTGAATATATGCCCTGTGATGCAGGCATCCCTTATTGGTTGGATGTGAAGTGGCAGAGGACATGTCTGGGAAGTCATCCAGAAGCTGCTGCAAGTGATCGTCTGCCAACAACGACTGGACGCCGGGCTCGAGTCATGTATCTCATGGCTCAGTAAAGGAAAAAGATCCATTCCCAATAAGTTGGTGGCCTTGGGGGAGGCGAGGACCACAACCCAGGCTGTGACATCGTGAGTGAGGTACTGGGCTTGAGCCAAGAACCACCCCTGTATGTGGATGATGTAATTGCTGTAGCTCTTCAGGGAAGTATGGAATGGATGAAGCAGCAGTGAACCCAACTGACAGTGGGAATCCCCATCAATGATGGTGGCAAAGGACCCTGTATCCACTTGAAAAGGGAGAGGAGTGCCTTTCAGTCATACAGTCAGAGTGATCGCTGCTGTCATGTACAGAAAAACCATCTGCATGAAGGAAATCAGCAGCAGCAGGTCCGTCTCATCCACCATGGAGCTGGAGGCATCAAAAATAATGTGGTCCACAGACATCAACGATGATGACCGACAGACCTTGGCTTTGTGACCCTGCTTTCTGCTGGCCGAACAGGTCACCCTTTGGAAGTGGCAATCTTGCTTCTGATGTTTGACAAAGCATTGACTACAGAAGAGCAACCATTGTCACTGCTGCTGCTGCGGCCATCATTGGCACCGGTGGGGACCGGCACCCTAGTACTGGAGGGTGGGTTCAGCCACAGGAGGGAGCCCCTGGCACTGCTGCAGCGGCTGCTGTGATGGGAACTGGCATCGCGGGGGGCAGACGGCAAAGACCTGTGCTGAGGACTTCAGCGTGGAAGCAGAGCGAAAGAACTGCTCATGAGTGCGGATAATGGATAAACACATGTGTACAGAGGGATCTTTCATCTTCAGAAGATCTGTCTGTAAGGTATCAACTGGGCCATGGACAAGAATCATATCACGAATGAGTGCCAAACCATAAGAATGGTTGCAATGGGGGTTGCCACAGAAAAATTGACAGTCACGGCAGAGACCTAGCAGCATAGCAATCTATTCCCTGTAGGACTGCGCGAGAAGCTTCTGACAACAGAAGAACTTGTGACGTGCTGCCGCCATGTGGACCTGAGAGTCAAAATAACCAAATAGGCTACAAGTCAACGCCTAGTAGGGAGAGCATAAGGTTCTGCATCGGGATGCAACTGTTGCAGAAGGTGGTAAACTTCCGGGCCCACATAGGCGAGAAAAAATACGCATTGCTGAACGTCACCAGTAACATCATGAGCAATAAATTGTTGCTCCAGATGAGCCACGAAGTTGCCCAAGGCCCAAAGGATTTGACAAACTTGGGAAATGCAGGAGGTACGGCACAGAGCCCCAGAAGCAGGGAAGCTGTTTGGGACCCCTGCATAGATACCCCAAAGGGGGATGGGGGTAAGGGGTTGATATTGCCTGTAAACGCTGAATAATCAGCTCATTCGCTTGTTGCGTACTTTCCAACAGTACTATGACTCTCACTGAGGGTTCATCAATAACTGGAATACCATCTGCCACAGCTGACAACAATCAAGCAAATGCCAGAAACGATTAAACCATCTCATCCCTGCTTATGTATCTGTGGTAGCAGAATAGAAATGCAGAATACTCAAGTCTGAAAGCAATTTATTGGGCTCACCAAAATGAACAATAATACAATCACCAAAAGAACAACAGATTCGATCCCAACTGCAGATCATATAAAATAACAAATAATAATAGAAAAGACCCAACTCTTTATGGAGAAAGATCACAATAAAACAATTCTACAGTGTCAAGATGTTTGTCGACTATACCAAGTCCATCTGCAAGAGATTGGCCAGCTAGAAGAGGTGTCTGTCCATGGCTACCAGGGTTCCAGCTCTGTATACTTCCAAGCGGTGTGTCGAAGTGCCCTTTGCCAGCAGTATGCCACTCTATAAAGCCCGTTTGGCAGACGTATCTGCCGGAGCTATTTGCGGTCACATGCCTGGTGTATCAAAATAGTTCTTGGGCTAGCTGCAACCTCTGGTGAAGCTGTTCTGCAGGCTCCATGATTAGGTAGTGGTCCCTGGTGGTCGTTGGTGGAGACCTGGTGTGGTGTTGTGTTGTGGCCACCGGTAAATATTTGTGTTGACAACAGAGACAACATAGGTTTTTGTGGTGAATATATGCCCTGTGATGCAGGCTTCCCATGTTGCTCAGACGTTAAGTGGGATGCCAATGCATTAGGCGCTAAGGTGTATGAAGTGGATGGCCACAGCAGTTAAAGACCTGGCATTTGATAACTGCTTCTGAATCCAACAAGGATATTCACAATTTCCAGTTGACGTACTGACAGAGCAGCATACTTCAGGATGAGCTGGGATGACACACAATCTACCCCATTTTCTTTTATAAAGTGTTCCATCTGTTAGTCTGAATTCTCTTTTGACAGCTTCTTCTTTCTCTAAGGTGACTGTGGTCTTCATTTATTCTGTAGCTTCCCTTTGTTTGGCTGTAATGTTTGTCAGTGCAGTGATGACAAGGATTTCATCAGCACCGTAATGTTTCTCCTGTGGATTCTCTGAAAGGCAGTTTCACTGTCAGGGAAGATGTCAGCACCTCCTTAAGGATACAGAAATCTCTTTCTTGTAGCTTGCTGCAAGAAAATTAAATGTCTGCATACAGCAGTTCTTGTCAAGGCTGTGCTTGGAAACAGATATCCTTTTGTGAAATTTCTGTAGCAGGAGCACATTCTGAGGAAGATTCTCGTATCACAGAAAATCTGTTGTGGCTCTTACTTTTTCTGGACCAGGACAGACTCTATTTGCATTAACTAGATCTGTGTGTCTTGGGGAACAGAGATGTTTCTAAGATTCTGGCTAAAGCCTGTGTTGTAGATAAATTTCACCACCGTTATCAGGTGGCTTAGATGCTCTACAAATTTCTTCACTAAAACAACAATGTCATTCAGGTAGCAAAGGCATGTCATCCATTCAGGACATCAAATTAGGTTGTCGATTGTACATTCAAAGGTGACTGGAACAATGCACAGACCAAGTGGCATAATTTTGAACTTAAAGAGACCGTCAGATATTATGAAAGCAGTCTTTTCCAGTCAGTCTTCAAGCTTGTTCTGCCAGCAGGTAGTTTGCATACACACAGTGAAGAAAATATTCACTCCCTTCAAACCACCCAATGTGGCATTAATTAATGGCAATGGGTATATACACTTTACATTGATTCTATTCAGATGCCAGTAATGGATCCAGAAACTCCATGCGCCATCTTTCTTCTTGGTGGGGATTTTCTCAAGAATGAATTATGTCATTCCACAGCATCTATTTCATCTGAATTATCTGTTGTCCAGTTGGAGTTTCCCCGTGTGAGCATTGATCGATACAGGAATGACCCCTAGTGTTGACAGGTGTTACACATTGAGTTGTTTCTGTCTTGACTTCCAATCTGAATGCACCTAAAATTTGACAAAGAATGACCAACACCTACCAGTGTTGTTCCTTTATCAAACCTGGGCCTATTGGTGGGTGGATAGCAGATTCCTCTGGTGGTTACTCAGTAATGGTAGCATAGTACAGTTCTCCATTGATGGCACTGGCATGACTCTCTTAGTCTGGTTTAGCTGTTCCTATATACATACCCTTACTGATATGTTGTGGCTGTTAATGGCAGTTTGTGTGCCAAACTTCGTCCACTTGTGGGTGGCTATGATCATCAATGACTAGAGCTTCACAGTTTAATTGAATGTCCAGACTGCTGAACAGAATTCCTCTCATTTGTGACAGTGAGAGTGTGTCTTCAATGGTAGAAAGTCACCCAAAGCAATTGCATTTGCATAGACTTGTTGGAGTAGCTCTGTCAATTTGTGCTCTACTCTTACACAGTCAGTACTGCATTGATGCTATGATAGATGAAGCAAGAAGGACGGAAGAAAACAGACTTGCGTGGGCAATGAGAGCATTTGTAACCAAAAGAAGTCTGCTATTATCAAACACGAACCTTAATTTAAGGAATAAATTTCTGATTCAAAGCACAGGATTGCATGGAAGTGAATCATGGATATGGAAAAACTGTCACTGGAACTGAAGCATTTGAGATGTGGTGCTGTAAAAGTATGATGAAATTTATGTGGACCACTAAGCTAAGATTTGAAGAGGTTCTCTGTGGACTCATCATGAAAAGAAACATGTGGAAGACCCTGGCAGCAACAAGTACAAGATAACAGGAAAAATGTTAGGATATCAGGAAATAGCTTTTGTGATATCAAAGGGAGCTGTAGAGGGTAAAAGCCATAGGGGAACACAGAGACTGAAATACATCCAACAAATAATTAAGGCCATTTTGTGTAAATGCTACTTTGAGATGAAGAAGTTGTCACAAGGAAGATGTTTAAATAGTAGTGTGAGGTCCTGACGTTTTTTTGTAACTGCCATTAGAATAACATTCAGAAATATGTAAAACTTCTTTTTGATGTGCTATTTTTCTCGTGCATTGCCTGTTTCTGGAAACACACGATGAAGTCCTCTGATACAACAACATCCTTCAAAATAAGTGCTTAACAGAGGCCTTTTGCTATGCCAGCCATTAAATGTGAAACCTTGTATGCTTCCATTACATTTAAATTCACTCTGTGACAAAGCATCAGAGGATTCTGTATATATGATTGTGTTATCTTTCCCTGGTGCTGGACTCTGTTCTTCAGTTCTTCTTTTGCTGTGTGAATCTGTTGTTGGTTGTTACCAACTTTTTTCTAATTTACACCTGTAATTTGTCACAGATCTTATGCTTTTTATTGTGGTTTTCAAACCACTGCTGGCTGTGCCATCAAAGTAAAAGTAGACATTGGCAAGACACATCATATCATTCCACCTGTTAGGTGGATTCTGACTGTCATCTCGAGAAAACACTGTTTGATGCCTGATGTGCATTTTATTCATCAATGTTTTCGTATTTGTTGGTTCCTTGACAATACAGGTCATAGGAGGAATGTATTGTTTGTACTCTGGCTCACGAATGTTGTAGCTTGCGCATAGTTTTATGAATCACAGTGATGTTTGTGTCCAAGATACCTGGTGTCTCCAACAAACTGTATCATGCAGGATGTAGAATCAAATACCCGTTATGAGAGAAGAGCAAAGTGATTCACAAGAACTAACACTTCACATAGAGAGCACTTTTACTGACTACCTGTGAAAGTTCAGTTGGAGTTGAGCTGCCTATTTAAACATTCATAGAATAGTCTACCACATTTCAAAATTCTGTACATAAGTAATACCCAGAACCTTCCAAAAACTACAGAAGTTAAATAATGAGAGGAGGTGGCGATCAAACTGGTGACCCAGCAGCCAGTGACTATTACTTCTATACCACAGTGAGTGAGACACAGTCCACAGCAGCAATATTTGTGTGTGTGTGTGTGTGTACTGCATAGGTTATTATATGTATGTATTATCTAGACTGTAAGCTTAATGACTTGTCTTGTGTTACAAGTACATACATGTAAAAAATGTAATTTCTAGGACCAGTAATGTCACAAACAAACACATTGCCTAATCACACTGCTCATTGAGCTTCGAATCGATGTACTATGGGCCCAGAAGAGATGAAAACACGGGCATCAATCTCAATAACATCAGAAGCAATACTAACAGCAGAACAATTGCCAGCAGCAAAAACATCTCCTGGAGTAGAAGAAGCCGCATGTAAAAAGATCATAAAGAAATCAACACTACCAAGAGCACCAAAAGCAGCACAGAAGAGAGGTGGAAGGAATAAAAGAAAGCAGGGGCCTATGTATTTGATGGGAGAGTATTTTTACATCCACAGGTAGGAAAAAATAACATAGTGAATGTAAATACATCTGCATCTACATATGTACTCCACCACAAGTGTACTGGGGGAGTTGTAGTAATTCCCTTTTCTGTTTCACTCACAAGTGGAGTGAGGGAAAGATGACTATCTATATGCCTCTGTATGAGTTCTAATTTCTCTTATCTGGTCTTCAAACAACAGAAACTCCAGGATGGTATGTCAACAATATTAGGAAAAGAAGAGATTGATACTCAGTGTAAAGATGACCTGTTGAGTTGCAGACAGGCACAACGAAAAGACTGTTACACATTATAGCTTTTGGTCAAAGCCTTCTTCAGAAAGTAAGCACGCACACACACACACACACACACACACACACACACACACACACACACACACACACACACACACAAGTAATCACACACGATCGCTTCTGCTGGCAGCTCTGACCAGAATGCGAATGTCATGTGAATAGCAATCTAGAATGGGGTGCTGAAAGAGGAGGGACAACAATGTATGGGGATGGGAAGAGAAGAGCACTGTGTGGCGAGACGTGCAGGGCCTAACAAGGGTGCCAAGTGCAGTGTCAGGAGGTAGGGTGCACGGGAGAAAACAGGGAGTGGAAAATTATTTTCGGCTGCATGTTGTGCCACAAGGTAGTCTACTTTGGTCTTAGCCACACTTTGATCATGGCCGTTCACCCTGGTGGACAGCTGGTTGATAGTCACACCAATATAAAAAGCTGTGCAGTGGTTGCAGCAGAGCTGGTATACTACATGGCTGCTTTTACAGGTGGCCCGGCTCTTGATGGGGTAGGATAAGCCTGTGACAAGACTGGAATAGAAAGTCCTGGGTGGGTGGACCTGGGTCTTACACAGGGATTTGATCCCTGTGGCAAGGGGATGGGATTGGGAGTGGCATAGGTATGGATTAGGATGTTGAGTGGGTGATGGAGCAACACTTTAGGAGGGGTGGGATGCCCCCATCACTCTTTTACAGCTGGCTCCTGCAGGTGGTCGGAGGATTAGGGGTGTGCAGGGAAGTGGTAAGGGATATCTGTTTTTGACTCAGTCCGTGGGATAGTGCCTGTCTGTGAAGGCCTTGGTGAGACTTTCAGTTGCCTATTGGTCAGTGTTGACACCATCTTCTGTATACCAACATCCTCATACCCGTGATCTTGCCGCAATTGAACACTACCTTTCCCAAAGTCCGTCACTTTAGATCACTACCTCATTCCTCATATGCCTAATTAACTTTATCCTAAGATATAACTACTTGTCCTTTGAAGGGAAGGTATACAAACAAATCTGCAGCACAGCAATAGGCACCCGCATGGCACCATCCTATGCCAAGCTGTTTATTGGCCATCTAGAAGAAACTTTCCTAGCCTCCCAAAACCCCGTTTCATTGATGATATGTTCATGATCTGGACTCCCAGCCAAGACACCCTATTCCCATTTCTTTATTACTCTAACACCTTCTATTCCATTCACTTCACCTAGTCCTCCTCGACCCAGCATGGCACCTTCCTGGATGTTGACCTCCTCCTCTCTAATGGCTCCATCCACACCTCTGTCCACATTAAACCCGCCAACTACAAAGGGTACCTGCATTTCAACAGCTGTGTCCTTTCCACACCAAAAAATCCCTTCCATACAGCCTGGCCAACCAAGGATTATGTATCTGCTAATGCCTTAACAAACAGGCATTACCCACAGACCTAGTCCACAAACACATTTCCCATGTCATTTCCCTGCACACCAATCCTCCCACCACTCCCAAGAGCCAGCTATGAAAGAGTGTCCCTTTCATCAACTAATACCAGCCTGGACTGGAACAACTGGATCACATCCTTCATCAGGACTTTGATTATCTATTATCATGTCCTGAAATGAGGGGCATCCTATCCAAGATCCTTCCAACCCCTCCTAAAGTGTTGTTCCATCACCAACCCAACCTCCACAACATCCTAATCCATACCTATCCCACTCCCAATTCAGCCCCTTGCCACAGGGATCATATCACTCTGGAACACCAAGGTGCAAGACCTGCCCAATCCACCCATCCAACACTTCCTATTCCAGTCCTGTCACAGGCTTATCTTACCCCATCAAAGGCTGGGCCCCCTGTGAAAGCAGGTATGTCATATACCAGCTCTGATGCAACCATAGCACAGCTCTTTATATTGGTATGACTACCAACCAGCAGTCTTCCAGGTTGAGCAGCCACCACAAAAGTGTGGCCAAGAGCATAGTAGACCACTCCATGGCACAACATGCAGCTGAACATAAAATGCTTCATTTCAACAGCTGCTTCAAAATCTGGGCCATCTGGATCCTCTCCTCTGTCACCAGCTTTTCTGGACTGTGCTGATGGGAGTTATCCTTACAATACATTCTCAGCCCCTGAAATTATCTTGGTCTCAACCTATGGTAACCAACTGTCCTCACACCTGCCACCCAATAGCTTCCACTCCCCAGCCTTTCGCCTCCTTCCCCACCCTCATTGTGTGCTGCCTGTCCTTGCCCCTTCTCTGCTCCTCTACTTTTCCACTTTCTGTTTTTTCCCCCACACATCACCTCCTGACACTGCATCTAACAGTCTCATCGGGCCGTAATTTAGTTCCTGCAGATGCCGCCAGACAGCATTCTTCTCTCCCTTCACCCAGACACTGCTGGCCCTCCCCCTTCCCCACCCCACTAAAGATTGCTATTCATACGACAGTTGCATTCCGATAACAGTTACTGGTGGTATCAGTCATGAAGTATGCTTACTTGTGTTAGTGTGTGTGTGTGTGTGTGTGTGTGTGTGTGTGTGTGTGTGTGTGTGCGCGCGCGCGCACACACGCTATGCCGAAGAAGGGTTTGGCCAAAAATCTATAATGTTTAACAGTCTTTTTGTTATGCCTCTGTTCACCTCAAAGGGTTTTCTCATCTTCGTAACTCTTATACAAAACGTATGTTGGCAGCAGTAGAATTGTTGTGTAGTCAGCCACAAATGCCAGTTATCTAAATTTTCTCAATAGTGTTCACAAAAATAATGTTGTCTTCCCTCCAGGTATTCCCATTTAAGTCCAAGAAGCATCTCCATCAAACATATCAGTAACAAATCTGTCAGCATGCATCTGAATTGCTTTAATGTTTTCTTTTAATCCAATCTCGTGGATATCCTAAACATTCCAGCAGTACTCAAGAATGGGTCGCACCCAAAGACATAGAATACCATAGAGTGGCAACACTGTGACCAGGATGAAGCAAATTGAACAGCCCACAGCCATGTTCTTGGAAGTCAAAGGAAAGGGGCATGGTACATGATAGTACATAAGAAAATTCAAAAATCTAGGATAAAATAATGAAGTTTAACAAATGGAAGTTGTTTCTGTGCTGGTGCATAACACAAATGTACAATACAACTAACAGATAATATATTTAAACAGTATGCACTTGAAATTAGATATATTTGTATTTTTATTGCTTTATGCCTACAATTATAAGCTGTGCAAATGTTAGGATGATTTCAAAAAGAAATTTGGCAGTGCTTATCTTACAAGTATGCACATATACTCCACTTTCAAAACACCCACAGAATTTGAGTGACTAAAATGAGGAAACCATAACCACTTTCATCTGGCATTTGGCTGAAATCGAAAATCAATCATCTGATGTCTCTCACTCATGACTTTTAAGAGGATTCATTTCATTTCACTGTTTCCTTTCTATAACTTCCTTGTTATGACATTGTGTCCTTTCAAAGCAATGTCACATTGAATATTTATCAGAAACGTGTCACTGTAGGTACAATTTGTTATAATTAAATGTTAGTTAAGGACACATCAGCTGTAAAAGTCATTGGGGATTCTGAGATGAATGATAATAATGTCTGGAATTGTTTGTGTTGACTGTGGTCAGGGATGTATAGTTAAGGAGTTGAAGGAAGTACATTTGCATCCTGGTTCATGATAGTTCTTTTTTCAACCTTCAAATTTGTAACACATTCTTGGACTTTCTTGTTCATGTAACAGTGGTATGTTCTTACTCAGAGCTCTATCAGAAATGAGGTTATTCAATTTCATAATTTCAGTCTGATTAAAAAATTAAAAATTAAATTGCTGCAAGTGGAAACAGCTAGCAGTGACATTTATATTCTTTCTTGTCACAAATATTTTGTCATTTTTTAAAAATATGTCACAATTTCCAAAGTGTGGTTAGACAGGAACTGAAGAGTGGAGCTCAAATGGCAGAAAATGAAATGAACAGCAATCATATTTGTAACCTTGCTTGTCATATGCATTTAGCTGTGATCAAATCCTTAACAAACAATGGAAAATCCAGAATGGAATGTAACAATACAATGAAAAGGATAGTTGCTACTCACCATACAGTGGAGATGCTGAGTCGCTGAAAGGGACAAAGAGACTGTCAGAAAGTTAGCTTTCAGCCAACAAGGCCTTTGTTGAAAATACACACACACAAAACAATGATTTATGAGAAGAGCTGGAAGAGAGATTATCTGAAAATTTAAGTGATGCAGACACAAAAAACGTGTATCAAGGAGGAAGGGGAGGAGACGCAAAACATACATGCTGATCAAAGCAAGAAAAATAGCTAAGTCAGATGAAACTGCTTTAAGTTAGGAAATGTGATTATAAATTCAATAAATGTTTAGAAAATATTGAGTGTTGTTGCTGATAGACACACATGACATGGGAGGAATGTATAAATCAAAGTTGCTCCATTATGCATAACCAAGTATGTTCACAGTGAGGAAGATGGGCAAATCAGTGAATACAAATAAACTACAGACAATGTACAGTGGTTTAATTTATTAGTGGGCAGGTCAAGTACAATGAACTGTGGATGAAGCCCAACCAACAGGCATTACATGCATTGATCAAAAATGATAGTGCATTGAGAATGGCTAGTTTCTAGCTGAAATCTAGATCTGCTAATAAAATTTAAAAAGGATGACTGATATCTGAAATCTATTATTTACAAGTCAATATAACATGCAACAGTCTTCAGAATGGAAGGTAACCTGATGGTTTTTACTGTTTGTTTTAAATTGTGGTTCTTAGCACAGGAAAGAATGGCGTTATTTAAAATCAACACAAGTGACTGAAACAACCTTTTTTTGGCAGGGTGAAACATCTGAGGTGGTCAGTCAAATGTAAGGACATGCCCAGGATTGACACAGGTCTAGGGTTTAATTCTGTACAGAGAGTCACAGTTTGTTACAATGGAGATTTTGCTTTTGAGGGTATTGATATCCACATGGATGAACCAGAGAGCCAGGCACCATTTAACATTCCTCTTGACCTCTCAGGTAAATCATCACTGCCCAGGGAGAAGGACAAGGACAACCATGGCTAATCAGTGACTCCCACAGGGATGTGTAGCATTGAAAATTAAATCGACACCGATCACATTGGGTAGCAACACAACTTCTGGTCCAGAAGATGCTGTTCTACAAGTCTTACAGGAAACTAATTTTAAAATTGCCAACACACTTGCATTAAGGGACTACCACACCATACAGGAAGGAGAGGACTAAGGGTGAAGTGTCTGTTTTCAGCAATGACAGATGATGCTCCTCTCCTGTCTCTCTTACCATGTTAAATTCCATCCTGGATTTTGCATTGTTTGTTCCATGGCCATAGAAGCAATTGAAGTGGAAGTTCTCATGCCAGTTACAATCTCATTGCTAAGGCTTTTGTGGTCACTTGTCAAGAAACTGCCTGTAGGGTACTGTCTCAGGTTCTTCGGCCAATGTTGATGATTTTTCTAACATTTCACCAGCAGGAGTGGCTGACATCGTGAAAGCTTCACCCTCCAGTATTTGTGCTGGGCTGGAGTGGAATCAAGTTCACATCTGCAGATTATATGTACCTCACTCACCACCATCCAAGGGGTTTTCCATGGTCGTTTCCACTGTGGTTCTCCCCTAGCTACCTGCAATGGCAATTCACTGCAGCACAGGAATCTTGAGCCTTTCTTCTTTCTTGTTGAAGCTATTGTCAAGTTTGTGTATTTCTATAGCTTCTCTGAACAAGCATGTGTGATAGCTCTTCTCTACAGTAAGCGTGTTGGATAGCTCTTCTGTACAGAAAGAACTTGCATATCAGCAAATTTTACTGTGTGATCAGTCTCACACAGCACATGCTTCGCCACAGCCAATTTCTTCACTTGCCTCAACCTGCAGTGCTGATTATGTATGGCGAACCTGCGTTGATTGATTGTCCAGTCATTCTAATGTAGATTTTCCACATGTACATGGAATGCAGTATATTCCCTATATTGCAGGTGAGCCTCTTTCCCTCCTTTGCTGATCTGAGGCACTGTTTGATCTTCTTTTTCAATTAATAAATAATCTTGAAGCCTTGTTTGCACAATATATGGCTGATTCTCTCCATCATTCTAGGAATGTATCACAGAAGGGCTGTACAACATTTCTTTTTCTGATGTGTCACTTCGCTGAGTGCTTGATGCTGTGACATTCCTTATGTAACTGGGGGGAGTACCCATTGCTCCACAGAATGCTTTCCAGGTGTTGCATCTCACATCTGAGGTGCTGCAGCTCACATATCCAGAATAAAGAAGAGTTACAAGCTATCAGGAGTCTTAATGTACATGAGAGCATATTGATATGACCATCGTAATGAAGACTGAACATTATGAGCAGAATATCTGAATCATATTAGATCTGACAATGTGCAAAAAGCTAAGTACGGATCGAATGCAGTGGATGACACAGAATATGAATTGATTGATTAATTAATTAATTAATTAATTAATTAATCAGGACATCTTGTCTCGCGGTGGACATACAGAGGAACCTCCACAACACAGAAGTCCTACTATCTCATTTATATGGAATACCAAAGGTCCATAAGACCAATTGTTAGTACTCCTGGCTCACCAATTTATAAACTGGTGAAATACTTGGCCTCTATGCTCCAGCCACATGTGGGAAAGGCTGACACATACATAAAGGACTCATGACATTTCATTCAGAAGCTGAAGAAACTAAAACTTTGATCAAACAACATCCTGGTCAACTTTGATGTTGTTTCTTTGTTTAACAAACTGCCACTCAGTGACTCTCTGGAGTACACTCGTTCCATTTTCTCGTAAGACATCACCAAACTCTTTCTTGCATCTCTCACCACAAGCTATTTCATGTGGAATGGCAATTTTTACAAACTACTGGAAGGTGTCACCATGGGTAGTCCACTTAGTCCAATGGTGGCCAACTTCTTCATGGAACATTTTGAAGCACAGACACTGGACTTGGCACCTTGTAAACCTAAGGTGTGCTGCGGATATGTCAACAGTACCTTCATTGTGTGGAGCCATGGTGAGGAACAGCTCGATGACTTCCTAAAACACCTGAATGGCATCCATGCAAACATAAAATATACTATGGAGATAGAAAAGGACAAACACCTATCATTTCTAGATGTGCTCATCACAAGGAATGGTGAAAACCTGGGACACAGCGTGTATTGAAAAGTGACACACACAGATCAATACCAGCCAAATTGTCAGATCACTACCAGAGCCAGAAAAGAGGCATGGCTGATAAGACGCTAACATGAGCATGTTGAATATTTGAGCTGTAGCACGTGAGAGGTGAGATGCAACATCTGGAAATTGTTCTGTGGAGCAATGGGTACTACACCAGTTCTGTAAGAAATGTCACAGAATCAAACACTCAGTGAAATGACACATCAAAAAAGAAATATAGGGTACAGCCTTCCTGCCATACATTCCAAGACTGATGGACAGAATCAGCTGTATATTATGCAAACACAGTGTAAATACTAGTTATAAACCGATAAAGAATATCAAAGAGTTTCTCAGATCGGCAAAGCAGAAAATGGACCCACTTGCAGTGTCGGGAATGTATCGCATTCCGTGCACATTTGGAAAAGTCTGTGTTGGAATGGCTGGACGATCAATCAACACTAGGATCACAGAACATAAGTGGCATTGTAGGTTGGGGCAGGTGGAGAAATCAGCCATGGTGGAGCACTTGCTGTGTGAGACGACCATATAGTAAAAATGGCTGACACAGAAGTTCTTGCTGTAGAAAAGAGCTATCACACCAGCTTGTTCAGATAAGCTATAAAAATACACAAACAGGATAACACTTTCAACAAGAAAGAAGAAAGCCTCAAGGTGAATGGATCCTGGATTCCCATGCTGCAGCAAATGACCGTTGCAGGTAGCAAGAGGAGAACCAGAGCATAAATCATCACAGAAAAGCGGAAGAGACATGCCAGTACATATAATCTGCAGCCATGAGCTTGAATTCTGTCCACCACCATCAATATAGGGTGAAGCTTCAACAATGTCAACCACTCATGCTGGTGAAACATCAAAAAAATCGTCAAACCAACATTGACTGAAGAACGTGAAACAGAAGCCAACAGGCAGTTTGTTCCTTAAATCTTTCACCTTGTGATCCCTTATTTGCAGATAAACTTACAGAACTCATCAGGCACTCCCCCACCCATTCCTCCTCGTGAGGGGCTTCCATGCACACAGTGTGCTGTGGGGCTCAATTACCACTTGCTCCTGGGGTCAAAATATCGATCACCTTGTCTTTCACAGGATATCAGCCTTTTGAACTCTGATAGATGACACACTTTTCCACAGTTACAGGGTCGTCTTCAGCCATTGGCCCTTTTCTTGCTATTGGCTACTGCAGACTTAGTTCAATGGGAAGTGGCCACAGATTTGCATTCCAGTGACCACTGTCCATTGTTGATTCATCTACTGACTTGGATGGTGATCAACAGTAGACCATGAAGATGGGTGGTTCTAAGGGAAAACCGACTACAACACAGTCATCAGATCATCTTCAAACATGAGGTTGTACCCAAGAAATGGTAGACTATATCACCTGAGGGATCTAATGAGCAGCCGCAGATTCAGTTCTCCAGTCTAGCGACCACCTGAAACGATGGTCTGTGCCTTGGTGGAATAATGAATGTCACTCAACAATCAGAGACAGACATACAGTTTTGTGGAAATTCAAACATCATCCAACTACAGAAAACCTTCATGCCTTCAGATCTGTGAAAGCACAAGCAAGGTGAATGATAAAAGAAGGAAGGAATTTGCAACTTCCATTAACTACTACACTTCCACTGCACAAGTTTGGGACTCAATGATGTGGATTTCAAACAAGGGAGATTCACCCCTATGACTGTGTTGAGGAGTGGGATCTTAGTGGACGTGCCTAAATACATGGCTCAGGTTTTAACTGAACACTTTTTTACTGTCACTGTATCATTCAAACAAACTCCTGCATTCCAGGTATTTTGTAGGACTGTGGAGATGAGGAGGCTCTGCTTTTTCCTGTGTAATGAGGTGGTCCACTGTCTTCCATTCTACATATGGAAACTATGGAAACTGGAATCAGCTCTATCTGTAGCCAGAGACACTGATGCAGGACCAGATTAGATTCATTATGCCATCCTCTGTCATCTGTGCCCTGAAACCAAAGGCAAGTTTATATCTTGTTTCAGTCAGATCTTGCTTGGTGGGCAGTACCTCATGATTTGGAAGGAGGCAATTTTAATTCCATTGTGAAAATCAGTCAAGCATTGTACTGGCCCTAACAGTTAGCGGAGTGTAGCCCTCATCAGTTGTATGGATAAGACTGTCAAATGCATGGTCAACTGCCATCTCATCTGGCTCCTTGAATCCCAAGGTCATTTGTGCCGCTCTCAGTGCAGTTTCAGGCACTAGCATTCTCACTTAATTCTATGGATATGGTGATACAGGATTCCTTCTTATGCCAAAAACCATTTGGCTGGTTTGTGTTTTGACCCCAAGAAGGAGTACATCACCACTTGGAAGTGCAAGTGTCTTTGTCAACTTCATAAGTAGGGGATACGTGGATGTCGGCCACCTCTGATCCAGTCCTTCCTCATGGATCAGTGCTTTTGATATTTCATTGATGATGCCTTTTCTGATTTCTATGTTCAGAAGAATGGGATTGCCCAGGTTAGTGACCTCAGCATCACATTATATGCAATTGCTGTCAATGCCATCTCCTCTGCAGTCAGGGGCCCTGCTAAATGCTCTTTGTTTGTGGGCCACTTAGCAATTTTCTACTTTTTCTCTGATTTTACAGTGACAATGAGACAAATACAGTTGACCATCAGGATGCTGGAAGCTTGGACAAATAAAACTGGTTTTGGTTTCTCACTATATGTGTCAGTTTTGACCATGCTTGTCAAAAGTTTTCACCAACCGGAGATCACAATGAGGGATAATATTTTACATTTTAAGGACACTGTGCTTACTATTTCACTTTGAATTAACCTGAATGCTGCACCTGAAAGGCCTGCGATAAAAGACTTCAAATCATTGAATAAATTGAAATGCCTCTGCGGAAAGGCTTGGAGAGCTGACAGATGCCACCTCCTTCAGTTTCATAGGCCATTTGTCAGGTTGTGGTCAGATTACAGCAGTGTAGTTTATGGGTCATCCCATATTTCCTATCTCAAGATGTTATATGCTGTTCAACATGAGGGCTTTTGGATACTGACTGGAGCTTTTTGTAGCAGCCGAGTTCAGAGTCAGTATGCAGACAATGAGTAACCACCACTCTGGATTTGGCTCAAAAGGCTGTGAGAATCTCAGTGTTGGCTCAGTTATTGGCACTAAGTGCAGCAATCCACCCTAGCTTTGAGCAGTTGTTCAGGAATTGGCACAATGCGACGAAGCCATTCAGGACACATGTCGCTGCTGTCTCAAGGGTCTGGGTGTATCAGACCTCTGAAAACATGGCCAGGGATGGCCCAAATTGCCAACTTGTTATCCTCAGAGGTCCAACGTGATTTTAATCTTGACACAGTACAAGAAAACTTGTACACCAAATTACATTTCTACAGCTCTGCTTTCTTCAGTGTGTAAGTATGAACCACAGTTTTATTATTGTGTATATGGATGGACCCCAGCAAGAGAATGCCCTTGGCTGTACAGCTGTTTTCCCTAATAGGGTTTTCAAAGCATGCCTTCCAGATCAATGTACAAATTATGATGCAGTGATGTATGGCATTATGATAACACTGGAGTGGATTCACAGGCACCGCAGTACGAAGTTTCTCATCTGTTATAACTCACTCAGATCACTACAAGTAGTCCACCAAATGTATTTGGTACACCGACTAATTCATCTCATCAGCAACCCCTTATAGTAGCTCTAACACTGTGGCAAGTGGTGATCATTTGCTGGATACCTGGACTCATCAGGATACAGGGCAATGACGTAGCCAACAAGCAGCCAAAGAGACATGTCAAGATGGTGCCATCCCCTTGCACTCTGTCATCTCATTATCTGATAGGTGAATTATATGTCAGTGGGTGAATTATATGTCAGTGGGAAATTGAATGGTTGGAGATGGCAGAAGACAAACTACAGTCACTCAAAGTGACCACATAGACATGGGGGACTTCATGCCAACCTCACTAATTGAAGGAAGTGCTGCTCACCAGACTGCACATAGAACGTAGTCCTGCACTGACAGGAAGTCCGTGAAGTTGGGCATGTGCCACTTTCAGTTTAGCATATTTGGGCTATGTATGTCCTACATACTGACATCAGGGCAGTCCTCAATTTGGCAGGCATCTGCCCATTGTCCGTGGCAACACTGAACCCATGTTACATGGGTTCTGACATTTTGTGAATTGTTGAGACTCATACATAAAGTACTTGGGAGTGGAGGCAGTTGTTAATGCATTATAAACTACTCCTCATGTGTTCCACCCTCTCCCTCCACCCTGCACCCTATGAGAATGGCATGCTGATTTTTAGGCATTGTTGACCATGATGTTGAGCACTCCACATCCAAAATCATCATTGTCATCAACTTCTGCTGTGAGGTAGCTGAAGGCTTAACTATGAGCATAAGTGCAAACCATTAGTTAGTCATTGATTCAAAACACCAGTCAAGTAAGATAGCCGCAGTTGCCACACAAGCAATGACAATCACCCAAAATGCTGCCATCTCACACGTAAGCAAAGATATGGTTAACAAAGACATAAAGTTAGTTTTTGTTAAGAATGCTCTTGTTGACACTACCACTTTAACACAGATGAGGAAATGAAAGAATGATAATATATCACTGAATGTGATTACAAATACCGACAAAGAAATTTTGACACTTGCAAGCAATATTATGTTCCAAATCAACAAAAGTGTGGAAAGAAATCACCTGCAGTAATGAATAAAGACATAAAACAAATGAATGTGCAGAGGCTGAGTCTGAGTTCAGCTTGTACTGACAATAAAAAGAGGAGGAATCATAAGAACACACAAAGACATTCAGTGTCTTTGTTAAAATTTGTCAGTGAAAAATCTGTTAATCAGATTTTTCGAGGAATCCTCTCTCGTAACTACTGTTCCAAACTCCTGAAAAGCTAATTATAAGTTATGTGACACAAGCCTCACATAGACACAATCTGTTTCAAGGTCAAAAGTTCCTGCTGCCTTACTGCTTTGTGAGTGGCAAACTAATTTTGCAGTTACTTTTTCCTTTGTTGAAACAAACTTTTGGTGTGAGATAATCATGAGAGTATGTAACAATGTGGTATTTTCAGGAAAATGAAAATCATTACAGATTATTTACTTTAATGTTCCTCAGACTGAATGAAAAAAATAAAAGAAACAAAAGCAACACCTCAATAAGGCACATAGATTCATGCAGTGCTGACAGTTAAGAATATCAATGTCTGCCATGAAGCCAGGTCCTGCACATAAAACACTGTCCACTACTCAACTAAGATGGTAAACTGACACTATACAGTTTGTGAAGAAATGTCATCTTGCCATTCCTATGTCAAAATTTTCCATCATCATTAGTAACCATAAGGTTTTGGCTAAAATGTAGCTGAATACCAGTACCTGTAAAGTCACTTCTGACCAGCTTAAGTTATTCACAACTCCACTCATGAAAGTCAAAATTAGATGGCTTGTCTTTGTTCCGTTGAATGTGCACTACACAGTACTTTTTTGGTTTGTCACTGATTTTTTTTCACACAGACTCACACTACAATAAATAGCATTATGATTGCCAAAAACAGATCAGTAATTCACTCTCCCAATCGCAAGTGCTTCCTGCTGTTTGAGGACACAGCAAGCTTCAACCATCAACTCCTGAACAAATAATAGTTGGACAGTAAGCCAAGAACATTGTCATTAAAATGGTTTTGTGTGGATCTGCTTTACTGGCATGTCAGAAAGTGAAACAAATTGTGTTTGCACTTATATTGGGTAATAATTTTGAGGTATAAGAGAAATGTGGTTTTATAATAACCTGTACAAAGATATGTTGTCATTGATTCCTCCATGGGTTAATCTGGCATTATTTGTTAAATAATTTGTAGCACCTTTTGTAATGTTACTGCAGATCTCATGATGATAATGTAGTTTACCAAAACTGTTTATCCACAACTCAGTGTTTTATTGTTATCTTGGCTAAGAAGTTTTTCTTCTCCTAAGAAATTTTCTTTATTGGCTGGCAAGTCAACCAAGTCCTCATCATCACGTAATACGCACATGCCATGTCATTCCTTCCAGTTAATACTGGATTTCAGTGACTTAGCTTTCACTAGGATGTGGCTAGTCGTAGTGTTACATCCTCAGCTGCGTTGTGCAAGAGGTTCCCAATGTACAGCCCTCTTCCACTAACAGTATCCAATATTGGCAGACATTATAGTCTAGAGGAAAATAAGGCCTTTATTCAGCACTGCAACAGAGCTGTCATCGTGGTTCAAAAGGTTAACAACTATTCTGCGGGCCTCATTGGACTCCAGGTCAGCATCACCATGAGTTAAGCGGTCAAACTTGGAACTTTGCTTAGATTTCATCTTCCACAAACTCACACGATGTTGCATGTGGTGGGTGTATCTACCTGCTGTTGAAAGCTTTAGTGTTTCATTCGAAGTGGCATGACTTGTAAACTGATAAGATTTTATTCTCTCATTCTATATATGTAAAATTGAATTTACACTCTATTACAAATTCCTGATCAGAAAACTTATACACAAAATTCTGCAAATTCATTCTAAATCCATCTACCACTATAGTTCCTGATGCAGGTAGTCTATAAAAGCAGCTGATTACCATTTTTGACGCACCTTTGATGCTTAACTTCACCTAGATTAATTCAGATTTAGAATTCATGGTAACCTCACTAGATATTATCGAATTCCTTACCAGTACTGCAATAAATATGCCACCACCATTGGAGACTTACCTATCCTCGTGATAAATATTCGATACTGAATTCAGGATTCCAACCAAATTTCTGTAATACTATTTGGGCATTATATCATCCAATAAGTGATACTAATTCTGTAACCTCACCACGAAAGCTCCTGTAGTTTACTAATATCATATTAACCTGTTCCATTCCTGACCTGTGAGTATGAGCATTCTCTGAGTGTGGCCGATGTATCTTTATTTTTGGTAGGCAGTTCATCTCTTATCCCAAGGTGGGTGAGTTACTCTGAACCTAAAAAAAAAAAAAAATAAATAAATAAATAAATAAATAAAAAATAAAAAAAAGCCTTGTGCATGCCACACATACTCCACTAGCCTAATAGCCATGTACTGCATCTAATGCATGCCTTGGTAAATCTTTCATAAAAAGGTGTAAATTAAAGGTTGATTCATATGTGATTGAACAGAACATCAAAAGATTCTACAGTGCATTTCAAATGGTGGCATTTACACAAGACATGAACTGAACTGAATGGAGGAAGATGTCAACATCAAACATTTCTCATGAAGAAGTTTCGATGTTGACATTGGAGGGGAAGCAGTGGGACCATCTGCTAACATCAGCAGTTACCTTATTCCTCTTGCACTCCTCATATTGTTTTTGGCTTATTAGTTAGTAATTTATCGTTTGCTTTGTTTTTATGATGTGTTACATGGGTTCCATGAGGACCTAGTAATTTTCCTAGGAGTTCTTCCACAAAAGAGGCCAGGTATCTGAAAGCAAAAAATGATTTAGAAATTACAGTATTTGGGCTCAGAAAAACCCTACACTTTGCATAAGTAAGAACATAAACTGAAGAAACAATTTTCATTCAATATTGTTTTTCGTTAACAAGGACAATGGAATGTAGTCAAATTAAATAAGGCAATGCTGGGGGATCAAGATTAGGATATGAAGCACTAAAACTATCTGATGATAGCTCAAGCAGAATCAGACAGTGGCAACTCCAGTTTGGAATATCAAAAAGTAAGGAAGATAGATTGCTACTCACTGTAAAGATGGCACATTGAGATGCAAACAGGTACAGCCCCCTTTTCGTTGTGTCTGTCTGCAGCTCCACATGTCATCTTTACAGTGAATAGCAACCTATTGTTTTCCTTATTCTGTTGATGGCTGAAGTAGGAAGGATATAAACTGCAGTCTGCCAATTGCAAGAGAAATATATCTGAAAAAGAGAAATTTGCTAACACTGAGAAAAAAGCTAAGAAGTGAAACATGGATGATAAACATTTCAGATGAAAAGAGTATAGAAACTTCTGAAATGTAGTGTTATAGAGGAATTCTAAAAGCAGATGGGTAGATTGAACAATTAATGAATAAGTATTAAATATAAATGATGCAAAAGAGCTTTGTGGCATAACTTGACTAAAAGGAGGGATCACGTCCTGAGGCAACAAGGAAAAAAATGCCTGAAAGACAAAGAATTTTACATTCTTAATTCATTGACTGCCACAAGGTCATGGCAGCCACAGCAGAGCCTTATACCTGATGCAATAGGCCCATCAGCAGCCATAGCAGAAGCTGATGCTGTAGCCTGGTGGCAAAATATGCATCACTATACCTGCAGCAATCAACATCTTAAAAAATCAGTTAAGTTAACTTTGAATAATACATAACTTATAATACTGATTGATTGTACCTTCTTTCTATGCACGTTTGTTGCTTCTGGTATCTGTTCTCCAGTATATAGTCAACATGCAAGTAACTGGTCTTCAGCTCATGTTTTACTATTAAACACATTGGGAAATTTTTTGTATGCCCTCTATTATTTTATTGTGTGTACCTTAGTAAGTAACTAAACAAGGTTTCATTTCATATTTAACTATTAACCATGTGGAGGAATCTTAATATACAGTATCACCTATGTTGTTTTATTTTGCATATTCTTTTATTGCACATACGCTAGTTATGCGTAATTCATAGTGTATGTAGGTTTCTCCTAAGATGGCAATTATACTTCCTAAAATCTCTTGTGTAGTACTTAAGACAACATCAATCATGATGACACTGATTGCATGCAGATCCTTAATTATAGATGAATAAATAAACAAAGACATACTGAATCATCAGTTTGACAATGGAAGGAAGTGTGGCATAAAACTTGTAATGGGGGGGGGGCCATGGTCTGATTACAGTGAACAGGCTCAAATGGATCTAGGCTGCACTAGTTATCTATCAGCATCTATGCAGAGATGAAGAGGTTTCCACAGGATCGCATGGATAGCTGCATCAACCCAGTCTAAGGAAAGAAGAAGACGACGATGACAACAACAACAATAATAATAATAATAATAATAATAATGATGATGATGATGATGATGATGATGATGATGATGATGATGACAACGTCAGCTTACCTTAAATGCCCATCACATCTGTGCAGATAGATCATAGCAATTGGATAGGTGATTTGCACTGATATAAGATGTGTGCAAAACTGAAGTTTTTAGCAAAATTGCTCAAATCCGTGGATGCAGATCATATCTGTACTAAAAGATTGTAGGGTGTAGTTGCCACAAATGAGTCTAAGGAAAGAATTCAACAACAACATCAATATCCTTTAAATGCAAGTCCACACACTACAAACTGTCTGCACTCATTACATTTGCACAGACATCTCATGTGGACAGGTGATTTGCACAAATATTAAATGTGCATAAACTTGGAGGTTTGAGCAAAATTGTTCAAATCTGTGAGCACAAATCATACCTGCACAGATAGATTGTAGTGTGTGGACAGTAGATCAATGCAAATCTGATATTCAGGTTTGTGGAAAGTGAAGACTGAGGATTCCAGCAATCGAGATAAGAAGGTGGGTGTTTATAATTCATTAGTACAGGAAACGAACAGTTGACCCTACAGCAAACAGGAAAACTGTAATAATAAAAAATATCATTGCAGACTTGACCAAAATTAGTAGTACTGACTACTTTGCGCTTAGAAATCTGTCTCATTACATTGACCTGAATAAAGGATTCCAAGCATATTTTCACTCAGTACTGTTCTATACCACAATCTTTTGTGGCACTGTAGATAAAATAAAAGTATTTATTCTACAGAAAAGTGCAGTCAGAATATTGTGCTAAGTTGATAAAGAAACATCTTGCAGCAGTGTCTTCAGTGGCAAAGGGATTCTTACAATTGTTCATCAACATATTTACTCCCTGATAGAAATGTGGGGTGTAACATTAGTGGTTTAAAGGTAACTGCATAAATCACTACCGCATTATTAAAACTTTTCATATATACTATAAATTCCTGTCTATACAACATAACTGAGTTTTATATTTTAGAGCAGAAATTTACGACATGTTGCTGCTAGACTTCAGGCAAAGAAATGAAGATTCCTATATACTCTGAAATAAACAGATACCACACTGGCCATTTATATGAAAAAATATTATCTGTTACACAGTTACACTGTTAAATACTTTAATTGTCTCCATGAAATTCTTCTTCAGGACACTTAAATAGCTTTGCATGTGCCAAGTATTGTTTCACTCAATGTTCATTTGGACATTGCTGTCAAAAATTTTAAATCTTTGTAACTTCTTCCTGAATCACAATTTTGGTATCAACAATTCAAGTTGCGAAATTACTTTCTTCATTGAGGTATTTCACCATATTACATGAGAAACTACAAGTGTCAATTGATATGCCTCTATGGCTGTTCACAAATAATTTCCATTCATCATTAGGATTGCCGTGTAAATTGCCAAGTAAATTATTAGGTGAAAACTGCCATCACTTACCAATTCTAAACTGCCATCACCTCACATCACATCAAAACATTCCACATGCATTTCAAATGGCAGAATTCATAGAGGCCATCAGTGGACCATTACATCATGTCATGTCCTGTTATGTCAGATTATTGTCAAGATTCTTCAGGAAGAAACTTTTGACTGCGTTGTCATCCACTAGCATCAGAAGTTAACCTGTTTTCACTGCTCTCATTCATGTTATGGTAGTGGATTTCATGCTTTTGTCTTCTTGTAAACTTTACTTTATTATTTTGCTTTGCTTTCATGGAATATTGCAAATATTCAGTGATTACTTGGATATTTTTTTCATTGTGCGTCCTTCCATAAACAAGGTCAGTTATATGAAGGTGAAAAATTATTTAAGTTTTACATTAACAGAACAGAGATTATACCTACACTGTGTATAAATAAGAATATAAGTTGAAGCAATTTACGTTAAATAATTAAAGAGAAAAATAAAATTAAGAATTTATTAATTATGTAAAAAAAAACATAATAGGTAAGGTAAACAGTCTATATTTATTCTCTTATAAATATTGTTTGATTTGTTTGTATGCACCCTACATTTTTCTGGTAACAAACAAATGTTGCTGTTTTAAAATGTTATTCAACTTCTCAGTGCTTTACCTCAAAAATTAGGAACATATGTTATAAAGTTTACTTTGTCTGTTATTCATTGTTAGTTGCTCAATTCAAACACTATATAGGCCAATTCATATTAACTATCACATCACATCTCATCCCATCAAAACATTCCTCAGTGCATTTCAAATGGTGGCATCCACACTGGCTGTCACGTCACACCGTGTCAAATTACAGCACCGTCAAAATTTCTAGGGAAGGAAGTTTTGATGGCAGACATCATCTGTTGTGGATCATGTGGCTCCTAAGCTCATTTCCTCTGGATACACAATTGTTTGCACATTCTCCATCCTTCCTGTCATCGTGCGTTTCATTGTTGATATCGGTTGTTATTCTAAGTCTTTATTACTTGTTATTTTTGTTATTTGCTGTAAATTGTTTCATTTTGTTATTCATTAGTTAAAACTGTTAGTTTTATATGAATGACAAAAGATTAATTGAAGCAATGAGGCAGCAGTCTGAACTGTACAACATGAGCAACTGGAGGTACTCAAACTCTGCTAGGAAAGCAGCATTGTGGAACAAAGAAAGAGTGTGTGAAGTCTGATTCCTAAACATCTTGAGCCTTCTCACATTTATTTATAATGCCATGATTATCAATATACCAGTATTTAATATTTTACAGTGAAATAGACTTCGATATGGCTGCAACTTAAAGTGAAGAAAGCACTGTGGGAAGAGTTAGACTGATTAGTAAATGAAATTTATTTGTATGTTGTTAAGCATTTGTAATGTTTGATAAGGAAGTGGACTGAATCCTTCAGACGCTGCAACAGTGGAAAATGCGTTTTTGTGAAGTATACATCAAGTAACATATTAAAGTTGTTCGTTTAAATATATATATTTGTGGTAGGCTATATTATTAAGCAGCTCTGTGCACTGTGTGTGAAACAGTTTTGAAAGCATCAGTGGTCAATATTTATGCAGTTTCACTAGCTAACCCCAGCACAAATAAGGCACTTACTCTATTAAAAGCCATATAGAGAATATGAAGAAAACTCATAAATCTTGAAGCAAAAGCTGTTGAGGGAGATATGCCTATTGCACAGAAATTTGCACTGGACTGTCAACTAAACTTAACCTTAAGCAAACCAATTTTTCACAGATTATGATGGCAGATCGTAACACTGTGTTTCTTTTAGTAGTTTTGGGTGCAATTTGGTGTAATAAATTTAAAAAATATTTATAAAATGCAGATTCCTCTTTCTCAGGCTCCTTGCAGTATGTGTGAAATTCGCCTTCTGTACCATGTAAAGACATTTTCAGACCTCACACTTTCTTTTCTTTTCTTTTTTCTTTTTTCCTTCTTCACACTTCTATCTTCCTGCTCTAATACACATGCTACTCCTGCAAGCTGCAAACCAATATGAGTCTGATAAATGTCGTTTTCATACAAATGAATCCCATCATCTACATGTATAAGCTTCCATGTTATGTATGTCCACTTCCCGCATAACAACAGTTGGGAATTATTTTGGGAAGATCACAGTTCCCATGAGGAAACAACTGAGGATAGTCATGTGAGCTGAGATTGCGTGATCTGAATGGACTTGACATGAAGGACAGTGTGAATACACTCTGACATGACAGTGCCACGACAGCCTGTGTGGATTGTCCTTATTTCGACTTTTTGTATAATGAGTGGTATCTCATAACCACATTTTCACCATCCTGTACGGTGCATAAGTGAATAGGCATGATGTGATGTAACAACGAAATGATGTGATGTGGCATGATGATCCATTGATGTCTAGTGTGTTTCAGCCTTAAGGAGCTACTGTCTTGACCATTTAAATTGTTCTTTCTGCCACTGACACTTTTTTAACATTGCTAAGACTATTTATGAACAGAAACCACAGCAGAATTTCCTGCATTATCCATTAGTGTCTGGAACTGAAATATCCTTCAAAGCAGCATATTCACTTGCCTCTGACAGCCCTTTCCTCCACTGACAATTGGCAGGCCAGCAGTAGACTGAAACTTTGTCATGTAAATGCACAGTATTTACAAGAGTTTATTGCATGCACAGATATTTGTGCAGACAGATTGTTCTGGACCTGATATGGGCCTGCCTAAGGTGAAAAAGTCAGATCTGGAGAATTAGAAAAATTTGTTATATTTGATGCTTAGAAAGATAGAAACAAACCAGTGCATGAGGTAGAATACTCTTGGTATTGACTTCTAAATATTGTTTGATGTGTTTGTATGTATATACATTTGCTTTAACAAATAAATGTCAATGTTTTGAAATATTTGGATGAAAGTATTGTTTCTTTCCTCAGCAGTTTATCATACAATTTCTGTCAAGAACATCTGTTATGACTTTTGATTTGCCTGTTAATAACCTGCATGTTGCTAGTTCCTTAATTCTGAGACTATTGCAAGTTTTTGTTTCATGGATGATATCTCCTAACGAAACATGCACTGTTCACTGCTGGCCTAAGTGAAGTGATGTTGCATTGGGGTTCTGTGTAGTGTGAACATACCACCATTTAATGGTTATGTTGTCTTCCATTCCATCCATTGACATCCAGTGTAAATTGATCTTAAAATCTATGTCTGACCAGATACTGCTTGCAACAATTGTGTCAATGGGTATGTAAACTTGTTGGTTTGCTGAAAGTGAGGAGTCGAATTTAGTCCTCACAATAGGAGTAGAATTGCTCATTCACTCAGTTCAAAAGAAACCAACCTACATAACAACATTACATAATGGTTACTTCAGTGCTACATACAGCATTATTAGATCTCTGAATCTGGCAGTGGGTAGACGCAAAGCAGCAATAACTGTTAATTGACAGAACATTACAGTGCAGGGATATGAAAACAAACTTGCAATTATTATAATTATTATTGTTTTGTGACTTGTTTTGTTGTGCATAAACATTTCTAATTTTCAAGGGCATCATTATTACTCTGTGCTTACATGTAAGTTGCTATTTATGAAGTTAATTTTAATGATCTTGTTCCTTATGCTTCAGAGTTGTAAAACCAAATACTGGGGTTTCACCAAAAATGTTGATAATTTGACGCTGATCTAGTCCACTTAAGATTTATCTAAATCTGTAGTATTTTAGTTCATGGCACCCGTGGCATTTTATTTTTCTGTCATTATTTCATGAACACAGTACATATTGTTTTCGTTTTTATGTGTCCTCCCTCTTATTCTGATATTGTGTTGGAAGCATTATTGTGTTATCTATCAAACATTATTGTGTTACACTGAAGCTAGTTAGTAAGCTAATTAGTTGTACCACATATCCAATTCGCAATAAATGTTACGATGTGGGATGTGTCAATAGAAAAAACATAGAAAACTTAGGTAAACTAAATAAAAAATATTAAATAATATTTATATGGCAGCATGCTGGCCATTTACAGTTTGTTTTAATGACTAATATCTCTTTTAATGACTAATTATCTTGGCTCAGGAATTCCTCTTTGGTTTAGAAGGTTTGTTAAGGAGAAAGCTCTATAATCTACATTTAAAAACATTTATGCTATCTGTCAGACATTTTATTTCCATAGGTAAAATGTCAAAAAGTTTTTAGCTGCATATCTCACCTCTTTTTGTGCCAAAATTAGACTCTTTTAAAGGATAATACAAATCATTTTTCCATCTAGTGAGGTACTTGTGAATAGCTCTGAAACTTACATGTATTGTTGATAACAAACTTCATAAGTGAATAAATGTACTGTGAGGCTGTGGGTAATATTCTCAGATGCTTAAAGAAATATGTGCAAGATGTATGTGTGTGAATGCCACACATAATTCTAATTACTTTCATTTGTGCAATGAATGCTTTTAGCCTAAGCAAGGAGTTACCCCAGAACACTACTGTATAAGACATCAATGGATGAAAATATGTAGACTGTACTAACTTACTGACTTCTATATCCCGAAGTTGACAATTATTTTAATGCAAAAGTATCTGAACCTAAATGTTTTAGTAGAACTACTTTACGGTTTTTCAATGAAATTTTTCATCAATGTACGCAACTAAGAACTTACAATTTTCCACCTGTTTATTATTTTTTATTGGTATACTAGGTTAATAGGAGGGTAGGCATATTTTTTAAAGTACAAAACTGGATGAACCGTGTTTTTTCAAAGTTTAAAGCTGGCCCGTTAGTGCAAAACCATTCAGTAATTTACACAAAAACATCATTCACTACTTTGTTGATGCGTATTTTCTCAGCCTCATAATAATGCTTGTTTCATCTGCAAATAGGATTAATTCTGCCTTCTGCCTCAAATAAAATGACAGATCACTAACCTAAAGCTTGCACAGTAATGGGTCCATGATCGAACCCTGTGGGACTCCCATTGTGATTTCTCCTATTGTAGCTGATGTGATGTCCCTCTTCGTATTACTAAAGTAACTTTCTGAATTCTGTTTCCTAAATAGGACATAAACCAGATATTTACTGAACCACATATTCCTTAAAGCTTAACTGCTCCAAAGTTGATTCATAGTAGATGTCAACAACTGCCATGTCACATCACTTCACATCACCATCATCATCACATTAGGGTGTATCCACACTAGACATCACATCAGTTTGCTTAAGCCCAGTACTAAATGGTGAAAGAGGTTATGAGATACCATCCATGATAGAAATAGAGTATAGCATTGGAATTGAGTAACTAACAACTAAAATTTGTATTAATGGTCAAATTCTTAATTACTTTTGTAGGCTGAAGTCCTGAGAAGTTAAACAACATTCAAAACATCAACATTTATTTGTTAGTGAAAATATATACATACACACACATATCAAATATTGTTATAATGAAATAAATAGAACCCATTTACATTATCCATTTGTTTACATGACTAATAACATCATAAACAAATGTTTTTTCCTTCATTGAGGCTGGTTTTATTCACTTAAAAACGTTATTTAATGAAAATTTCTTCAATGACTTATGGTCTTATTTATACACAGTGTAGGCATCTGCTTTTATACACAGTGTAGGCATCTGCTGCGATCTGTTATTGTAAAATCTAAATCATTTTTCGATTTCAGGTATCTGACCTCACTTATGGAAGAACACTCAATGGAAAAAAATATCCAAGTCATCATGGAACATTGCAATTTGTCATAAAAGCAAAGCAAAACAGCAAAATAAATGTTAAGAAGGTACCAAAGCATGTAATCGAGTACTATAACATGAGTGAGTGCAGCAAAAACAGATTAACTTCCGATGCTACAGCTGGGTGCATGCAAGAAGGTGGCAGTGCGATGTATTCTGCACAGTGGGAGAAAGGGAATAATATGTAAATTGAAGGTGGAGGAGGAGAAATAGTAGGAAAGGGAAGGAATTACTTATGTCAGCTGCAGCATGACTTTATACGGAATCAGCGGTGATAAGTGAAAATGTATGCTAGGCAATTGCATTAACCATTGCACTATCTGGACACAGTGTTTATTGTGGACTATCTCAGCACATCTCCAGGCCAAACCACATTTCACCTGTTGCAGTCCCGATCTGTGTCCTCCTTGAGACTCCTACAGGAGGTTGAACGAAATTGTGCATCCACACTGAATGCGGTGGTTTATCGCCCATTGAGGTGAATCAGTTACATGAATGTGTGGTGTCTGTTCTTTCAGGCATGTCCAAAAGAACAGGCACCACATGGAATCCACAGCTGTTATACATATTATGTAAACTGAAAGTGGAGAACGAGAAAGGAAATGAAAGGGAAGGAACTATTGATGTCAGCTGCATTGGTACTTTATGCAAAATCATTGGTGATGAGTGAAAATGTGTGCTCTTCCAGGACTCAAACACAAGATCTCCTTCTTACTAGGCAGTTGCATTCACCACTATGCCATTCATACATAGTGTTATCAAAATTATGTGGACTATCGCAGCATGCCTCCCAGGTGACCCACATTCTCAAGTAGGCCACCTATCTGCCATCCCCATCCATGTCCTCCATGCTCACTACTTTGAAAGTCCCACAGGAGGTCGAACACAATTGTGCATCCACACTAAATGTGGAGGATTCATCATAAATCGAGGCAAATCAGTTATATGAATGCATGGTGTCTGTTCTTTCGGACACATTTGAAAGAACAGACTCCATGAAGACTCCACAGCTGTGCCACATATTATGTAAACTAAAGGGGGAGGGGGGAAGAAAGGACAGCAAAGCTACTATTGACATCAGCTGCATTGGGACTACATGTGGTGCCTGTACTTCTAGATATCTCCGAAAGAACAGACACTGCGAATTCGTATGTAGACTGAGAATAATTTGCAATGTTTCCATTATGCTCTTTGTGTCTGTCCCACAATTTTTACTGCAGCCATCACCTACCGTAATAGCTGGCAACGCAGGGATGAGCACTACGCCTGGCAACTGTTTCTGCTTCTGACTTGGCAGTATTTATATGCTCGGGAACTATTACTGTTGCTTCTTAACGTAATACTTCATGTGTTTGCATTACTTCATCCTTAATTAGCACTATCATGGGAAAGTAACCACAATATATGTATAAACTAACATGAAAATAAACAATTAATGTTCTGAGCACACCTTGATGTGTCTGCTATAGATGTATGCAGCAGAATGATGGTATCGGCTCGAGCATCACATGGTACATTGCTGCTTGCCACTGAGCATCGCCCACCAACCACCATCTTATGTGCACACCGCTGTCAGCAGACGATGACACCAGCAAAACTTTCTTCCTGACAATTCCTAATGGTGATGTGATATGAAGGCCAGTGATGACTTGTGTGAATGCCACTATTTGAAATGCATTGTGGAATTTTGATGTGAAGTGATGTGAGAGCATGTGTGAATTGGCCTTAATAGGATATTGTGATTGACCCAGGCAAACGACTTCAATAAATGGCAGAAGATCCCAGTTGGTGATGTTTTAACATTCAAAGATTTTATTATGCGCTCAGTAAATGTATAAGTAGCTAACTCAGAAGAATGGTCCTTTTTTAAATACTTCAGCAAGTGAGGAGATGAGAATGATACGATGCCAGGGCATAAAAACATAGCAGTCACCCAGAAAAGATTTTATTTAAAATGCTGTAAAATATTTTTTGTTTCTGTTAAACACATGAAATCCCAAATGAATGTAAGAAAACAAGCAAAACATTTAATATTTGAAAATTGAGAAACCTCCACCTGACCTCTGTCAAAATAATTTCAATAAAGCACATTATGAAATTCAGGCATTACTATAACAGCAGAAAAAAGGGATTTCAGTTAACACATGTTCAAAGAAACAAAATAAATCAGTCATTACTAAACATTTAGTCAGCACATCAAATTACAGACCTGCAAACCAAGCAACTAATGGTAAATTATAAAATAAAGTAACACACAAGCTTTACCTAAATCAAAGAAATGTTAATTGAACTCTTTAAGTAGAATGCAAATGGCTCAGGCTAGTTCTACAAGAGAATATATTAATAAACTTTAAATACCACCACCCACAAGGCTTCAACTGAAACAGTGAGTAGTAAAATTTATCCTGAACACCACAATAAATTAAACAAAGCTGCACAAATATTCATATATTTCAAATTGGTCTCAATGCTGATGAACAGGAATAAATGGGACACAGACAGACAAAAATCTCTACCTATTTCAGTTAGCTGAGTGGAACTGATAAAATCTAAAACAAATGACATAAAGAAGCCTGCAGCACAGCAGATAGCTGAGGATAATGTTGATACATACTGAGGTCCTCAACTACAGCTCAGTAATTCTGCTTTCCACAGTAAATTCTGTAGCCTCAAATAGCAGACTCAGTTCCAGGGCCATCCTCCACCAAATCCAAGTCACATACTTCTTAGGCATGTAAGCTGATAGAATGGCGGCATACATTTGCTCATAATGATATTCAGTTTCAGCAGTTGCTAATAGCATCCCATATCCCACGTGACCGCCTGCATTTGTCCTTGAAGGGCCAACCTCCAGTTATTGGTGGTCAAAGACTGAGATTGAGCTCATCCACATTAAGTCAGCACAGTAAGGAGGGAGACATGAAGGGGATGGTTGCTTAACTAAGGGGCAAAGAGATTATATCATGCTTTCAGTACGATATTGAAGCAACACATGGGTCATTTAGAAATCCAAACTCTGATTAGCTACATATGCTGTTACTATAAAGATGGATAACAATCCTGGGATACATTGTCTTGTCAAAAACTTCAGATAATGATGTAAAGAGTGAGAATGGGCAGTAGTTATTGATGTCTGTCAATTCATCCTTTTTGTAGAGAAGCCTAACAATGGCGTATTTCAATCTTTCTGGGAAAACGCTATGCGTTAATGATGTGTTACATAAGTGAATAAGAACTTTTTACATTATAGGGCCACAACTTTTTAGTGTCTATTGCTGCACAGGTGGGTAAGAACCCTGGAGTACATTATCTTCTCAAAACTTTTAGAAAAAGATGTAAAGGGTGACTGTAGTTATTGATGTCTGTGGAGTCACCCTTTTTATAGAGATACCTAACAATGACCTATTTCAGTCTCTCTAGGAAAAGACCCTGAGTTAATGATGTGTTACATAAGTGACTAATAACAGCACTTGCAGCCCATTTTTTAACCATTTATGTTCCCACTTGGGTTTGCGTCTAAGTTATTGGCCATTTTAGCAAACAACATGCAGGCTGTCGACCGTGTTTTACTTTTTATCTGTCGTAGCAGTACGGTGGAGGCCATTTAAATTTTGCTTCTGGACCTCTGTTTCTTTAATGTGTATTTTATAGACTTTTCTTCATGTCTCTATTTTTAGCTGTCTTCTCTTACATCGATTGGGATTGACATGTAGTCGTTTTTTTAACTCTTCTTGTCTTTGTGTTCTATAGTTTTGACATGGGCGCTTATGACCCTAGTTATATCTGTGCCCTAAAACTAAAACATAACAAAACTTGCAGCCTAAGCCATCAGTTATCTGCTGTATGCATTCCAATCTTCTTTTTTTTTTTTTCCCTACAGTTTTTACCATCTACAGTTCCCACTAGTATCATGGAGGTTACTCTGTGATGCCTTAGCACATGTCCTATCATCCCAGAGTCTCTTGTCATTATTTTTGATATATTCCTTTCTTCGGTAATTCTGTGGAGAACTTCCTCATTCCTTACCTCATCAGACCACCTGATTTTCAACATTTGCCTGTAACACGACATCTCAAACACTCCTCTGTTCCAGTTTTCCCACTACCCATTATTTACTACCATACAATGCTGTGCTCTGAGAGTACATTCCCAGAAATTTCTTCCTCAGATTAAGGCCTATGTGTGACTGTGTGACACCAGTAGACTTTGCTTGGTCATGAATACTCTCTTTGCCTGTGCTAGTCTGCTTTTTATGCCCTCCTTGCCTTTTCAGTCAAGGGGTATTTTGCTTCCAAGGCAGCAGAATTCAATAACTGCATCTAGTTTCTGGCCATCAGTTTTATTTTTAAGCTTCCTACTTTTCTCATTTCTGCTACTTCTCATTATTTTTGCCTGTTTCTGATTTACTCTCAATTCATATTCTGTACTCATTAGACTGTTCATTGCATTTAACAGATTCTGTTATTCTTCTTCACTTTCAGTGAGGATAGCCATGTCATCACTGAACCTGCTCATTGATATCCTTACACTCTGAATTTTAATCTCATTCTTGAACCATTCTTTTATTTCTGTCATTGCTTCTTTGATATACAGGTTAAACAGTAGGGGTAAAAGACTGCACTCATCTCTTACACCCGTTTTAATATGAACATTTTGTTGTGGTCTCCAAATCTTACTGTTCCCTCTTGGTTCTTGTACACATTGTATATCATCTACTTTTCCCAGTAGCTTACTCTTATTTTTCTCTGAATTTTGAATATCTCACTCCATTTCAAACTGTTATATGGTTTTTCTAGATTGACAAATCCTTTAAGGATACACTATTTTTCTTTGGACTTGTTTCCACAATCAAGTGCAAAGTCAGAATTGGCTCTCTGGTGCCTTTACCTTTCCTAAAACCAGACCAATCATCATCTAAAGATCTTCAAGATTTCGGGATTGCAACCGGATCTCATCGACTTCTTTCCACGATATTTCGGCTGACAACCTTACAGCCATCTTCAGGCGAGTGTTTGACACTGGAGATTGCTAGTGCAAGTCGCTCTATTTATACGTAAAAGTACCGCAGGCGCGCATGCGCAAGTTACCGTAGCATGCGCGCCATCTGTCGATTCCAAGGCCCTCTACAATATTACTGCATCTATGGAGCACCAACAAATGCGTGAAAAAAGTAAAACATGCACCCAGACGTGTCCAAAACAATAAAATGCAAAATTTCAATATTAAAATTAAAATTACTTGTCGCTCGACATGTCAGAAGCCATAAAAAGTTTTCTTTTGGTTGAAATTAAAGAAATCAACGGTTCCCAGGCCTTATTCGATAAAAAGCCGCCATCAATGATTAATGAGATTTTCCGCTAAACGTATTTCCACAGATTCCTTCACAACTGAATCCCAGAAGGATCTCGATGGGGCTAAGATTTTTGTGGCCGAATAATCCATAGTATGTCCTGTGGAAATACAATGTTCGGCTATGGCCGACTTACTGGGCTGTAAAAGGCGAGTGTGGCGCTCATATTCAACGCAGCGGTCGTGTACTGTGCGTGTGGTTTGACCAATGTAGGCCTTCCCACACTCGCAAGGTATTTTATAAATTCCAGCCTTCCGTAATCCCAGATCATCCTTGGCTGAGCCCAGAAGAGCACGAGTCTTTGTAGGTGGCCGGAAGATGGCTTTCACACGATGTTTCTTTAAAATTCTGCCTACTTTCGATAAAATGTTCCAGGCATATGGGAGAAATGCTCTGGACTTAAACACCTCCTTATCCTCTTGATCTTGTGGGTGGTCACGTTTTTTCCTCCTTAAAGCAGTACTGACCTGATGTGCAGAATATCCATTATGTTGAAATACCAATTTCAAGTGTTCTAATTCGTCTGCAAGGCTGTCTTTATCAGACATGACATGTGCCCTATGCACCAACGTTCGAAGAACACCCATAGTTTGTGACGGGTGATGACAGCTTGACGCCTGCAGGTACAGATCCGTATGCGTGGGTTTTCGATAGACAGAATGCCCCAATGACCCATCCACCCTGCGTTTAACCATGACGTCCAGAAATGGTAGGCAACCATCCTTTTCAACTTCCATTGTAAACTGAATGTTTGTGTGGATGGAATTCAGATGTTGTAAAAACCGTGAAAGCTTTTCTTCACTGTGAGGCCACACTACAAAGGTATTGTCCACGTACCGCCAGAAGTGAAACGACATCGAAACTTACTAACAAGTCCAAATCCTTCAGCTGTAGTGTTCTCAGTCTATTGATAAAGTCCTCAGAGATTGAGACGTCACAGTTCTGTTCCACGTAGGTTATATGGTCTTCCAAAGATCCATAAGGATAATGTGCCCTTACGCCCCATAGTGAGCAATGTTGGTGCTCCAACATATGATTTATCTAGTCATTTGGCTTCACTACTGAGACCTTTCATTGGCAAATGTACGCACCATATTCGCAACTCTGCGGACTTTATCAATAGACTGAGAACACTGTAGCTGAAGGATTCGGACTTGTTAGTAAGTTTCGATGTCGTTTCACTCTTCACGAGGGTCCCTCTTTTGGATTCATTGTCACTTATCGGCAATACGTTTGTGGCCGATATAATGGCACTGTTTCACCATGCCCTGTCCTCTACTTACTTTCTATTTAATAATGAATATTTTGAGCAACTTGACGGTGTTGCCATGGGCAGTCCTCTGTCCCCTCTGGTAGCAAACTTTTATATGGAAGACTTTGAGCAGAGGGCTCTCGATTCGGCGATGTTGAAACCAACAGTCTTCTGGCGGTACGTGGACGATACCTTTGTAGTGTGGCCTCACAGTGAAGAAAAGCTTTCACGGTTTTTACAACATCTGAATTCCATCCACACAAACATTCAGTTTACGATGGAAGTTGAAAAGGATGGTTGCCTACCATCTGGAGGTCATGGTTAAACGCAGGGTGGATGGGTCATTGGGGCATTTTGTCTATCGAAAACCCACGCATACGGATCTGTACATGCAGGCGTCAAGCTGTCATCATCCGTCACAAACTATGGGTGTTCTTCGAACGTTGGTGCGTAGGGCACATGTCGTGTCTGATAAAGACAGCCTTGCAGACGAATTAGAGCACTTGAAATCGGTATTTCAACATAATGGATATTCTGCACATCAGGTCAGTACTCCTTTAAGGAGGAAAAAACGTGACCACCCACAAGCGACAAGTAATTTTAATTTTAATATTGAAATTTTGCATTTTATTGTTTTGGACACGTCTGGGTGCATGTTTTACTTTTTTCACGCATTCGTTGGTGCTCCATAAATGCAGTAATATTGTAGAGGGCCTTGGAATCGACAGGTGGCGCGCATGCTACGGTAACTTGTGCAGGCGCACGTCGGTACTTTTACGCATAAATAGAGCGACTTGCACTAGCAATCTCCAGTGTCAAACACTCACCTGAAGATGGCTATAAGGTTGTCAGATGAAATATCATGGAAAGAAGTCGATGAGATCCGGCTGCAATCCCGAAATCTTGTGGAATATTCGATGCGCCGGGAAAATTTCAAGAGTCACATCTAAAGATCTCATTTCTCTTTTCCATTTTTCTATACATTATTCTTGTCAGCAGCTTGAATGGATGAAATGTTAAGCTGATTGTCTGGTAGTTTTCACATGTATCTGTCCTTGTTACCTTCACAATTGTGTGGATGATATTTTTCCAGATGGTATGTTGTCTGTCTCATAGTTTCTGCAAACCAACTTGAATAGTTGAAACTTCCTGGCAGATTAAAACTGTGTGCCCGACCGAGACTCGAACTCGAGATCTTTTGCCTTTTGCGGGCAAGTGCTCTACCATCTGAGCTACCGAAGTACAACTCACGCCCGGTACTCACAGCTTTACTTCTGCCAGTATCTCGTCTCCTACCTTCCAAACTTTACAGAAGCTCTCCTGTGAACCATGCAGAACTAGCACTCCTGAAAGAAAGGATATTGTGGAGACATGGCTTAGCCACAGCCTGGGGGCCATTTTCCCCAATGATTTTAGAAATTTCATTGTCTTGTTGGAGATATTATCAATCACATATGAACTTTTTTAAAGTCATAGTGATCTACCTTATTTCAGATGAGAATGTGTGATTAACTTTTAATTCACTAAATGTCTGTGCTATTCATTCTGCATTGTGTTGTTTTGCTTCCTCTTCTGGGTTATTTCCACCAATTTTCTCACACTTTTTTTTTTTTTTTTTTTTTTTTTTTTAAAAAAAAAGGTACTTATTAGAAATTTCTGCCACACATGAACTTTCTTTTACAATGTTCCCATTATCTTTAACAGAAATAATGTCATTTTCTATGGGTTCTCTCTGTGTCTCTCTGTTTAACTACATTCCACATTGATTTTATTTCATTATCTGATCTCATAAATTCGGACAAGATCTACATACCCCTGGATTGTCTTACAAACTTTCTTAATTTGTTACACTACTGATTGGAATAAGAAAGTATTTTTGGGTTGTTACTTGTTCTGGCTATTTTATATGAATCCTTCTTCATTGTGAAGAGACTAGAATACCTACAGTGATCCAAGGTTTTTTTAATGGCTTGCCATTACCACATTTAATTCCCTTTTTAGAAAACTACTTTCAAAAATGAATACAAACTTATTAACAAATATGACAAATTTAGAGTTAGCGTTAGGCACTTTGTAAATTTCATCCCAGTCAATATTTTGAATCCTTCTTTAAATCTTCAGTAGTCTTGTCATTAGTTAGCCTCAATCTCCAAACTGCACATGGAGAAAAGTTGTATAATGTGACTGACTGTGCAAGGTGATCTGACAATCTGTTGCTTTGCTCATTTTAGAATACAATTTTCTGTTCGTCAGCAGAATACTGTTATAACAGGTGACCAAAGATATATAATTTACAAATCTAGTTCAATATCCTCACCATTTTCAGATTTACTATTAAAACAGTTTTATTTTAATTTGGAAAAAGGATGATGCTATGTAACACTGGTAGTTCACAGAGTTTTTATATGAGGTTCAGTGGGAGATGGACTTCAAAGTTTCAAATAATTAACATAAAAAGGGTGAAAATTTATAATAAAATAATTGTTATTTGGAAGTGCGCTAACCTTAGGTGAATGTTTGTATGACAAATGTGCTCACTTGTCCTTAAGAACAAAGCATTAGTCAATGATACATACAGTGATGTCTTTGATGCATGCAGAGTCTTTCTCTATAGAAAGAACTGCTGGTGCTATTACCAGCTCTTGACTCATAGTACTATGTAGAAAAATTATTATTCTCTATGGGGTAGAGAAAGATTGCTTGGCTTCAGATGCTGTCATTGATAAGGTAATAATCACTTTCATGAGTTTCATTGTTTCACTATAAGGCTCCTGCAAATTATTTCGGAGCAGGAATGTCAGAAGCGGAACAGCTCTTGCGAGAGCTTAAAATCAGTTCTCGAGTATATTAGCTGAACCTCTTTTCTAACAGCATTCAAGGATGGGGTATATTTCACATGAGCTCTGCAGTAGTTTTTGGAAATTGACTTGTGTATGAAAAAAAACTTTTCAGGCCAAAATATAGTTGTAGCAGTGAAATGTCCTGTGCAGTCAAAGCATTTCAACATCCTGAGTGATAATTGTGTCACGCACTTCTTTTGCAGTGACAGTTTTTGGAATTTCATTTTCCTGTCTCTGTATCTTTGTGGCATGCAGCAACACTCTGCATGTGGAAATCATGTCAATGATGCCACTTCAGATATCCTATATGTCTCTTTAAATTTTGTATCCCTTGTTGTGCAGTTGATGGGTCAACTGCTCATTTTCGTATTTGGCTGTACAGTGTGTGGCATAATATGATTAAGTACAGACAATCAAATTTGAAATGCTGGGTGCTCTTATTTCAGATTGATCCTTGTTGCATGACTAATTACAGTACAGTAGTTTGCCAAGTTCAGTTTTCTCCAGACATTCTCCAGATGACACACTGTTTTTACACACAACTTGTACAGACCTTGATTTAAAATTCCATCTCATATTGGGGAATTTAAGGGTCTTTTCTGTTCGCTACATCAATTAGCATCACTGTTCAAGTAAGCAAAACACACTGTTACAGTGGCATACACTCCACATGTAAATAGTAAACTATATAATGAGACTGAAATAAACCAGAGCTATCATCTACATATTCTTAGTGATCTTGTAAATGTCAGATAAGAAAACTCATCAAACGATACACCAGCACACTTTCAAGAAATAAAGGAAAAGGAGAAGAAATGTACAATTTGTCACTGTTGAAACTGTGGCTGAAGAACAACAACATTAATACAAAAGTGCACTACGAAGTGCCAAAAAGAATCCATGCTTACCACCACAGAATTCAGTTTCATTTACAAGTGCCAAATTTAAAAGTATGAGTAAAACAATAGTTGGTACAAAAGCAGAACAAGAAATGCTGTATAGTGAAAAAGGGGTTGGTTTCATTTGAGCAGAGTCAGAAGTGGGACAACTGCAGAAGATGCCATTAGTTTCCTGCAAAAGACATTACCTAAGCATAACAACTTTACAGCTAAGAAGCTTGAAATTAAGGGACTTAATAACTGTTTGAAAGTTAGTGTTAACTTTGACCTAAGAGATAAAGTAATGGATAGCACTATATGGCCTAATAATATTATCATAAAGTGTTTTTTATTCCGAAGAATGACTGATATCCCTGTGAAATAGTTCCTCTGTGACAAACAGGTACCATGAGCAACTAAGTGAAAACGGATCACATACTACTCACAATGTCACTCCTATAGTTATAAGCAGTGCTAATATACATAATCTTACAACTAAACTGGATGGTACATAACAACTGCTTCCTTTGGTGGTGTGTCCCTGTATGCCAACAGAAAATTCAATATTAAGGAAATTGATTTGAAAAGCTACTCTGTGGAGTTAGATTTAGCGTCGTCTCCTTTTGGAGTTACTAGATCTTAATATAATTGTTGTCTCAGTACACCATTCTCCAAATGACAACTTTGAAAATTTTCTCAGCCAAATTGAATCTTGCTTGTGCTACCTAATGTCCTAGAAGTCAAAAACTGCATTGTGTGGTGATTTCAATGCACACTTTGAAGAGAGCACTAAGGAGAGAGAATTTATGAACCTAGTAGCCAGTTATGGGCTGTTTGTAGCATACCATGTACCAGCCAGAAGTGGTGCATGCCTTGACACTGTGATCACTACTACAGTACTACTACTGGTAGAAGCCAACCTCAGGGAAGATCAATTTGGATTCCGTAGAAATGTTGGAACACATGAGGCAATACTGACCCTACGACTTATCTTAGAAAATAGATTAAGGAAAGGCAAACCTATGTTTCTGGGATTTGTATACTTAAGAGAAAGTTTCTGACAATGTTGACTGGAATACTCTCTTTCAAATTCTGCGGGTGGCAGGGGTAAAATACAGAGAGAGAAAGGCTATATACAATTTGTACAGAAACCAGATGGCAGTTATAAGAGTCGAGGGGCACGAAAGGGAAGCAGTGGTTGGGAAGGGAATGAGACAGGGTTGTAGCCTCTCCCCGATGTTATTCAATCTGTATATTGAGCAAGCAGTAAAGGAAACAAAAGAAAAATTCGGAGTAGGAATTAAAATCCATGGAGAAGAAATAAAAACTTTAAGGTTCGCCGATGACATTGTAATTCTGTCAGAGACAGCAAAGCACCTGGAAGAGCAGCTGAACGGAATGGGTAGTGTGTTGAGAGGAGGATATAAATTGAACATTACCAAAAGCAAAATGAGGATAATGGAATATAGTCGAATTAAACCAGGTGATGCTGAGGAAATTAGATTAGGAAATGAGACGCTTAAAGTAGTGAATGAGTTTTGCTATTTGGGGACTGATGATGGTCGAAGTAGAGAGGGTATAAAATGTAGACTGGCAATGGCAAGGAAAATGTTTCTGAAGAAGAGGAGCAGTTCCCTCATGAGTCAGCACCATCCAGGACTGGAGCATCTGAATTACATTCTCCACCACAGTTTTGACTACCTCTAGTCATGCCCTGAAATGAGAAATGTCCTACCCAGTATCCTTTCCACCCCTCCCACAGTGATAATCTGCTGCCTGCCAAACCTACACAATATACTACTCCATCCCTACACAATCGCTGCTCCCAATCCTTTGCCTCATGGCTCATATCCCTGCAACAGATCTACATGCAAGACTTGTCCATACATCCTCCCACCACCACCTACTCCAGTCTGATCACAAATATCACCCATACCATCAAAGGCAGGGCTACCTGTGAAGCCAGTCATGTGATCTACAAGCTAAGCTGCAACCACTGTGCACCATTCTATGTGGGCATGACAAACAACAAACTGTCTGTCCACATGAATGGCCACCAGCAAACTGTGGCCAGGAAACAACTGGACCACCCTGCTTTGAGCATGCTGCACAACATGACATTCTTCACTTCTATGATTGCTTCACAGCCTTTGTCATCTGTATCCTTCCCACCAACACCAGTTTTTCTGAATTGCGCAGTTGGGAAATCTCCCTGCAATATATCCAGTGTTCCCATAACCGTCCTGGCCTCAGCCTTCACCAGTGATTGTCCTTACCCGTGTAGCTCCTTCTGTGTTCCCATTCCAGTAATTAGAGCCCTCTATTCCAGCAGTTCACAGCCCTCTATTCCACCAATGCACCCAGTCTTTTCACTCCTCTCCTTTTCTGCAACCTCCCCCTCTCTACCCAGCCCTCCATCTAACCCAACTGTATCTAGCTGCCTTACTCTCCACCTTGTCCATGCACGCTCCCGCTAGTAGCATTTTACTGTCCCCCACCCCTACCTTGCTATACTTACCCCCTCCCTGCCTCAGCCTCCTCCTTATCCCCCACACGGTTGCCTCTCCCATCATGCACTGATGCTTGCAGTCTGGCTCTAGCTGCCAGAGACTTGCTCAAGTGTGTGTGAGATGCATTTGGTTGTGTGTGTGTGTGTGTGTGTGTGTGTGTGTGTGTGTGTGTGTGTGTGTGAGAGAGAGAGAGAGAGAGAGAGAGAGAGAGAGAGAGAGAGAGGGAGAGAGAGTGCTTCTGCACATGTCTGTATGTTGTCTATTTTTGACAAAGGCCTTGTTGTCCGAAAGCTCACTTTCCGACAGTCTTTTGTTGTGCCTATATGCAACTCAGCGTCTCCATTATATGGTCCATAGCAGCCATTATTCCTAAATTTGTGAGTCACTTTGTTCGTCATGTCCACAAACTGTAACACTATCCACAATTTCAGTGAGTAAAGGTTTTTTTTGCAAATATCATCATTTTGGATTTCAAGAGACAGCCCGTAACCATTGTCTGGTTGTGTTTCTCTGAAATATTGTGCTCTAGCTGTGCAGTCACATCTGATATAGACCATTCAGTTTGAGATCATACAAGCGTACGAGCTGTTTCACGCAGAGCATTTTTGTTTGCAAACAACAAACACAGAAAACACTGGACTACAGTTTTGTTTGTGGTATCACAACCACTTATCCAATCTACTTTTCCATAAATGTCTAGTCTGTAAATTCTTTCAGTTTCTTTTTTTTCCTTTTTGTTTTCTTCACTAACTTTATATTTCTAGCATTGGTCTCCCTCAAGACCTAAACACAGAACTTATCTTCAAGTGGCAGGAAAGAGAAATTAGTTCCCCTAAGCCTCTGCAATGAGTTGTTATACATATTGATTCCACCCTACAGATACTGCACTCCTGTGCACCTGCTTAGCTTGGATGGTAGCGTGCTTGCCTCCCATGCACTGGGCCTGGGTTTGATTCCCGGCCAGGTCGGAGATTTTCTTCGCTCATAGACTGGGTGTTGTGTTGTCCTCATCATCATTTCATCCTCATCATCGGCCCCATTTGCCCAATGTGGCGCCAAATGAAATAGGACTTGACTTGGCTGCCGGACCCGAATAGGACATCCCGGGCAATAATGCCATACAGTCATTTCCTTTCATACTGCACTCCTCAGAATTCACATCTTCAAACTCAACAGCGGCATACTGAAACCTTCTGCGGGACAAACAGTAAAAGCTGGTCACAACACTGGTAACTTAACTGCAAGAAATAAGTAAAAACATCCACCTACCATTTCTGACTAGACTCTTGTTGTTGTTGCCGTTTCAGAAATATTATAGCTCACTGGGACGAATGACACAACAGATATTATAAGCTATAGAATGGTGTAGGTATGAGTTGGATTCCAGATCTGCTGTTTATGTGTTATGTATGCAGAATGACTGGGGAGGGAGAGGAACTGTGCTTTGGTGAGGTTCAACAACAGCAGGGGAAGCAGAGGCTCTGGTGGATACACACTGGATCGTTGCTCCAAAGCTTAGGATAGGAGAAACCTCCTGCTCCTTCTCCACCCCCTCACCAATGAACTCAGTGGCTGGAATGTTCTCTTTGAGGTGTGCTGAATTGGATTTTGTGCATAGAGCTGAGCACTTAAGAGCTGATAACTAGTTTCAAATGTGACATGCAGACATAAATGAAGAGGTTCATATGTATTACTATAATTATCTGCCACCAAGGCAGGAGAATGGATTATGCCTATTTTAAGTTTTAAAATCTTTGTGTACTGTATAAATTTCTCGGACACGAATATTTCTGTGGGGGTTAATTAATCCTTTGCATCACAGACAAATCACCACTGTTGTGAAGCCAGATATAATGAACAATGCTGATCTGTAAACAAGGATAGAACTTGTAGAATGAATTTCTACTCTGCAGTCGAGTGCATGCTGATTTGAAACGTCCTGGTAGATTAGAACTGTGTACCAGACGGGGACTCGAATTGAAACCTATGCCCTTTGCAAGCAAGTGCTCTGTCATCTGAGCAGGCCTGGCACCACTCACAACTCGCTGACACAGCTTCACTTCCTCCAGTATGTAACCTCCCACCTTCAAAATATCACAATAGTTCCACTGCATATCGTTCAGGACTAGCACTGCTGGAAGGAAGGATACTGTGGAGACATGGCATAGCCACAGCCTTGAGGACAGTTTCGCGAATGCATTTTCACGCTACAGCGCAGTGTGCACTTATTTGAAACTTCCTCGCACATTTAAACTATGCGCAAGACCGGGACTCCAACCTGAGACCTTTGTCTTTCACGATCTATCCAAGAGCGACCAACGACCAATGTCGCCAACTCGATTACACAACTTCGCGCTGGAAGTGAACCTAAAACTCTGCAAAAAAGAGAATATTTTACAATAATAATCACGTTGAAAGAAGCCAAATATAAGAGAAGAAATTTCGTTACATGATACAACGGTGAAAGTTTCGAAAATGAATGTTGAATTAACAAGTGATGGAAATAATCTGCCGATTGTAAATATTTCGGCCTCAGTTGAACTGTATACAAATTACAAGTACACGGGTGCTGCTGTGGAAAACGGTTCATTAGAGGCTTTTGTTGAGCACTGGAAATTTTTCTGCAGAGGATTTACATTTAATTCACATTCTAAGTAACACAAGCCAAAGAGGTTCAAATGGCTCTAAGCACTATGGGGCTTAACATCTGAGGTCATCAGTTCCCTAGACTTAGAACTATTTAAACCTAACTAACCTAAGGCTATCGCACACATCCATGCCCGAGACAGGATTCGAACCTGTGACCGTAGCAGCCGCGTGGTTCCGTACTGAAGCGCCTAGAACCGCTCGACCAAATCGGCTAGCCAAATCTAAGAAGCAAAGAATTTTTCTGTGTGGCAGTCGTTCCCAAATCGTTTGAAATTCAGAGAGCCCATACTGCTTCAGAGCAGAGCGAATTAACATCACTACCTTCTATCATGTTATACCAACAAACCAAAATTCTCGTGCAATAATGGGAACTAAGGTTTTAAAAATTAAAAATCACACAGAAATTAAACAGAATGAACAGTAATCTATAAAGCAGAAGGCTACTGTATATCAATATAATCTACAAGTATTATCTTAAGGTAAGCGATAAGAGTGACACGACGTTGACGGTAAATCTTCTGCCTAGCCTCTGGCCTAATATTTTATTTAGTCCTTTGTTTAATGATTGATCGAGAAGTTTCTTATTTATTAAAAAATTTCTTCGTGAATTTGTTCCTTTTTCGCATAAAATCTGTCAGTAGACAAACCTAGTAGTATGCTGCAAGGAAAAACCTTAACTTGCGCAGGATACTGTAAAAATTATTTTATAAGAAACCAGGTGCCAAATCTTACACTTTTGCGCAAGTACACTCTAGAACTGCGAGTAGATTCATATGTCACGAACTAATTGGTGCTATTTTCAATTTGTACACGTATCTTATTAAAGTATGCGCAAAACAATTTTCCGAATCGTATAGGTGTCTGTACAGCACATGAGTTTGCAGCCAATCAGGAAACGATATTACGCTACTGGTGCGTAACAAGAACCAAACTTGCCTGAGCGACGGTTTAAATAGCAATGTTTCCCGTTAGTATTATTAGATATTTATTACTGCACATAGCTGCATATAATAGGACTAACAAGCCCAGTATTTAAAACTTTATAGAGGATATGACGTGAAGTTTCCGTCGACAACTGTAGCAAGTGTGTAGTACAGCCACATACAGTACACAAAATAATTAACATCAAATGCCTCCTGACTAGCTGAGTTAATTAATTTGTAACACTAGCATCCGTGTGACACAGTATTGTAAACAGAGTTTTATGAGGTATGCAACAAAACATAAGACAGACTTAAAATCTCATCCGAATGATTCGCTCGTTCTTTTTGCGGTGACAGGGCGCGCGCCTACACACACACACACACACACACACACACACACACACACACACAGAGCCCAAGCGCTTAGGTTATTTTCTTCACAAATGCCGTTAAACCCTGGCATCGTGCAACTTTTATTTTAACATTTCGTTAAGAAGAAGCGCTACAAAGTCTGCCTTTCTTTCGTGCTTGATCTCTGGAATCCTAGCGTAGTTTGTCATTGGCGATCTTTGCTCTATACGACTTCGCTAATTTTATACTACCATCCAATTAACACTCACTTACTCGTAGTCAGAAAATGTTTCTATTTCATCTTTTTCTTTTGTTGCACTAGTTGAAGGCTGGTTCCATTTGAAGTTATATGCAGCGTTAGAACCTTTTTTTTTTTTCCACCAAGTCTTCTGGAAGTTCATAAATACGGCAATTATTGTTCTTTATTTTTGACACTTACCTTACTGTCAACATGGTACTTAGTGTCAATCTACTTTTGATTCCTCAATTTGGTTTTCGCTGTTTTCATTGCATTGAAGACTCTTTTCCCGGCATTATTATGAGGTAAAGATAACACTGCTACAGCCAGATTAGACAAGTCCTTATAAAATGAACGTAAATCTGCTGCGTCTCGGAACTGTAATACTTCAGGCCAAAACGCCTCTGTATCTTCTTTGCAGTTCCAGGTTTGGTGAGAGATATTTCTCCAATCGCCAACGATTCTGTCAGTTTCATCTGGTTGAAAACCAAAAATTTCTGCCAGTTCTGTAGTTTTCATTCTTTTGTGTACTTTTACTGTTTCTTGAACACCCAGTTGAGACATTATCTCCAGTGTTTTCACATATCATGAAGACGCTGCTGTAACTGTTTCGCAAGTTTTGTGTACACCTATTCCTAAGTCGTCATTCTTGTTCTGTATCGAGTTTCAGTTCCGTTATTTCCTTCTCAAAGTTGTATCCAAGATATGGCGAAGCATCGAGTGTTCATTCTTGATCCAGGCATCACCACTTTATTGTATAAGATATCGGAAGGTTTAACAGAGTTGCAAGGGGTTTAGTTGGATCTACTGTGTCACCCTCAAACTGTTTCAACAGCTGCTTGCACCTCTCCTAAGAGAGATTTGAGATATATTAAATACTCTCTGTTTTTCTCATCAGCATACATTGAGTGTGGAAGATCAGGAGTATAGCAGTTGTCGTTTTGATTTTGAGAGGGAGAACTGCAGCTTAAGTTCAACCCATTGTAGTAACATCTAGTCACAACAGGCTCGATCGAAAACTATTTTGTTGCATGCAAATGTGGAACTTTTAAAGGAGCTTCTCCAAAAATTAATTGTTTCGTAGATCTGTGGTACTTCTCTTCTGTAGTCGAGTACTGGCAGAACCAGTCTTTCATATCAGGAATTCAATGTATCATGGACGAGTTTCCTGAGATGAATTTGATACACTTAGCTGGATGGAATAACATACCCAATGAATAACTATTAAATGTAGTGGCTCATACTCATCTTTGCAATCTTAAAGAGACTGTTACTGATACCACACATCACTGATGAATTATCTATACCAACACCAATAATATTAGCTAAAGTGAGTTTTTTCTTCTCAATTACTGCAACTAATGCCCCAGCAATGCTCCTTGCAGTTGCGTTTTCCAGACTAATTAATCCAAGAAATGTTGATATAATGAATTTTATTTTTCGCTGGAATATCGCACTACAACACCTAAATGTTTATTGACATTGATACCTGTAGGTTCACATAGAATTGCACTAAACGTTTTTTCTCCAATGTCTTTATGCAATTCATCTTTAAAGTGTGATTCCAAAACAGTCTTTGTTATTTCTGTGCAATTTGTACGATGCAGCTTCAATCCAATGGCAGATTTAGAATCCCAAAATGTCCCTTTACACAGTTCACCAAGAGGATCACATGTAACAATGGAACAATGTTCTGCAACAAACAAGGATAGTATTCATTCCGCCTTGTGCGCAGCTTCTAATTTTTCATCAGTACTATACAGCTTAAAATCTAATAGCTTTTGCCATTTAGGAATTACTGAGGTCTGAGCTTTTTGAGTACACTTTTTAGTAACACTGTGTCTTGTGATATCAATTAACATGGAGTAAAATTCAACAAGTCAGTAAAGGAACTGAGCTTTGACATCAATGGCTGCAGCTGGTTTCTACCAATATTTAAAATCTTCGATTTTTCCCACTCGCCTTTATGTCACTGAATGTAACTTCGGTTTTGAAATGGCAGATTCATTCTTCATTTCTCACCGTCACAATATGATTGAATTTTCTCATTATGAGGATAGTGAAGGGCGATCTGTTTTAATTTTTGAAAACCATTCAAAAGCCAAGCATCTTTTTTAAATATTTTAACGATGACAACTGTTTATAAAGTCCTGCGTTTTATCTACTTGACATCTTGTGCATGAGGTCAGCGTAAAAAAAAAAAAAAAAAAAAAAAAAAAAAAAAAAAAAAAAAAAAACGTTTAAGACTTGAAGATGGCAACTTAGACTGTTGAAACCGGTTGTCTTAGATTAAAAATTATGTTGAGTTATCTTGGCTCTTGAGTGGTTTATAACAGTCACAGTCACAGTAGTTTACTTAGAAGCAAAGCAAACACTGTTATTATTCCCTGTACAACGGGCCGTCTGAACGACATCGAAAACTCTTGGCCTGGGTATTCCCAGGCTTCTGCGTAGAATCAATACAGAGCACAGCCGCTTAATACAGGTGGCCGCGCGTAGAGTCATTAGTCAGAGTCCTCGCCCTAACAACAGATATGTTAACTGGACAAAAATAAGGAAAATATCTGAAAATTATAATATGTTATAAATTGTTATTTGGCACCAGATTTGGCGCTAGGCACCGAAAATAATTTTTTGGCGCAGCCAGACTCCCTAGATCTGGTGCGAAAAACACCAAGTTGGAAACACTGCCGACGAGCCGGCCACACGGCTTCACACTCTATTTTCCAACGCTGAAGGCAAAAGTCCCTGATTCGAGTCTCAGTCCACCGCACAGTTTAAATCTGTCCAGAAGTTTCAAAGATAGAACTTAATTTTTCTGTTAGTTTTTCCTTTATGAAGAAGACTCGAACATGTATTCAGAACCTTAAAAAAATTGTTTGGCTATTAAATCGCGATGAATGAAACTGTATAGTTCTATGTGTATAAAAGTCCTACAACGTGTCAGACAATGAGTTATCACTCGAAGTGTGTAGTCTTCACTTTCCTTCTTTGGTCAAGTTTTCAAAACAAATCTTTGAATGTGTTTGTCATAGTCCAATATCTTTGCAGTGCGAGTTTGACAGTAGAGATCGCGGCATGCGGGGAAGGAAATTCAAGTGACGGATTACTAGATACATTAGTTCGAACTGTGTTAATGTTTGTGCGGTAAGAAAAATGTTTCAGGGAGAGTAACTGCATAGTTTGTATAATCGGTTTACTTCCCGTGGCGTGCATTTTGGAATGAGTCCTGTTTTACAGCATTGCAGATTAGTAATGATAGTCAAAAAGCGATTAAGAACCTTGGAGGAGGACCGTCCGATACTTTATCTGCAGTGCAGTTGAAAGTAAAATGAGTATTAACGTGCGTGCAACACTTTCGTGCCTCAGAAGTTCCTAAAATTATAATTTTTATATAGATTTAATTCATAAAATCTGCGAATCGTATGAAACAAAATTTAAGAGCGCTGTTTACCACATCGCAGAACTGGATTGCCGTTACGACAGCCTTTTTCCAGAGTTGTACAGGTCTTTGGAAGTATGAATTAAAAAGAAAAGTCATAGCAATAATATTACCGGTGTTAAATCGCCGCATACGTGCCTTTCAGTGTAACGTTGACTGATATAAAACCTGCGGGGCGACAGATACCAGCTTTGACAGGTACGAGTGGTAAAACGCGTGCTATGAGAATAATGGGTTTTTGTTTTCCGTTTAAACCTTCTCATAATATTTGCCTAGGTTTATGATTGGAATCAAAATAAATCGAGCACACATCTTGTAGCTCGACACAATGGAATCGAGGATATTGGAAAGTCACGCTAACCGGAACGAACAGAATGAAACTGACAGTGACGAAGGGAATTCAAATAAAAATAGCTCTTCAGAAGAATCTTTGAACCTGAAACTGAAGGAAATTCCCCTAGTCCACCAAAGCAGAAGGAAACCTAACAGGTGTGTACTCTGAAGTTTGTTTTTGGGGCTTTTACAGTTTGCACCTCTTCTTGAAGCAGTCACTAATCGCAATGTTGGAATCACTTTATTATTACCGTATGCATCATTGCAACAAGTCCAATACACATTTAACCAAAAAATACTTCAGCAGTATTGGTAGCTGTTATTAAACTTTTTCTATAGAATATTTTATTTGATTTTGAGTATATTATCCAAGAAATGTATAAATTCTTGAAGGAAATTTGACGTTAATGGTAACTGTAGATTAAGAGCGTATTAGTAAAGATTACACTAATCTGATGGTCTAAACCACATTTTGAAAGTGAAAGAAGCACCTTTGTTCTAAGAATGTGGATGGTCACCTTCATTTGGTAGGTTCCCTTCATTATCAGGTGATTTGTATGCCACTTCATCTTTACCTTTTCCAGATAATTTCTCTTGCTTAAAGGTCTCCTGATGAGGTCAAAATAACGTCTTTGCGTTCAGTGTACTAGACTAGCAAACAGCCTAATCCCAGCTCTTCATCTGGGTAGTGTTGTGTATGTTTCCCTATCTGTAGTGTATATAGTAAACAAAGGTTAAGTTGAAAGTTTTATTTCCAAACCTATCAACTGTAAAAAGATGATTTCATTTTTGGTATTACTGTTAAGAAGTTTGTTGTCATAAAGTAGACATTGTGAAACGGTACTCATGTGTGTTATTTTAGTTTAGTTTTGTTCTGTTCTGCAAATGCAGATTATTTCAGTAGCATCAGTACTTTAGCAGTGAGAAGAGGAGAAAAGTAGAGCACATAAGTAATACAAAACTGTTTTATATTTTGTGCGATGTACAGCATGATGACAATCTATTTTGACTCACAGGTACTTTTCTGCCGTTCTTCCGTCTTCCCCTGAACCTGAATCCTGCTCCAAAACCAAAACGAAATGTTGGAAATTTTTGTCCAGAATTCCCTTCCTTCCTCTCATAACAAGGTAAGGCTATACATTTTTCTTTCTGTGAACTTTTTATGCAGTACATTCAGATGTATTACATGCGAAATATGTAAAAGAACAGTGTTTTTTGGGTGGCAAAGAAGTCGGTATCTTTGAAGGTCTTTGTTTGACAGCACAGTTGATAATTTTCCATTTCTGTGTGCTTGTCTGTTAGCTTCTCAACACCTCGTTTTCTGTTCTACGTGTTTAGTGAGAAAGAAGTGTCATTATTTCTTCAAACAGGAATTGAAAAACAATTTCATTTGGTCTGTCTAAACACCTCTGTGGGCTTCTGTTTGAGAAAATGGCTGGTAGACACTTTTTTTCTCTGATACATAATTACAAGGTTTTTTTGATATATTACAATTTTATTATTTTGACCACAATCATCTTACCACCAGTTCCAATTATTATAGTTTATTTGTGAATAGATACAGTAACCATCCATCTGAAATAGACAACTTTTGTAGTCCTGAAAAAAACTGTGGTGAAGAATGTCTCAAATGGACTGTCGGGGGTCCAAAAAATGCAGTACTCCAGTTTCGCTGCTGTGCATTGTCAAACCCGCCCGTTGATCCACCGGCAAATGAGCTACATATGACTTACAAAACTGTACAAGCCGAGACAAAACTGCTTGCAGCTATACTGAATGCTCACGGAATGCGGGAGGTAAGTACCGTCTCATTGATTAGCAATGTGAAAATGTAATTCTCTTAAGTATATTCACAAATTTTGCTAAGTGTTACTAAAAAAAATGGGTTATAAAGTAAAATGTTTTTATGGAGGACATTGTGTTATTGTATTTTGCAGTAGTAAAAATACTTGAATTTTGGTAGAGACCTATACAGCTCAGTTTAAGTGCATAATTCTTTGACTAGGCTAGGGTTTGACAATGGCTCCTCCCAGGTTTTAATCGTGCTGGCACTGATCTGAAGTGTAGGTCAGAATGAAGGTTGCTTTTGAAGCTGACAGGTTTTGTGATGGCAAAGCTAATGAGTGTGAATGCAAAATAAAAGTGCTGGAAACAGACTAGCCTGTAACATAGTGTAATGCCTGTCACCATATCATATTTAATCTGCCTTTTTGTATAAATATGGTAACTGTTTGATGGTAGGCTAACTGCAAAGGGGAGGGGTAACAACACATTACTCTTACCACTTAATACGAGTTTGCTTCTGCCATGGTCCTACTATTTTGGAACCATCTTTTATTACTTTCACTTGTATTCCACTGCATATTTGAGCCGCAGTATCATGCTAGGGAGCTGATTTCATTTTAAGTTGTTAAAGGTAAGCCCTAATGATAAAGTATCAAATGTTGCATTTTGCTATGAAGCTTATTTCTATGGCATTAAAAGCTGCTGTTGCAAGGGCTCATTTGTAACAATGCTGTAATGTTTGTCTGGTCACATATTGGCGAGGACAGATACAGGAAGATAGTCTTCAGTATTTTCCTCTTGTTGTGGTTAGATTAAGTGGTTCTAGACTGGTGGCTAACCAAATTATTATTGTTGTTATTGGTATACACAGATCCAAAATATTCTTCGTATGCTTAGATATCTTGGTTGAAGAAATGCAGGAGGATGTTAGCATGATTGGGTACTGAACTCATTAGTCATCTGTTTCATAGGAGTACTTCTGCGCAACTGTCATGTCTTCACAAGATTTTGACATATCTCTGGTGGTACTGCAGAACCAGATAACACCTAGTGTATGGAACTGTGTCAACAGCTCTGCAGACCGATTTATTGATTCTTCACATCCAAAATAAATGTTAATTACCAATTTTGCGTAATTGTGTAAAGAATCAAGATAAAGCAAAATAGAAAGGCTAAGAGCTATTTACAGAGTACAGCGTTTGTAGTAGTTCTGTTACCCAGCTGAAACAAAGGGAATGATGTAATGCGTATAATGAAATGTGTATGGTACAACATAGTGTGAAAATTATTTTATGTGATACTGTGTTGCAATAGTACGTTTTAGTCACCAATATCAGCAAATTCATCACTTTTGATGAAAGGAAGATGAAATAGAATGGCAGGGCGAGCACACGGTTGGAGAATGAGATTGAGGTGTTGGTTAACATGTGTAAGAATTATTGAAAAAAACTTCAAAGTTTTTGGGGCATAGATTTGAAGTAGAAAATAACTGAAAGTTACAGGCCATGTGATTCATAAATTTCCTGTACAATACTCCTATAAAATATCATGTATAATACGAAATAAACAAAAGTATCCATACAAAGAATAACTAATGTGTATAAATTACTGTGCATTGGCTATAGGATAAGTTGAGCACGACTTTTGGAAGTCTTCATAAGAAAAAGTTACACTGTTTGTGGAGTCAATTTTAACAGTGCAGTAAATGAGTACATTCAGTAGTTTACTAAGTAAGCAGGCAAAGCACTCAACATCACTGTGAAAAAATTTGCAGCCCTATTCTGCATTTGCATAAAACATTTACTTCTCCCAACCCTGCATGTATTGTAGAGACCAAAGGTAGCAATGATTTTGTTTACTGGGTGTTCGGAGATGGATAACATTATTAGAGTGTAGTAGGGAAATGTAGAACTTGACTGCTTCCAGAGTATGAATAAGCTTGTTATCTTTAAAGTATACATTCTAACAATTTTTGTTTTGAAATATCCAGTGGAACAAATTAATGGCATTATCAGTGATAAGTATTCTTTCCACACTTGAAGGTTGTCTTATTACCCTGAAGCACACAAACTGTATTGTTACTTATTTCTGCCAGTGATGCAGGACCACCACTGTACAGCTCTGTTTGAAAGTGGACTGTGTACCACAGTAATGAATCTTTGAATCATTCTGAGAGGCTTACCTGAAAAACTCACATGCTAAGAATATTCATCACCAACATCAATTGTCTGTAACATAGGAGTTAGTACTACTATGAGATGGACCCTGGTGGATTAAGCTTGTGTAGTAGGCAGAGCAGCATCATTGAATGCTGTACAAAGTGAGCATTGCTGATGAAAATGCAAGTCTTTGGGTTTCTAATACTGGTTTGCCAAATAATTTTATGTACTTGTACTCAAAAATTTCATTGACAGAATTATTTTGTGGATTTCAGATGTTGAATTCAGAGGTAGTTATGAGCCTTCATGGTTAGAGATATACATACGGGAATATTTGGTATTTCCATATCTGGCTTGAATATTAATTGCCTTGTTATTTTACTGTGCTATTAAGAATCTCTCAGCCTTTCTCAGATATACAATTTGTCTATGTTATTAATACTTAGATTTTAAAATTGACAGCACGTTGGCTATTGTCAACGGTTTATGCAATCTCTGCATAGAGTTATCCTCCCTCGGGTAGATTTAATCATGATTTTCACTCTCCACCTGTATTTTTTCTTTTCCTGTCCCATTTTTTTAGTATGTATGTATCAGGTAAAATCAGAGATGTAATGAAAGTGTGATTTCAGAGGTGTTCTTGATGTGGCTGCCAAAAGATGATTGTCTTCAACTGGTTCCAGGATTACTTTTTTCGATGTCTTAATTGCCCTAGTTACTTTTATAGGAATCGTGTTACAAAACACACATAAGGTCATCATTTGCACCATTTGACGAAGATGACTACGGGTCAGTTGTCAAAATATTGTCAATGAAAATTGGTCAAACTGAAAGAGCAACTGAAAAAAACAGTAATATATGTTGTTCACAGGATTGGTGTCGAAGTGAGTCAATAACTTCTTCTGTATTAATTGCTTTGTGTGCTTCTGGCATGTGAACACAAGACAGATGCACATAATACTTTTCTAGGGGATGAAAGCTTGTCCTTTCTACTTTACAGTTTCACAAGGTTCTGCACTTGTGTGTGTGTGTGTGTGTGTGTGTGTGTGTGTGTGTGTGTGTGTGTACACACTTCAGAGTCATTAACTTAAATGGTCAGTGTGCTTCACTTTTGTATAATGTCCCTGGAGCATCCTGCCCCGCAGGTACTCAGTTTAGTACATACATAATTACCTCAACTTCTCTCTGTGAGCTTTCTTTTGCTCGAAGAGGGACATTGTTCTCCTATAGACATCACTGACTGTCACATTCCCCTGTCACAGCACATAAGTAGAACACAAATGACAGCATTCTTTCGCAATTCTGGGCGCCCACTAAGTGGCAATAGGTGGCTTTTGCTGATGAATAACGTTTTATGCTCCATCGGAACAGGTGGCCTTTGCCATGAATGGCATGAAACATCTGAAAGCAAACACCCTCCAGCATTCAGAAGGAACCAGTCTGGAAGAGGTAGCGATACGGTTTGAGGAATGTTTTCGTGGGTGATCTCGTCATTCTAGAAAGGAAAATGGATTAACACAAGTATGCATGTGTCCTTGGGGCCCATGTCCACCCTCACATGCAGTTTGTTTTTCCTCAGAACAATGTCACCTACCAGCAGGACAATGCAACAAGGCACATAGCTCAGTGTACATGCGTAGCTTGAAGAGCACCAGCATGAGTGTACTATACTCTCCTGGCCACCAAATTTCCCAGATTTAAACCCAACTGAAAATCTGTAGGACCGCCTCGATCGGTCTGTGCGCGCCATGGGCCCTCAACTGAGGAAATTAGCGCAGCTGACAACGGCACTGGAGTCGGCGTGACACAACATCCCCGACGGTACCTTCCTGGACCTCGTACACGCACTTTCTGTGCGTCTCGCAGCGGTCGGCGCTGCAAAAGGTGGTTGTTCAGGGTTTTGACACGTGTTTGCGTTGTGACTAGACGTTGTTAACTGTTGTGGTCGTGTATTTACTCTCGCAGATTTAATACGGCGGAACGTTATCCTTGATCGGACAACCCACAGATGTACTGCCTAGTCAGTGTCCAACGGGCACATTTCGGCGATCAGTCATGTCGCCATCGTCGTGTGCGCTGACGGACTATGAACCGGCAGTACACTCATGGACTGTTGAACAAATACGCCGGAAGAAACTGAGGTTGCATCACATTAATCCGGACCTCCGGGTCACACGATTTTTTTTTTTTTATGCTCCGAAAGAAGTAGCAGCCACAATGAACGACGACAATAAATTTAAATGTAGCCAGTGCCCAACTGCCATACACTGATCTTGGTGTGGTGTCGCTTAACAAGTCAACGTGGATTGTGAGTTGTACAGTTCTGTATTGCTACCAATGGTTGTGAGTGTAAAGTGACATCGAAGAGAAGGAAGGTGGTAGTGTCCATGAACATAAATTTAGATGCGGTGCAGAGGATGCCCCGGGAAAAATTATGGCCAACCATTTGAGTCCACAGACGCAGTTTGCACACTGAATAAAGAAACTGGTGGAAACGTCGACCCGTGTGAGATCGTTAGACTTTTCAGGCGTTCCAAGGTGCTTGTATACAGGTGTTAATGACGTAAATGACTGGCCACGAAATAACGAGGATTTGTAATTAAGTAACTGCCATTTCTTCCGCTGCAAACATTGACGATTGTGATGTGTTAGCTAACAATTAGTGAACAATCTGAAGACATTGACACAGACAGAGATACTATTGTTTTTTAAGAAAGCTGACCCTGTATTTGCATTGATGGAGGTTTCTCATACGACTATCCTGAGTTAGGTTCTGAATAGTTTCCCTAAATCACTCTAGACAAATGCCGGGCTGGTACCTATTTATAAGGTCATGGCTGACTACTTGTCCCCTCCTTGTCATACTAAATCTGTTAAATATGTAAATGCCTGTACATCTGAATTACGTTATTGTTAAGTTATAATACCAGGACATCTACAACATCCGTGTAAAAGTGACCCACGGATTACTATTACAACAACAATTAAAACGCGTGCGTAATGTTGTGGTACAAGGTACGGATATGGCTCACAAAAAATTATTATTTCAGTGTATAACGCTCACTTTGTTCAGTATCTGATAAAATTTGAGGAAATACGTAATTCATATGCTTACGCGAAAAAACTTTGACACTCAACCCTTGTCATTCTAATTTTTTCTGAATTTCTAGGTTTCCGATAATCCATATGAGCTACGGTCCCACTTAACCCAGATAACGAAGTTCCACGGTAACCCCATTTTGAGATGTTATACAGGGACTGGAATTAAGTTTATTGTATTCCAAGATTTGCATCATGTGTTGCTTAGGAAACCAGAACTAATTGTTAAATTACAGGCTGAGACGTACAGGCTCTTTCAACGTAATTGGATATAGTGTAATGACCGTACATGCGTCCCTTATTGCGAGCCAGTGACCGTGCAGGAAATATAGTGCGCAGTTATTTTTGATTTCATGAAAACGTGCTGCCGCGGTGTGGTCGTCAGTAGACACGGCTTGTCCAGATCCGCTGTGAAGATTCGACGACCACAGAAGCTCTGTAGGAATCTTGCGCAGCGGCTCACACTGTTGGCAAGGCACCCAGTCCGCGGACAACCTTGGAGCATCCAGTCGATAATATCTTACGCTGCAGTGCGAATCCCGTACTTCGTGTACTATAGAACACGGAATGAAGGCGCACGCAGAGGACAAGAGTTTTGTTTTCCAGGGCGAGGTGGCATATTGCCTCTGCATCACTGGGCTGCTAGGGAAGAAGAGGTCAAGCGGCAACAATTTCTTACACAATGCCAGCTATGAAATTAATTTACGCACTTAAAAATAGTCGGTGGATGATGTTGCATTAAGCTCTACTGAAGCCATTTCTTCCCAGAGCTACGTACACGCAACACAGTTTTTCACAAAATGCGGTCAAAATAAACGTATCATACAAAACTCATCACGCAAGTGTTAAAAGGCATTCAGAAGTTTTGTTTTTCATATTTCGCAGTTAATCTAACTCTTCGCGAAAAAGTAAATTACAGGAAACTTAGTGTTGCGTGTATACAACACCGAAAAGATATTGGTTATAATTATCGTGCTTGTCAGAGTGCCAACTGACAACGCTGTTGCTTCCTACAAAATGTTAACTTGAGTTCTTGCTAAGAAATGAGATCGTTGTCGGATTTCCAGAGTACGATATCCTAGGGCAAACTTTTGACTATTTTAGTGTCCTAAATTTTTGTTGCCCCAGAAAATTAAATCCCATATTACAAAATAATGTATAAATAATGGAATTACTTCAAAGAAACATATTATGGACTCCGCATTTAAGCTATCTTTGATGTGAAAACCGAAACTATATAGGTGCGTGGGAAGGAACAGCTCGACTTCCGCGGTGTCTAGCCTTTTTATTTGAAAAGCGCACGTAGAAAGTTCCATGCTACTATCACAAGGCCGCGTCTTTAATGCCTTTTCATCTCCAGACCCAGCAATGACATCCTCACTTTTAACTTTATGACCACTGTTGCCATACGTTTGATCACCACTGACGCTTTCCTTTAATGGTGTTAAAATTTCCGTCTGACTTAGACAACAATCAATGTGTAACACAACTATACACTAAGGACGATTCAACTTAATTATTCTGGTAATCGACCATGGATATGCCAAACAGTATTTCAGTTTTTCTTTTTCTTTTTTTGTTTTCATGCCTGTTGGATGTTTAATTTCTCATATAGTTAGATTACGGTAAGAAGTCCGTCTCTGCCTCCTAATATTTTACGTGTAACATCGGCACAAGCCAAACTATTGGCTTTATGCACGATTTAGATCCTCGCTTCAAGATCTCATGGCATGGCAGGTATTTCAGCAGGTAGCACCATTCCATCTGTAGAGAAGTATCGATATACAATTTAACGTCGCACAAAATACGGACACCGACATCTAGTGGTGGCTCTTAAGTAGCATGGCGAAGTCTTGTGTTGTGTGTCAGTTCGGAAATAACGTAATACGTGTGTGTGAATGTCTCTGATCTTTAACCAAACATCATTTCTGTCGTAATTTGTACCATACCTGCTGATCGGCAGGAAGCGCGCGAACCCTTGAACTATCAGCATTGGACAGAAATAAGTAAACATATCGCCTTTCACGCCCCTTCCCCATTCGGCGGTCACATCGTCCTTCCTCTGCTCCCCGCCCGCCGTAAACCAGTCGGATTTAATCTGTAACAAAGCCTTATTACATAACAGTAAGTAATGCCATTTCTTTACATGTTGCCAAGAAAGTTAGTGGGCACAATTATGACTCAAGAATGAAAACGATATTTCGACACCATAACGTAAATGGCTCGAAGAAAATCATCAAAAAACATACGAAAGACGCTCTCAGAACGTTGAGAAGACCAAACTATTGGCATTATGAACGATTTAGAACCTCGCTTCAAGATCTCATGGCGTGGCAGGAACTTCATCAGTTAGCACTATTGCATCAGTAGATAACTATCGATATACGATATAACGTCGTACAAAATACCGACGCCGACGACTAATCGAATGAAAAACATCCCCATTTCGATATATCGGTGCCAGAAAGTTAGCTTTATAATTCAGATTGTAACTCATGATTCATGTGTTCTTTTAAAACTGTGAGGAGTGGGTTTTATGAATTGCCAAAAAAATTAAAGAAAATCATTAATTATACATAATTTTACATGCAAATAGAAAGAGCTTAGCAAAAAATATGCATGCAGCTAGTGAAAAAGAAACAGAAAAAAACATCAAAAATCAGTTTATTAACGTTTTCTGCAGTTAGTCTACTTTGAGCAGAAATAACTTCACCTGCTTTTGAAAATAGTTTTTTCTAGTTTGAGTTATTTCCTTCTGGATTGTGAATCAATTATTTTCCAACTGCCCAGAGGGTAACACTCATAATTAATAAATATACTGATAATTCTAGGAAGTGTCTTCAATGTATAGAGTTTTTTAGCTTTCATAGTTCTTGCACGATATTGTGGTGGCCACTCCACAGGGAAAATTCTATATCTAAAAATGTAATAATTTTTTGTTTCTTTATTTTGTTATTAATAAGCATATTTTAACAGATTAGATTTTGTTATATTAAGGGGAGTAGGAACACCCTATCCCGACAATGTTAATCTTAGTTACTTGGCTTCCCTGTATTTCAGGAACCACTGTAGCCATCGACATGAAATTTTTATGTTCTGAGTCTACTGAACTACAGTAATGGCATTTCAGTAACTGATTTCGGAAATACAATTTTTTAACTACACAGTTAAAATTTTGGGTACTTTTTGTATGTTGTAAATAATTTTAAATGTTCTTAACATTATGTTCTTCTTTAGTTCACTGTCTTCATGTAAACTGGCCCGCCACATATTTTACAACACATATTTACCTAACACACTTGTTAGGATCTGTAAATCTATCGCAATATAACCTGACCTATCATTTACATCACTTTTATTTTGAGAAAACACTGTATCACAATGCTTTATTTTAATCTTCGAAGCACTAATGAGTGTTTCTCTAGATACTGAAGAATTTCATGTATTTCATTGTCTGTAACTTCGCAAGCCACATGTTGAACACAGTGTTTGCTTTTATATATAATCATTTTATTCGGAAAATTGCAAATTTTATAATGAGATAAAAAATCCGAAAGTTTGAAAAACAATTTTTCCCCTTTCTAACTCCCCTTCAATTATATTGTTATTAAGACATCTGGTGAAGCAGCAACATCTGTCCAAGTCTGAAGATTCCTGTTTGCTTGTTGGCTTCAGTCAACATCTTATTCAGTTTCCTCAAAATGTCAGCCTTAACAACAGGGTTTGAAAATTAGGCCTCTTCGAATCTTGGTTCCAATAAAATTCTAAGTGTGAAGATTGACATGCTCACTAGTTTTTGAAAACACTTGGTCATTACTCCAATAAGACTTTAAAGAATTTCTTCATTAATAACTTAAACAAATTTATTACTAATTACAAGGAAAAACATACATATCATCTTAGTTTCATTGCTAAAGGCCCTTAGGCTACAACTCCAACTTCATTCCACATATTTTTTACCATGGGAATTGTTTTATGACTTGTATTCTTTAACTACGGTCGAATTTTCATCAACGAGCCCATAGCCATCTGCCCCTGATCATAGGTTTTCAGATGCTGGGAATTCAAATGAGCTTTTAAGTTTGTGGTGTAAAAGGATTTTGAGTACCTTCTCACAGTAATTGCACTTACCTCTGCTATCATTTGGCATAAAATGCCATAACACATCAGTTTTGAGAGCCATTCCATTTTCCTTTTTTTTTTTTTTTTCAAACTGCAAAATCTCTACAAAAACACACAACATTCAGTGAAGAATACAAACAGAAGAGGTTACAAGGATTACATTTCTGCCAACATTACTTTTGAGTGAGAGGAGGCTACAAAAATATAAATTAACTATTCAAAAATTCTGTAACAACTTCACAGTAAAAAACTGTAGTTACTGTTCGTACATAGCTATTTGAATGTTAAAAAGAAAAAAGGGTTGAGTTATGAGATGATGATGGTGGTGTTGATGCTATCCATTTGTATCGCCACAAAATACCGATACTACAGATATATCATCTGGACAAATATAGATTAAAACTATAACTTAACACTCTCCAATAATTGATATTTCTATGTATCACTATCTGATATCCCAACCCTGATTAGCATGCTAAATGCCATTGTTCAGAAGCAGAAGACTCAAAGTAGTCAAAGCTGAACAATCGCAGGTGCAGTGACTGGCCACTGTAGAAAATGATTTATTGGACATTCATGAGGCATTAGTTTCAGTACAATTGGAGCAGATTTCCGTCATAACAAGAGTACTTATCCAAGATTTAGTATGTGAGGTTCAACTTTCACCAATCTGTAATCAACAAAAAACCATCTCCTCTGAAATTCTGGGAAGACAGTGTATCCTGTTCTGCATAGTGTGGCTTATAAATATTTGGGAATAGTGGATTCCTCTGTTGCATCTGAAATGCTATTTTATAAGATACTGAACACAGCAACAGCTTGCCATTCAAGACTGCGGGAAAAGATTACATAAATTAGAGAATCTCAGCTCACCTACAAAAAAATTTTGGTGCTTATGAGCATCCTCTTTCAAATTCCGGAGGTGGCAGGGATAAAATATAGGAAGTGAAAGGCTGTTTACAATTTGTACAGAAACCAGACGGCAGTTATAAGACTCAAGGGGCATGAAAGGGAAGCACTCGGTGATAACGGAGTGAGACCGGACTCTAGCTATCCCCAATGTTACGCAATCTGTATACTGAGCAGGCAGTAAAGAAAACAAAAGAAAAAATTGAAGTGGGAGAAGAAAGAAAAATGTCGAGGTTTGCTGATGACATTGTAATTCTGTCACACAGCAAAGGACCTGGAAAAGCAGTTCAATGAGAAGAGGTCATAAGATGAACATCAACAAAAGCAAAACGAGGATAATGGAATGTAGTAGAATTAAATCAGGTGGTGCTGAGGGAATTAGGAAATGACACTTAAGGTAGTAGATGTTTGCTATGTGGGCAGCAAAATAACTGAGGATGGTCGACGTTGAGAAGATATAAAACGTAGAGTGGCAATGGCAAGGAAAGCGTTTCTGAATAAGAGAAATTTGTCAACATCAAGTATAGATTTGTCAGGAAATCATTTCTGAAAGTATTTGTATGGAAATGAAACATGGATGGTAAACAATTTAGACAAGAAGAGTATAGAAGCTTTTGAAATGTGGTGCTGCTGAAGATCGGATGGGTAGGTACTGAATAGAACTGCGGAGAAGAGGAATTTGTGGGACAACTTGAGTATAAGAAGGGATCAGTTGGTAGGACACATTCTGAGGCATCAAATGATCACCAGTTTAGTATTGGAGGGAAGCGTGTAGTCTAAACATTGCAGAGGCCTAGAGATGAATACAATAAAGAGATTCAGATGGATGTAGGTTGCAGTAGTTACTCGTAGGTGAAGAGGCTTGCACAGGATAGAGTAGCATGGAGAGCTGCATCAACCAGAATCATATTCACCAAAATATATGTGTTAAAAACATTATCAGTCGGAATATAGATATACAAAAAAATAAAAATGCCACTTATGTAATTCATAAAACTTAATCAACTACGCTTAGTCACAAAAAGAAAGTACAGTGTGGCACAGATAAGTAGCACGTGTAAGCTTAAAGGAAATGCAGTGAAATCGCAGAAACTAAGAATTGTAGTGCAATAACCATTTATTTACAATGTAAAAAGTGTAAAATGCATTTACAGATGATTTTGAAAGTATCTACCTGCAACATAAATACACAGCTGTGCACGTCTAAGCATAAATACACATGCAGCGTAAAGTTCGGAATTCGATGGCGTCAACTTCTCGGCTGATGTCTTTCAGTTCCGGTATTGTGTGTGCATTCGTTTCATAGGCGTTGCTGCTGAAGTATCCCCATAGGACAAAATCACATGTTAGATCTGGCGAACGTGGTGGCCATAAATGTTTGTTGACAGTATGTCAGTGAAGACTTCTTGCATTCGTTCCAGGGATACGTTGGACGTGTGACATGTTGCCCCATCGTGCGGGAAGTAGTAGTATTGTTTTTCATATTTAGTGAGTACAGCACAGAATGTTTCAGAAATTTTCATATATGCAATCGTGTTGAGGGTAATGTCAAAAAATATCGGTCCAATGATGCACCTTCCTGTTACACCGCACCAAACACCGATATTTTCACCATGGAGTGGTTGTAGTATTAGGGTTCTCTGTTCAGTACCTCGTCTTCCGTGAATTCACATGACCAGAAAAATAAAACCATGATCATCACTCATGATGTAATGGAAACGTTCTAACAAACCATCATTTGTGATATTCAAAAACCACGTGCAGTAATTTACACATCCGTTTCTCCCCGTCATCCTCCCCTAATTGCTGCAAAACCGTCTCACCATATGGCTTCAAATTAAGAATTTGAATATCCGCTGGCAGCTCCTACTTATAAGCCCCTGTTCGGGCAATTTACATGTAGACTTCTTTGGGATCTGAATAAATTCTTCGGCGAGTGCCTGCAGTAACTTCTGGTGTTAGAATCGAAGGAATTTTTTGTCGTTTTACTTTTTGCACAAATCCGCAGCAGCGCTAGTTCTTATACAGACTACTTCAACTTTTGTAGTCCTGTCTTCCTCAGTTGTGTGTGATATTACGGTAACCGTCTGACAGCAACTGAATAAAACACAATTTTAGTGCCATACGCATTTCGCCTTATACAGACTCTTTATTGCTCTCTTTGCTGGTAGTCCTCTATTCGGATACTTAGACTGAAAATTTTGCGAGTTTCCTTAATCGTACCTGCTTTCACATATGCTTCCACAATTTCAATTCTTTCTTCTATTGAGAAAGTGGTTTTGCAGATCGTAAATCGAAACGTTTAACGTCTATGATGAAATGAACTGAAACGTTCATAGAAGAACGCTAACAGTAAATTATTGCCTAAAACTGCCCATTTTTGTAGCTGTTATTTTCTAATTCAGAATTCGACATATTGCACTCGTATTCGAAGTGTAGTGGAACAGCTTTAGCCGGCCGTTGTAGCCGTGCGGTTCTAGGCGCTTCAGTCTGGAACCGCGCGACCGCTCCGGACGCAGGTTGGAATGCTGCCTCGGGCATGGATGTATGTGACATCCTTCGGTTACTTAGGTTTAAGTAGTTCCAAGATCCAGGGGACTGATGACCTCAGATGTTAAGTCCCACAGTGCTCATTTGAACAGCTTTAATTTTTGCCGAACACAGCTTTTATGATAAATAATGGAAATGAAAATGAGCGTTTGGCGCCATTGGCCGGGAGGCCTCTTGCGGGGCAGGTCCGGCCCCCTTCGTGCAGGTCTTATTACATTCGACGCCATATCGGGCGACCTGCGCGCCGGATGGGGATGAAATGATGAAAACAACACAACACCCCTGAAGAAAATCTCCAGCCCAACTGGGAATCGAACCCGGGCCCGTAGGACGGCAATCTGTCACGCTGACCACTCTGCAATGGGGGCGGACATGATAAATAATATTATGGGAATGCTTTGAACTTGAAAGTAAAAACAGAACACTACAATCGAATAATTGATTATTCGTATACAATTATTTGAGGTGATTAATCGCTTTATCTAAATAATTTGAAACGCCAATTGATCGACTCTTTCACATACTCTTCCTTCCCTACTATACAGCAGTTGCGACAATCGCACTCCAGATGAACTCAACAATGGGTCAACCTACTCTAGCGACAGTGCATCTTTGTTTTCAAATTACAATTATTGCTTTTTGTTTACTAAATCTACCGAAGAGACCACCGGCGATCCAGGTCTCTCGGCGCGCACTTTAATCACGTCGACCTAGATCCGCGATTATCTGATCTTTGCGTAGGTCCGGCCCTTAAGACGCTTGAGGACCCATTTGCCCATTGTATACACATTAGGAAGCACCTGAAAGATACTCCAGCTGCATGTGCAGAGAAACTGTAAAGATTTTTCGCATTATTCTTCTCTCTTTTTTCAGTTGACATAACATTAGAAATACCACTTACTCCACAGGAAGTGTACCGCCTGCAGTCTTGTAGACGAAACCGTCTCTCCTCTTTACCTAGGGTCGCCAGTCGTTGCAATGTATCGGAACCGGTTATGGACCTTCCTATTCCAAATTATTTTTTTGTTTCGTTTACTGCTTGCTAAATATACAGATTCAATAACGTCCGGGGATAGGCTACAGCCATGTCTCACTCCCTTCTCAGCCACTGCTTCCCTCTCACGCCCCTCTACTCTTTTAACTGCCATCTGGTGTCTGTACAGCGATACGCTATTAGCGAAGGGCGGGGGGGGGGGGGGGGGGACACAGGCGGAGTATACGGGAAAAGGAGTGAGGGAGGGGGAACCAAATGACAAATTGCTTGTGTAGAAAAGTGTTCTCGAACACGCCTTGAGTACAGTTTAGATTTGTGTGTGTCTGTCTTTAGAAATTGGTGTCTTTCAAAATAGCAAAGATTGTTTTTGGCAGTGTTGACAACTCTGTTTCTACCAAGCGCTTACGCTACACGTCAAATGTACCCACCACTGAACGCCAAAACGTCAGTATCGCAAGAGCCGTGATATTGGGTGGGGTAAATGAGTACATATTTGTTTTTGTTTAGTATGAAACAGGAGCTGGTTTCGTCGTGTGGTATTCTGTGGACTCATGTCTATTTGTTACAGTTTCCGAATCCGTGTATGATCTGCTAGATTTAAATGCTCTGTAAGTATATTGCTCGTATTCTATGAACCATGGACCTCGTCTTTGGTGGGGAGGCTTGCGTGCCTCAACGATACAGATAGCCGTACCGTAGGTGCAACCACAACGGAGGGGTGTCTGTTGAGAGGCCAGACAAACGTGTGGTTCCTGAAGAGGGGCAGCAACCTTTTCAGTAGTTGCAGGGGCAACAGTCTGGATGATTGACTCACCTGGCCCTGTAACACTAACCAAAACGGCCTTGCTGTGCTGGTACTGCGAACGGCTGAAAGCAAGGGGAAACTACAGCCGTAATTTTTCCCGAGGGCATGCAGCTTTACTGTATGATTAAATGATAATGGCGTCCTCTTGGCTAAAATATTCCGGAGGTAAAATAGCCCCCCATTCGGATCTCCGGGCGGGGACTACTCAGGAGGACGTCGTTATCAGGAGAAAGAAAACTGGCGTTCTACGGATCGGAGCGTGGAATGTCAGATCCCTTAATCGGGCAGGTAGGTCACAAAATTTAAAAAGGGAAATGGATAGGTTAAAGTTATAGTGGGAATTAGTGAAGTTCGGTGACAGGAGGGACAAGACTTTTGGTCAGGTGAATACAGGGTTATAAATACAAAATCAAATAGGGGTAATTCAGGAGTAGGTTTAATAATGAATAAAAAATAGGAGTGCGGTTAAGCTACTACAAACAGCATAGTGAACGCATTATTGTGGCCAAGATAGACACGAAGCCCACGCCTACTACAGTAGTACAAGTTTATATGCCAACTAGCTCTGCAGATGACGAAGAAATTGATGAAATGTATTATGAAATAAAAGAAATTATTCAGATAGTGAAGGGAGACGAAAATTTAATAGTCAGGGTGACTGGAATTCGGTAGTAGGGAAAGGGAGAGAGGGAAACGTAGTAGGTGAATATGGATTGGGGCTAAGAAATGAAAGAGGAAGCCGCCTGGTAGAATTTTGCACAGAGTTTTAAATTGGAAGACATTTCCAGGGGCAGATATAGACTCTGATCACAATCTATTGGTTATGAACTGTAGATTAAAACTGAAGAAACTGCAAAAAGGTGGGAATTTAAGGAGATGGGACCTGGATAAACTGAAAGAACCAGAGGTTGTACAGAGTTTCAGGGAGAGCATAAGGGAACAATTGACAGGAATGGGGGAAAGAAATACAGTAGAAGAAGAAAGGGTATCTCTTGGGATGAAGTAGTGAAGGCAGCAGAGGATCAATTAGGTAAAAAGATGAGGGCTAGTAGAAATCCTTGGGTAACAGAAGAAATATTGAATTTAATTGATGAAAGGAGAAAATATAAAAATGCATTAAATGAAACAGGCAAAAAGGAATACAAACGTCTCAAAAATGAGATCGACAGGAAGTGCAAAATGGCTAAGCAGGGATGGCTAGAGGACAAATGTAAGGATGTAGAGGCTTATCTCACCACAAGTAAAGAACAGAACAAAGTGTATGAATATCAAGAGCTCAGATGGAAATCCAGTTCTAAGCAAAGAAGGGAAAGTCGAAAGGTGGAAGGAGTATATAGAGGCTCTATACAAGGGCGATGTAGTTGAGGACAATATTATGGAAATGGAAGAGGGTGTAGATGAAGACGAAATGGGAGATATGATACTGCATGAAGAGTTTGACAGAGCACTGAAAGACCTAAGTCGAAACAAGGCCCCCGGAGTAGACAATATTCCATTAGAACTATTGACGGCCTTGGGAGAGCCAGTCCTGACAAAACTCTACTATCTGGTGACCAAGAAGTGTGAAACAGGCGAAATACCCTCAGACTTCAAGAAGAATATAATAATTCCAATCCCAAAGAAAGCAGATGTTGACAGATGTGAAAATTACCGAACTATTAGTTTAATAAGTCACAGCTGCAAAATACTAACGCGAATTCTGTACAGACGAATGGAAAAACTGGTAGAAGCCGACCTCGAGGAAGATCAGTTTGGATTCCGTAGAAATGTTGGAACACGCGAGGCAATACCAACATACGACTTATCTTAGAAGAAAGATTAAGGAAAGGCAAACCAACTTTGTAGCATTTGTAGACTTAGAGACAGCTTTTGACAATGTTGACTGGAATACTCTCTTTCAAATTCTGAAGGTGGAAGATGGTATAATACAGGGAGCGAAAGGCTACTTAAAATTGTACAGAAACCAGATGGCAGTTATAAGAGTCGAGGGACATGAAAGGGAAGCAGTGGTTGGGAAAGGAGTAAGACAGGGTTGTAGCCTCTCCCCGATGCTGTTCAGTCTGTATATTGAGCAAGCAGTAAAGGAAACAAAAGAAAAATTCGGAGTAGGCATTAAAATCCATGGAGAAGAAATAAAAACTTTGAGGTTCACCGATGACATTGTAATTCTGTCAGAGACAGCAAAGGACTTGGAAGAGCAGCTGAACGGAATGGACAGTGTCTTGAAAGGAGGATATAAGATGAACATCAACAAAAGGAAAACGAGTATAATGGAATGTAGTCGAATTAAGACGGGTGATGCTGTGGTATTACATTAGGAAATGAGAAGCTTAAAGTAGTAAAGGAGTTTTGCTATTTGGGGAGCAAAATAGCTGATGATGGTCGAAGTAGAGAGGATATAAAATGTAGACTGGCAATGGCAAGGAAAGCGTTTCTGAAGAATAGAAATTTGTTAACATCGAGTATAGATTTGTGTCAGGAAGTCGTTTCTGAAAGTATTTGTATGGAGTGTAATCATGTATGGAAGTGGAACATGGATGATAAATAGTTTGGACAAGAAGAGAATAGAAGCTTTCTAAACGTGGTGCTACAGAAGAATGCTGAAGATTAGATGGGTAGATCACGTAACTAATGAGGAGGTATTGATTAGAATTGGGGAGAAGGAGTTCGTGGCTCAACTTGACAAGAAGAAGGGACTGGTTGGTAGGACATGTTCTGAGGCATCAAGGGATCACAAATTTAGCATTGGAGGGCAGCGTGGAGGGTAAAAATCGTAGAGGGAGACCAAGAGATGAATACACTAAGCAGATTCAGAAGGATGTAGGTTGCAGTAGGTACTGGGAGATGAAGCAGCTTGCACAGGATAGTGTAGCATGGAGAGCTGCATCAAACCAGTCTCTGGACTGAAGACAACAACGGAAAAAACTTGTCCAACATTATTTTAGAACTGAAGCAACTAAAATGCATTGCACGTACTGTCTACTTAGTTTCATCGTATTTTTGATGTAGCGTACGTGCTACTTTTCGCTATAGTAAATGGAAACTGTTTCGAGTCATAAATTATGCTCGTAGCATGTCGGAAAGCGCACCTTCTCGATATACGACAATATCCGTTTCTCCCTTATGTGCTACGGACACACTAAATATGCACCGGCGATTTATACACTTCAACAAATAAGATACGTTACACACTGTCGTATGACCTACTTCGTACAGCCAGAAGTGACTATACCGTCGACAATGTACAGGGTGCACATAAAGTCTGGGAACACTTTCAATTATTTTTGCACAAGAACTAAACATTGTACAGATGTCATACATATTGCATTTTGAAGAGAAACTGTGAAAGTTTTTTTCCTACAAACATTCGATATGAGGACCATAAGTGACCCCACAGACTTCAATACGGTAGTAGAATTCTTGCCATACCAGTCCCAGCATGGCATCGTAGTCTGTGGCAGTCGCTTCCTGTATTCTCTCCCGGAGCGCTGCCACATCCCATGGTAGAGGCGGTACATAAATCAGATATTTGTTTCCCCACAGAAAAGTCACACGGAGTGAGGTCTGGTGATCGAAAGACCATTTCATGAACTCCCAAAACAGAAAGCTCGCTCAGCACATGAACTCGCTATGTTTGCGACTATTGCTGACCATCGGCAAATTACCAAACTACGCTGCGGTGGTATACATGAAAAGAAAACTTCCAGGGTATCTCTTCAAAATGACATTATATCTGTACAATGTTTGGTTCTTACGCAATAAATAATTGAAATTGCTCCCAGACTTTATGGACTCCCTGTAATAATAAACTGTGATGGTTGCTACAGGTTTCGCACAGCACGCTGAGCGAAACAGAAAAAGTGAACAGACTTTAGTTAGGCCAGTTTTACACTATATTTTTTTGTCAAAGCTGATATGTCAGATATTTACATCAAAGAAATTTGATGGTGTAACAGGGAACTTTATGTGTGGAAGTTCCTCACCTCTACATCTGGAGACATCCAGGCACCTATTCAGCGAGCCAGAATAGAGAATGTGGTCACTATCTAAAATAAAAAATTCTTTCTTAGCTCTTAATTCTTTGTCTATTTTTGAACTCCGGGTGCTATAAGTTAAAAAGCACTTCATCTGTTTCGTTCTTTTATTAATTTTGTAGTTGTTGGAACACTAATTCCATTAATTAAATTATTCAGAAATAAAAAGTTCTTACTGCTCATACAGTGTACTAAACAAATATTTACCTTTACATATTCCCCTTCACAGCTTTATAAATCGCTTCACACATTTCTGGAACTATAATGGTTAATGTGCAATGTGATATTCTACTGCTGTGTTGTAAACTAGATTAGCTCCGTCCTGCATCAAGAAATCTGTGTCCCAGTTTGCCTGTCTTCCGCAGGTATAGCATTTCTCAAGAGTATTCTGTTTCGTAATATGAGAAGCCACGTTACTTAGCAAATACTGAAATACTCATCCGTTCGTCAGTAATAAATTAATATGTAAGACTTGACGTCCTCCACTTGCAGCTCTAGTAACAAATTTTTCTGAGTGGTTTTACTATCTGGACGTAATACCTACGGCTAATGTCTTCATCTAAGTGTGTTTCCTTTTTTCGCCGCGTTTATTCCAAATACACACCAATGCACTTCTGGTACTAGCAACTGCACCCCATAATAAGTTATCAGCCATATTGAGATTTGACGAAAAACATGACAATGCCTGCCGTTGGTGGCCGAGCGGTTCTAGGCGCTTCAGCCCGGAACCATGCGACTGCTACGGTCGCAGGTTCGAATCCTGCCTCGGGTATGGATGTGTGTGATGTCCTTAGGTTAGTTAGGTTTAAGTAGTTCTAAGTTCTAGGGGACTAATGATCCCAGATGTTAAGTCCCATAGTGCTCAGAGCCATATGCGGCACGTCAGAGATCTTTGTCAAAAAAATTTGTCGAATATTTGATCATTTCTTTGTCAAAGAAATATGATCGTTTACTCTGCGAGTGACATAACCTATTTTGCTGCATAATTAATTTTGGAGTTGTAACTCAAAATGTATTACACTGTAAACGTTCCACTTCTGTTTAAGTGACTGGTACCCCATATCTGGCTGTGGTGTTAAAGGCGTATTCACAGAGGCGTATGATTAAGTGTGATACGTGAAAATCAGACGTCATGGACGAATGACATCGTGAAAAAGGTTGACTGTCGGAAAATGAAAAGATGTGGCAAGCCGGTGAGGGGGAGGGGAGTGCTAGAAAATTCCGCACTGGACGAAGAAATCCGTGGAGCCGACCTTGGTACAGAATGCATGGCACCTTTCGGTGTGTCACGAAGGGTGCTTCTTGTACCAATAAAAATTCCCCAGTTTCCTTACGCCTCGCTCTCAGCGTTTGCCATTTGATTTGGATGAGCAACCCACAGGCCCCTATACAGTAAACAAAACCTATTACGAAGCGCTTGGCTCTTCTCCCATTCCATCGCTTGTAGTGATCCTACCAGGTAACGGTTTGACTGATTACTAAAAATCATGAATCGATCGAACGAGGATTCAGCAAGTTACCTCTTGCGTGTATAAATTGCACTTCCTTAGAAGCTTTCTAACGAACTTGTCTAGCATCTGCTTTTTCTACGATTGGTTTCATGTGGTCACTCCACTTCAGGTCGTTCCGTGTGCGTACTTCGCTGTTTTACGGTTATGACTATTTTCACTGATTATAATCATGCAATAAAATGCTCTTTCTTCCGATTTACATATAATATTTCATTCATGTTGTTGATCATCTACCGTTCCCTGCGCCAAGCATATACTGTGCATTTCGCTCCAGTTTTCTGGCTATGTGACACCTCCATATCGTTTGCTACAGTATAATCAACAGCTCTACTACAGATGATAGTGACAGACCAGTGTGCTTGCTAAATGTCGCAAAGATTTTTTTTTCGGCCGCTCCGCACTCGTCTAGTTTATAAAATATGACACAGGCCAGAGCGTCAGTGGCAGTCGGAGCTTTCCTGTCAGATATTGGTTGCAGGTGGAGGAGGATATTAGTGTTTAACATCCTGTCGACAACCAGGTCATTAAAGACTGAGCACGAGCTCCGATTAGGCAAGGATGGGGAAGGAAATCGGCCGTGCCATTTCAAAGGAACCATCCCGGCATTTGCCTGAAGCGATTTAAGGAAATCATGGGAAACTTATAACAGAATGGGCGGACCCGGGTTTGAACCGTCGTCCTCCCGAATGCGAGTCCAGCGTGGATTTCATTGTGCCACCTCGCTCGCTGAAAGTGGTTCCCAGGCGACGCAGTGCTGTGTTTGTAACACAACGTGAAAAGTTCTGTGGATTCGTATTAAAATTTTAGCCCTGTGAACTGTAACTGTAATTCACCCGTCCCTCCTCCCTAGGGCCCTTCTGAATCCATAAGATCATAATAGCATGGCGTGTCAAATATCCCATAAAATTGTTTCGAAACAGTTGGACATCAAGAGCGAGAAAGGTCTAAGGAACGCTGTGTGAAATCTGTTAGGGAAGATATACTTTTGACTAACGGCGAAAAGGTAAAAAATGCCATCAATCCGAAGGTTGCTTTGAACACCACAATGCTTTAGGTCCCGGCGGAGATTTGAGTCCTCCCTCGGGCGTGTGTGTGTGTGTGTGTGTGTGTGTGTGTGTGTGTGTGTGTGTGTGTGTGTGTGTGTGTGTGTGTGTTTATCCTTAGGATACCTTAGGTTAAGTAGTGTGTAAGCTTAGAGACTGATCACCTTAGCAATTAAGCCCCATAAGATTTCACACACACATAGACCACAATGCTTTATCATGCGTGGCCTAATGGAGGTAGTGTACCCGTGCCGTCATCCAGCCTTCGAATTAATTCGGACATTTACCGGGTGATTACGGCGGTCTTCTATGTACGCTGCTAGTTAGCATATTTCATATTGACTACATTGAAGAAAAAAACGCTGTTGGTGGGTAACAAAAATTGGCCGTTGGTGGGTAACAAAAATTGGCCAGGTGCGATTAGGACTCGCCCACTGAGGGCCCCGTACAAACTTAATTATGTATGTAGGTAGTTCATCCATTCCGGGGATCTCGACGATTTTTGCCTGTTACCGACATTAATACTCGAGAGACATCTATCCCAGGGATTCGAAGACCTTGGAGAACGTCTTAATTTCAAGTTTAATGTCGGATAAAAAATCACAAAAGTAGTATTTTTGTTGTGATATAATTACCAATTAACAATTTCGGATATTTGTCTTTACTTGCACTATGAAACTTAGCTTCTTGCCAAATTTTATGATTCTAGACCAACGACAAGCACCCCATTGGTTTTGATGAGTGAGTTTTCGTGTATCAAAATATGACATAAATGGCCATATCTTTCGATTGAATAGACTTTCGGAAGATTAAAATTTTTACACCGCCGCCGAGGACCTTAATTTGTGACGTAAACTTTAACTTCACAAGTCAGACGGACGGACAGCAAAGCCATCCTATAAGGGCTACTCTCTACTTTTTATAGACTGAAGTTCGGAAACCTAAAAATAGCTAAGTTCGCTTGTACGTTGCCGAAGCAACACCTTTTTAGTGCAATCCTGAGGCAGCTGTGTTGTGTATCCCAACAAATCTCAAGGAAGGACGCACTTCGTAGTGACTGTTCTTTCTAAAACTGAACGCTTGCCAGAATTGCTACTTTAATCACGAGAATAGAGTGGTTGAGGGTGAGGGGTGAGGGTTTTCTCACAGATTGCTGAAACTGTCGGATGAGGTTCGTCTCCTGCACGAGGTGGTCTACGTTCTAGAATGCCAGGTTTTCAGTTAGTTGATCTCGCTGCGTTGCAGTGAACGGAACGTTGGTGAAAATGTCTTAGATACCAGGAATTCGTTATTATTTGTGCCCAGCTTAATTATCTGTAACGAATTGCTTACTTTGGAACTTTGCAACACCACATGGTATTCATCTGCGCATTTAAGACTCACATTTTCAATCATTGAAGGTAAGAAGCCAGCTGAGTACGCATTTATGGAGTGTAGCACTTAGCGATGCCTCAGACGAAAGTTGAGTCTCCCACTCAATCACAAAACTTAGTAAAGCCATATCAAATTACGAATAGCACCCAAGCAGCAGCCATGCTTTGATTTAGTTTGTTTAATACTATACTGGGTCATATTGCTACTGTGTTGGTTGTTCTCACCAACCCTTCATTTCAGCTTAATACTGGATTCTACAATGCCAACGGTCTGTCTTATATATTTTACGTAATCATGTTGTTGCGATGCGTTGGTTCCAACCGTCCCTTCAAATAGTTTCCAGGTACGACTCTCTTCCTGTGGCCAACGACTGTCGCGCCTAAAGTCATAACGTTTCCTTTATTACAAATTTTTGTCGTTAACTCGATGCAGGAGGCGTTGACACCTTAATCGGTCAACACACATGATCTTAAACAGTCTCGTGTAAAACACGTTTCATATACTGTTTATTATTTCATTTAAGTCTTCCCGATAACAAACATTGACACACATCTGTGCTACAAACATAGCTTTTCATGAATCCTTTTCTGATTTCAAGGATTATGTTCCTGATGTGTTGTCCGTTTCTTTTGACAGAGCGTTGCTGTCACCTTGACATATCCTGTCCCAACGCAGTGTTCGACGAAACGCAACAGTGCAGTGAGGAACATTGTAAGATGCAGTATAATTTCCAGCCCCCCCCCCCCCTCCCCGTTTTTTTTTTAAATTCGTTATGCAGAGAGAACAGTATTGTGAAATGAAATAAGTATATTTTCAGTAATCTTTGGCTCTTTCCTTCCTCATTAACGGACATGGTTCCGCTGTAGCTGTTAAGTCAAAAGAAGCGTTAGTGCCCACTACAGGCCTTTTGAGCGTTACATGGTACTAGCACAACATGGTGGTCAATCGCAGCTATATAATACATTGTAAGAACAGTGGTCTTAAAATGTCCGACATGGGTCAGAGACGCGCGTCGCGCATTGTCAGTGACAATTGGTTTCAAAACTGACAAGAATTATTATGCCAGTGATTGCGGGTCCATGCCAACAAGTTCCCGGTCGAACGTTACGAATGGCTTTTGGAGTCGGTTAAAAGGCCGCTGCTCACAGTGGCGCATAAATCCGTGCGTCTTCAACGGGCCAAATACAGAAACTAGACAGTACCTTACAAGAGGCGCGTAGTATGGTCCAACGATTCGAAGTTTTTCCTCGAGGTGTCGAGTGCACCGATGTTCCAAATGAGGCGTTTTAACCCACAGTGTATGGAGTGTAAAGTTCAAGCCGGAGATAGTTCTGTGTTGTTTTAGTATGTTGTAGTACCATACAGGTAACAGTAAACATGAACCTTCTCCTACGTCACCATAATGAGTATCCTGTAGACACTAATCCTGGAAGCACAAATATTTATGCAATTGCCATATTTTCAGTTCGTCGTATCTATGCATTTTCAGAAACTTTTGCAGATGTATATTGGTAGATAAGTGCATCAGTAAGTAATGTCTAATTTAATAAAAAAACGATTCAAATGGCTCTGAGCACTATGGGACTTAACTTCTGAGGTCATAAGTCCCCTAGAACTTAGAACTACTTAAACCTAACTAATCTAAGGACGTAACACACATCCATGTCCGAGGCAGGATTCGAACCTGCGACCGCAGCGGTCGCGCGGTTCCAGACTGTAGCGCCTAGAACCGCTCGGCCACTCCGGCCGGCCTCTAGTTTAATAGTCGGTAACATTGTCAAGTGTATATGCTGTAAACTTACTCCTAAACGAAACCTTGGTCAGTGTATAAATATTGTTGGCGGGCATTTATATGCATCACTTGGCAGTGACTCAAAACCCTAAAAGGCCTGCACCGGATTTTCCAGCAATGGACAGAAGAATCGGAAATGGAACTGTAAGGATAGTATAAGATTAGGGTATCTTGTTTGTAAACACACATTTGTACCAAAGATCAACATTATTGTTCTGCAGGTAAGTGGCATTGCGGGACAGTTTAGTTGCTGAGGTGTCGACACGCTATTCAAAACTCTGACTCCTAGCAGACGTTTGTAATTTCAGCTTGTGGCTGTGTCGAATTTCACTCCAGTTTCCGCCAACTTTCCAGCGCGTGAAATTTTGTTTACGGGAGCGAACCAGCAAACATGGCAGTCAAGGCGTAGTCTGTATATGGGGAAACAATTGGCACATAGCTAATAGCAGTTTGACGCCGAGTAAGCGTACATTAATAACATGATATAAATGTGTTTACGTGAGTACATGACTGTAGTTCAGTAATAACAGCCAAGATGGCGTTAAGTTTCTTTTATCAACACTGACAGGCACTACAATGGAATATAGGAATCCTTGTGGCCAACAAACGTCAACATTTCTGCCGATTCATCTTCCAGAGGATGTTTAGATTTAACCCGACTAATGTGCAGAGGCCCAGTTCGAGCTGGAAGAACATAAGCATCCTTGTAGCCATGTGAATCTCTTCCAATAATAGTGGAAACTCGTTTTCAACAAACTCTTGGCCCCCCCGCCCCCAGAAGAAGATGCGTAAAACACAACAGGTTGTCATCCTCTATTATACCACATCATACATTTACACAGAAGCGTTCGAAAGTCTTTCTACAAAGGTATTGGGTTTTCGTCGGACCACTGATGTAACTTCAGTGATACTTATTGATACTGTCACGTGTGAAATTGACTTCGCAGTATACCATAACGTGTTACCCGCCATATTCTTGTATGTGGGTTGATAGATGTAGAAATTCTGCCAGTCTTGTTGGACTACGTTCCATTTGCTATTTAGGTTTTCCATAATTTCCCTTAATCCATTTAGGCAGATGCCGAGATGGTTCTTCAAAAGGACCGGCTGCATTCCTTCTCCATCCTTCCCTAATCCGAGATTGTGCTCCGCCTCTAATGACCTCGTTGTTGGCGGGTCGTTGAACACAAATCTGCTTCCCTCCTTCCTGTTCATTTGTCGTTCCTATGACATATGGCTGCTGGGCACCGCATCAGTCTCACGTAGTTTCGTGAAAACACGAGTAAACACTTTGTGTTATTTTGCGTTTAGGATGTCGTCTGCCGTAACCTCTAGCAGCAGCAACAATGCTCACATTACAATACCCGTGCACAAATACCATATTGGTATACTCAGCATTTGTAAATACCTGCGGTATGCTTAAACGAGGCAGCAGAATTGGCCAGAAAATCACACAGTTGAAATATTTATGTATGTAAACGCAAGCACAACTTGATTTTCAGAAAGAAAATTTCAATCGGTAAATTAGCCCATAGCAAATGGAGTACCAACACGCAAAATAAGTACTTATCGCTGTAACTGGCTATATCTCTGTAACCAATTAAACTGGATATATGTTATATGTAGTGTTTTATTCTAATTAGTCTGTACCACCACATCAACATTTAGTGTTCAAACTGAAACATCCTGTGGTAGATAGCGAATATTTCGCTAAAAGTAAAAGCTTCAAGTCTTGTAATTTAATGCGGCTTTGACACACAGCATTTCGTAGTCAGTTGAAATCTACCTTCTGTTCTGCCATGGAGCATGAAAGAAGAAAGTTTTGTAGAACATGCTAGGACGGTAAATTTCAGAAGTGATTTCAGTGAGAAACAATGAATTTCTCTATTAGACTGCAATGGAAATAAAGTTGAAACAAAAAAAGAACCATTTCCAAGCCCAATGTTGGCTTTCCTGGCAATCACTGTAAGAGAATCTTTAAGATTTGTCTGTGGGATTTACAATTTCGAGTTGTTCCATCGAGGCTAATGTGGAAGTTGCTTCTCAGAAAGGCTGTACCTGTTCAGGTAAGTAAATGGAAACTGTATGTTGACGAGCATATGCAATTTGTTTCCATAAGGAGGCATTTCTCCACAGTAGTGCTGCCTCAGATATTTTTTTGAAGCGTAAGGTCTAAGATACAAACATGTCATGCATCAGCTTAAAATGTGGGCACTTAAAAATATTATAAATTAAATCCATCGTGAACAAAATTGAGTCAACTCTCCAAAACAAGAATCTTATGGTACTGTAATTAGATCTGCATTTTATTTTACTTCCCATTCCCACTTATAAGTATTAGGTACGACTATGTCGTGCTGGAGCACCTCAAATAAAGGAGCTTTAGCTCCGAAATACATATTCTAACGAGTTGTTTTTATAGATACACGGCGTACTTTTTTACTAATAAAAGAATAAATGTTGTACACCATTTCGATGCTATCTATCGTAAATGATAGAATTTGATCTGAACAAATAGATGAAAGTAATTCCCTATTACACTGGACAACAAATTTGAAGTGAAAGTGTGTAAATTGCATGATTTTGAGTTATAGGTTTATTTCAGTATAAAATGATACAAAATCATCTTCATAAGTATAAATTAGCTCTAGCTTTTTTAAAAAAAGTAACCTAAATTTTTGTACAAATAAAGCATTCGTGTTTCAAGATTCAGCATAACAAATTTTAAATGAATAATTACTTGAATTGTGTGTTATGCATTGATAAATTTCAGTGCCATTCTGGAAATACAAAAGTAAAATATTAAGGAAAAATGAAGATAATATTACACAAATGAAAATACTTTGAAGGCCTACTTTGTACATGAACTGTGTAAAGCACAAAAGAAAATATACAAATTAACTGGTCACAAATGTGTATAATGGATTAGAAATCTTAAATGTCCATATGTACAGTATATACAGTTACATATTTTGTTCAGAGATAAATTCAGATGACCGTTTTCGCTTGGCTTGACGTTTATACACATACTCGGGAACAACCCTTATCACAGTCCAGCAGTAATATACTAGAATAATAGGACTCCTCTTTCTGGCATACCTCTTCTCAAATATGGCAATATCTTGATGAAATCGATTCCATGTTCATCACTTACTACGCCACAATCTTTGGGGAAGAAGTCAAGGTGAATAGGTAAGAAATGCATTGTCTGTGACATGTTGCAACCAACTTTCACAAGATGACACGTTATTTACAATCTCCTTTTATTTATTACACGGTTGTTTCCTAAGAACTGAAAACATACTGTCTTAAAACATTCCCATGCATGCTTATCACCACCTTGTATGATTCCATCAAAAGTATGGTCTTCAAAAAGCTCTCGAATCTGTGGGCCTACAAAGATGCCCTCCTTTACTTTGGCATCACTTAAGGGAATTTTTGCCTTAAGTACGTAAACAGTAATATAATCCATTGTTACTAGTTAGGACTTTGACAAACCATTATAATACTTGATTTTAAACATAACATAAAAATCCATTATAAAACAATGTAAAATGAAAACTAGAGCTAATTTTGAATTGTCTTTGTGATATTCACGATCAGCACATTAGAACTGATAGGTATTGGCTATTTTCATTAGATTTAAATTTTCATTGTTGCACAGTGGTATAAATAACTTATAACAACACATGTTAAATTTTTCGCGTATTCTAAGCAAACAAGCATTTCTTTCGTTATTGCCATCAACCAGTATAGAAACTTCAAGCTCTGTGAAAATCAGCACATAGCTATTATGAAGTCTCACATGATCTACTCATTACTGGTATAAATAAACCTAATATCTCATTTCTCGTACCGCTTGCCGTAGCTCTCACGAATTGAGAAACCGTTGATGAATAGAAAATCTTGTTTTCCTTTGTACATGCAGCAGACTGCATTTCCACCTCGAAGCGTACGTTTAGCTGCCGCCACGAGGTGTGCATTGCGATCAATAGTTTGAGCCTGATAACGATGGTGCAGCTGGTGGTCTGATGGGGCTGGGGGCTCGCCACTAAACGAACGCTCGATAATTTAATTACGGTTTAGCTGTGAATGAGCGCCTAAATATAGAAACTGTGTGGAAAGGGGCGGATGTTTTCTTTTTTCAGGGTAGCGTGCAAGGATGTCTACCAGAGAAACAGTTTAAACACGCGAAGCCGGAAAACGCGTTTTACGTGCGTTGTACATAATTTGACAGATGTAGTTAACTTCTGCTTTCAAGCTAAAAGGCGCAGTTTAAATTCGGTAATTACCAGAGTTGTTGAAGAAACGCAGGGGATTTGTTGGGTTTCATGAATGCAGTCATATTCTAGCTATTTGGGGGGAGGGGTTCCTTCCGGTGGTTCACATTTTACTGCTGAAAACTTTGCGGCACAAATTGCCATAAAAGAAGCATAAAAATGGAGACATGTTTAGGATTGAAGATCTTTACAAATTTTACTTTAACTGCCAGTGTATGGTTGTGAAGAAACTGACTAGAATGGTAATATATTTATTCAAGTATGATGATGCGGATATAAGAACTACGGGCTCCATTAAATACACTGAACATGAGTGGAAATTGTCACGTGTTAATTCTATGATATTAACGTTCTATTTACATTTTATTGGTCTCGAGTCAGTGTTGTGAAATATTACTTCACTATTAGCCCCAAAGCAAAATGTAGTTAGTGGTACTGTGGCTTTGCAGTATAAAATACAGTGCGTTATTGGTTCAAACTTGGCAATGAAACTGACAACGGAAAAGTCGCTCAGTTACCGCCATTAAATTAGCTGACGATCGGATGAAAACGGCGATGAGAGGTGACGGAATACATTTCCAGGAAGTTAAGGTATTAAGCCATGACAGATTGCAAACACGGAGTGGGAAGTGTAAGAAACAGTTTTTACTTTTTTGTGTATTATGTATAAATGAGCTGTGAGGCAGCTCTTTACCTAATACTACGTACTGTACAAGAAAATTCCAACATTTTCATACTCTGTAGCTCCTGTACGTTGGTCTCTATTGCCTGTACTAGCAGAGAAACAATGAGTGATAAACAGTTACCTTATTGGTTTAGTTTCAAACGATGCCAGAATAGGTGGGTGGTCAAACGCGAATGTCAAGAAATTTCGCAAGCTAGACTTTAAACAAAAAATCATAATGCAAACGGACACTGGTTTATTTAGACATGGCGTGCGTTCATACGTTGCGCAGTGAAGCACAGTGTAGATTTAATCGTTCTTTCGCCTCTGTATTCAATACAGATGTAAAACTATAACTTGATTTACTCAATAGTGAGTTTCTTCAGATGACTGCAGATCGCACTTACACAAACGAAGTCATTACCATCAGAAGCCGAAATCCGCAGAAGACCGTCGACGATTACAATTGACGAAGATTATGAAGTCGCCAAAGAACACATTTGCACAAATTTTGGCAATGAGACATCGAGAGCAACAGAGAAATCTGACTAGCTATATTTTCGTGTAACACAGTGGGAGCCAAGGCTGTTTCTGCCATTAAGCAAGTTTACGCGGCCTTATAGGGCGGCATATATTTAGGGGTGTCAAAGAACACAAAAAATTAATTCCAAATCAAACAGCGAAAAATTTGAACACACAAAAAGAATCTGTCACGTTTTGGCCTTTTTGATGGTCCCCTGTAGCGTTTGACCTCCATTTTTCAAAATTTTTCCCGAAGAGCGAGCCAATTGGGGGAGGGCGCCTTACACGGTGCATCGTGTCCATCATATGCTGATACCTATCGCATCCTTTGTCGACGTGGATCTGCACTTCTGCTCATTCTCCAACTGTTGGGCGATGTCACCCTCCTGGGTGCACATTATTCCGTCAACTGTGCAGTATCGTTTTCTATGCTGAAGATGATAATGGACTTGATTGCTTGGTTGCATCTGATATCCAGAACAGTAGCCAGTCCATTGTGGTGGGGCTGCAATGTACCCTGTTGGCTGTTGCCCCCTGACCACACAGGGATGCTCTGCTGTTGCCTCTGCCATTAACTCCCCACGTATGCCAAGGAGTAGATGCCAGTCACCCTATGGTATCGGGACTCCCGGAAATGGCCATCCTGCCAGGTGGCCTTTGCTGCAGCTGGGTGGCGCCTGTGGGAAGGGCCCCTGGTCGGAGTGGGTGGCATCAGGATGGATGACATGCGGTGAAGTGTAGTACATCATCTCTTACTGATGGTCAGACACTGGCAGTCTCTAAGCTCTCACAGGCTCAATTTAGTGCACAGAAGTATGACCCCAAATCGTTCCTCTCCCTGGCCACACCATGGGAGGAACGTCAGGCTAAGAATGGTAGCAACTCTTATGCACCCCGGTACCTTGTATGTTCGAGAGTTAATGTGAAATATTTCATGATGATGAAGCCTCAGTTTTTTGTTGAGCATTTAGAGGACAAGTTTGGGGAGGTGGAGGGCTTGTCAAAAATGAGATCTGAGTCAGTCTTGATCAAAACGGCGTCCTCTGCCCAGTCAAAGGCGTTAATCGCTTGTGACAAGCTGGGTGATGTCTCTGCGACCACCATGTCCCATAAGAGCTTAAATATTGTCCAGGGTATCACATTTCACAGGGACCTTCTTTTGCAGTCTGACGATGAGCTGCGCGCCAATTTAGAGCAGCGAGGTGTACATTTCGTTCGGCGTGTCCACCAGGGTCCGAGAGATAATCAGGTTTCCACCAGTGCCTTCAACTTGGCCTTAGAGTGTGATACATTACCTGAGAAGGTCAAGGTGATAGTCTACAGCTGTGGTGTAAAGCCCCATATCCATCCCCCAATGCAGTGCTTTAAATGCTGGGAGTTCAGCCATATTTCTTCCAGCTGTACTTCCAGCGTCATATGTAGAGATTGCGGACGCCCATCACATCCCAATACTCCATGTGCCCCACCTCCCATCTGTGTCAGCTGTGGAGAGCACCATCCACCTTGCTCGTCTGACTGCAGGATTCTCCAGAAAAAAAGGAAAATCATGGATTACAAGACCCTGGACCGACTGACCTACACTGAGGCTAAGAGGAACTTTGCACGCCTACATCCTGTATGTATGACATCTTACACCACCACTACAACAGTTCTAGCCCCATCAGCTCCGCCAACCCCAGTCACCTTTCAGAGCTGCAAGACTGTACCTGCCCTCTTGATGCTTAGGGGCATTTCCCTCCCTGTTGCTCCTGCACCACCTACTTTGGGAGCAACAACCCTCCACCACCCATCAGGGATATCAGGCCCCACTTCTGCGCTGGAGAAGCGTGAGTCTTCTTTGGTTCTGCTCGCTAGGAAGTGGTCCATTGGGTCACTCCTTTCCCAGGTTTCTGCTAGTGGGAAAGACGACACCCGCCATTGGCTGAAGAGCCCAAAAGCAGCTGGTCGTAAGGCTTCACGCTCATCCTCAGTCCCGCAGACTTAATCAGTGGAGTCCTCCCAGCCAGGGAAACCCAAGGAGCAGCGAGAGAAATCCAAAAAGAAGACCCCCAAGACCAAGGGAATTACGGTGGCACTCACACCACCGCTACCTACAAGCTCTCTGTCTGAGGATGCGGTGGAGATTCTGGAACCTAGATATCGCCAGACCCTCAGACACAATGGATATAGACTGCTCAGGCAATAAGTCGGTGGCACCAGGTGACCCTGAGGCGTAAGCTGCCTCATTGAACGTTCCATGCCTTACCAGTCTCACGATGACGTCATCCTCCAGTGGAATTGCGGCAGTTTTTTCCACCGCCTGTCTGAGCTACAGCAACTGTTAAGCTTTACACCTGCTTCCTGCATTGCCCTCCAGGAAACCTGCCTCCCTGCAATGCGGACCCCTGCTCTCAGCAACTATAAGAGATTTTACAGGAACCGTAGCGATTATAATCGACTGTCAGGTGGAGTTTGCGTTTGTGTCCTCAACTTAGTTTGTAGTGAAACTGTGCCCATTCAAATCCCTCTTGAAGCTGTGGCTGTCAGAATGACGACGCAGGAAGTAACTGTCTGCAATGTATATCTTCCTCCAGATGGTGCAGTACCCCTGAATGTATTAGCTACACTGATTGATCAACTCCCTAAACCTTTCCTACTTTTGGAAGATTTTAACGCCCATAACCTGTTGTGGGGTGGCGCCGTGCTTACTGGCCAAGGCAGAGATGTCGAAACTTTACTGTCTCAGTTCGGCATCTGCCTCTTAAATACTGGGACCACCACACATTTCATTGCGGCTCATGGTAGCTACTCGGCCATTGATTTATAAATTTGCAGCCCAGGACTTCTCTCATCTATCCACTGGAGAGCACATGATGACCTGTGTGGTAGTGACCAAATCTCCATCTTCCTGTCACTGACCTGGCGTCAGGCCCATGGACGCCTGCCCAGATGGGCTTTAAACAAGGCGGACTGGGAAACTTTCACCTCTGCTGTCACCGTTGAATCTCCCCCACACGGTAACATCGATGTGAGGGTTGAGCAGGTGACAAAAACATTCGTTTCTGCGACAGAAAAAGCGACCACTCGCTTTTTAGGGTGCCCCTAGCGAGAGGCAGTCCCTTGGTGGCCGCCGGAAGTCGTTGAACCAATTACAGAGCGTCGGCGAGATCTACAGTGGCATAAGCGGCACCCTTCCCTGGAGTACCTCATAGCCTATAAACGGCTCCGTGCCCGTGTTCACCAGCTTATCAAACGACGGAAGCAGGAGTGTTGGGAGAGATAAGTCTCGACCATTGGGTGCCATACGTCACCTTCCCAAGTATGGGCAAGGATCAAACGTGTTTTTGGGTACCAGAACCCAACAGGTGTTCCTGGTGTTAACATAAATGGCGTATTAACTACCGACGCAAACGTGATTGCCGAGCACTTTGCTGAACACTAAGTTCGAGTCTTTGCGTTGGACAACTACCCCCAGCCTTTCCACTCTCAAATGGCGGCTGGAAGGAAAAGTCCTCTCTTTCACTACACGCCACAGTGAATCCTATGACGCCCCATTTACAGGGTGGAAGCTCCTCACATTGCACATTGCCCCGACACCTCTCCTGGGCCAGATCGGATCCACAGTCAGATGATTAAACATCCCTCATCTGACTACAAGCGACATCTCCTCATCTTCAACGGGATCTGATGTGATGCCATCTTTCTATCACAATGGTGGGACAGCACCATCATTCAGGTCGCTCAAACCCGGTAAAAGCCCACCTTGATGTGGATAGCTGTTGGCCCATCAGAGTCACCAGTGTTCTTTATAAGCTGCTGGAATCTGTGGTGTGCAGCGGTTGTGTTGGGTCCTGGAGTCACGTGGCCTACTGGCTCCATGTCGGGGCAGTTTCTGCCAGGGTCACTCTACCACTGATAATCTTGTGTCCCTCGAGTCTGCCATCCAAACAGCCTTTTCCAGACGCCAACATCTGGTTGCAAACTTTGATTTACTAAGTGTATGACACGACCTGGCGACATCATATGCTTTCCACATTATACAAGTGGGGTCTCTGAGGCCCACTCCCGATTTTTACCCAAGAATTTCCTGTTGCTTTGTACTTTCTGCGTCCAAGTTGGTACCTCCCGTAGTCCCCCCCCCCACCCCCCCAGTATCTCTGTGTAGTGTGTGTCTCTATTTTTAGTGTCCATTAATGGCTAACAGCAGCTGTAGGGCCCTCCGCCCCACCTTCTCTGTATGCAGACGACTTCTGCATTTCATACTGCTCCACCAGTACTGGTGTCGCTGACTGGCGCCTACAGGGAGCCATCCACAAGGCGTAGTCATGGGCTCTAACCAACGGTTTCCCGTTTTCCGCCGCAAAGCCGTGTGCTATGCACTTCTGTCGGCTTCGTACTGTTCATCCGGAACAAGAACTTTACCTTAATGACGATCCACTCACTTTAGTGGAGACATATCGATTCTTAGGACTGGTTTTCGACGCCCGATTGACTTGGCTTCCTCACCTTCATCAGCTTAAGCGGAGGTGCTGGCAGCACCTCAATGCCCTCCGCTGCCTGAGCAACACCAACTGGGGTGCAGATCGCTCTTGTTCAATCCCACCTTGACTATGGGAGTCTCGTTTATGGTGCGGCGGCGCCGTCAGTGTTGCGTTTACTCGACCCATTGCACTACTGTGGCATTTGCCTAGCGACAGGTTGTAGGAAGAGTCCGGTGACCAGCGTCCTGGTGGAGGCCAGAGTTCGTCCATTGCAGGTTAGGCGTGCACAACTCCTGGCCAGTTACGTTGCACACGTTCGTTGCTCTACACATCCGAATTACCGTCTCCTTTTCCCACCCTCAGCGTTTCATCTCCCGCATCGGCGGCCCAGGTCATGGCTTCCAATTGCAGTTCGTGTGCAATCCCTTCTTTCCGAACTAGAGTCCTTGCCTTTACCCACCTATATTTGAGGTCGATTCACATACACCTCCATGGTGTAAACCTAGGCCATGGCTTCACCTGGACCTTTCACATGGCCGTAAAGATTCTCAGTTAACTCCGCAGCTCTCCGCTGCCACTTCCTCTCGATTCTTGACGTGTACCGAGGCCGTGAAGTGGTTTACACCGACGGCTTGATGGCTGATGATCACGTTGGCTTCGCGTCTGTCCGTGGAGGACATATTGAACAGCATTCCTATTCCGATGGCTGCAGTGTTTTCACTGCCGAGCTGGTGGCATTATCTCGTGCTCTTGAGCACATCCGTTCATGCCCTGGAGAGTCGTTTCTTCTATGTACTTACTTCTTGAGCAGCCTACGAACTATCGACCAGTGCTACCCTCGTCATCCTTTGGTAGCGTCCGTCCAGGAGTCCATCTATGCCCTGGAACGGTCCAATCTTTCAGTGGTGTTTGTCTGGACACAGGTCACGTCGGAATCCCAGACAACGAACTTGCCGACAGGCTGGCCAAACAGGCTACAGGGAAACCGCTTATGGAGATTGGCTTCTCTGCAACCATTACTACGCTGCAAGGTTTTGCGGTTTTGAGAGACGGAATGGCATAACCTCAGTACGCACAACAAACTGCGTGCCATTAACAAAACTACGAATGTGTGGAAGACCTCCACGCGGCAGGGACTCTGGTTCTCTGTCGGCTCCGCATTGGCCACGCTTGGGCGACTCATAGCTACCTCCTGCACCGTGATGACCCCCCACAGTGTCGGTGCGGCGCACGGCTGACAGTGGCCCATATCTTGGTAAGCTATTCTCCTCTGGCTGCCCTGCTACGGACTGTTCAGTTACCGGATTCGTTGCCATTAATTTTAGCTGACAACGCTTCATCGGCTAATTTCCCCCCAGGGGATCCACAACTCTTTTGTGGATACGTGCGTAGCGAGCACGGGGCCCCGAGCTAATGTGGCCTTCCTTCCTTTCCGGGCTGCATACCTTCCCTTTCCGCATCCTTCCCCATCCCCTGTCTTCACCCCCCCCCCCTCACCTCTGGCTCTTTCCTTCACTTTCTCCCCCTCTAGGAGTATGGTTTGCGCCTACGTCCGGAGACGGACGCTTGTAAATGTACCGCATTCTTCTTCTTCCTTGCTTGTATGTCTTCTTCCTTCCTTTGTCCTTCTCCTTTCCTTACCTCTTCTCTTTACCCTTTTCTCCGCTGCGGCGTTTGAGACCCCTTCTTCTTTCCTTTCCCTTTCTCTTTCTTCCTCCCTGTGCGTGTCTGAAGGCCGACCCACGCACTTCCATGCGTAGCCGGTGACGGGGTAACGCGTAATTCCCCGCCCCGGGTAGACAGGTAGGACACGTACGTACCCCCTGGTAAAGGCCAGGCCCAGGGAGGGGTGATTACCCGAGCTGATACCTTCTGAAAGTGCCGATTGGTCCCTCCGTCCGTTTGTCGGGAGGTGTGACCTGAGGTGTGAACAATCACCTAAGGCGGGTGTGCCCTCGGTGAGGGCCCCCACAAGGGAGGAGCGCGCCATCGGAGACGCCGGTAATCATGGGGGATTCTTCCGCAATGGTTTCCTCACCTTCCACTATGTCTGCTCACAAACGTAAGTTCACTGAGTCTCAGCCACAGACGGTTCTTCCATCGTTGCCACAGTTCCTTGTTGTTTCTCGGTCTGACGAAGGTCACGACTTCTCCACGGTCAACCCTTTCATTATTCAGAAAGGTGTCGACGCAATTGCAGGTCCTGTAAAGTCTTGTTCCAGATTACGGCATGGCACCATGTTGTTAGAAACAAACAGTGCCCTCCAGGCACAAAAATTGCTGCGTACTTCTCTGCTCCACACCTTCCCTGTCCGGGTGGAACCGCACCGTACCTTAAATTCCTCGCGTGGAGTCGTTTATACACGCTCCCTCGATGGATTGTCTGACGAAGAAATTCAGCACTACCTGTCTGACCAGGGCGTCACCGCTGTTCATCGGGTTATGAAAAGGGTTGACTCGAACATCATTCCCACCCGCGCTGTCTTCTTGACATTTGACAAAGTTCACCTCCCATCAAAAATCAAAGCAGGCTATGAGATAATTTCCGTTCGCCCTTATGTCCCAAACCCTACGCGTTGCTATCGATGTCAGCGGTTCAATCACACCAGCCAGTCCTGTTCCAATCCGGCCAAATGTGTTACATGTGGCAAGGATGCCCATGAGGGTGCTTGTCCACCTCCATCCCCTCACTGCATCAACTGTATGGGTGACCACGCTGCTTCCTCTCGAGATTGCCCCGTTTTTAAGGATGAAAAGCTCATCCAGGAAATAAGAGTGAAGGAAAAGGTGTCGACCTTTGCTGCTCGAAAGTTACTCGCCAGTCGACAGCCCACCGTGCCTCAGAAAGGAAAATACAGCACTGTCCTTGCTTCTCCTCGGCCAACAAAGGAGGCGGCCACGCAGACTTGCGACCTCACATTTAGTACCACGGTCGTCAGATCGGCCAGCGCAAAGATCGCCCGTTCAACCTCACCACTTTCGCCTGCCCACTCTATGGCTCACCCTTCGTCAGGTTCTGCTAAATCTCGAGCCCAAAAGTCAGACGCCAAGTCTTCGAAAAAAGAGCATTCTCGTGAAGAGTTTTTACGTACTGCAACTTCACAACCATCGGTTCCTCCTTCATCTAAACATCATACCTCCAAGAAGGCTACGAAGAAACACAGTTCCTCTCCTTCTCCGCCAAGGCGTGTCCCAACTACAGCACCACCTGGCGGAAATCGCCCTCGGCCATCTTCCGTGTCGCCGAGGCGCACTGCTGGTGGCCGGTCACCTGGCCGATCGTTGGTGGCAGGAGCTGCTCCTGACCAACCTATGGATCAGGATCTTCTGCCTTCGACTGAATGCTATTCCATGCTGTCGGTCGCAAGCTCTAAGCAGTCGTTGAGTTGACAGCACCCTTGGTCACGTTTCTCCATTTTCTGTTCACCCTATGTCCATTATCCACTGGAATATCCGCGGCATTCGCGCCAATCGGGATGAATTGTCGATCCTCTTACGATCCTACTCGCCGGTCATCTTCTGTCTTCAGGAAACAAAGCTGCGTCCCCATGACCGCTTTGTTCTCCCTCATTTTCAGTCCGTCCGATATGACCTCCCCTCTGTTGAAGGCACTCCAGCCCATGGAGGACTCATGATTCTGCTCCATGATACTCTCCATTATCACCCAATCCCCTTAAACAGTTCCTTCCAAGCTGTCGCCGTCCGTCTTTCCCTTTCTGGATACACGTTCTCTCTATGTACGGTATACATTCCATCGTCTACACCACTGGCACGAGCTGATCTCCTTCATCTTCTTGATCAGCTTCCACCCCCCTATTTGCTGGTTGGGGACTTCAATGCCCACCACCCGCTTTGGGGATCTCCACATCCTTGTCCACGTGGCTCACTATTGCTAGACGTCTTCCACCAAGCGGATCTAGTCTGCCTCAACACTGGGGTCCCCACATTTTTGTCTGCCTCCACGGCAAAATTATCTCATTTGGACCTTGCGGTCGGTACTGTTCCGCTAGCCCGGCGCTTCGAATGGTTCGCCCTTGATGATACACACTCGAGTGACCACTTTCCATGTGTCCTTCGACTGCAGCCTCAACTGCCATATATGCGCTCGCGACGCTGGAAGTTTGCCCAAGCCGATTGGACACTTTTTTCGTCTCTAGCGACATTCGATGACCGTCGCTTTTCCAGCGTCGACGATGAGGTCACACATTTTACCGACGTTATTCTCACAGCTGCGGAACGTTCAATACCACGCACCTCCGAATTGCCCCGGCGCCCCCCAGTTCCTTGGTGGAACGAGGCATGCCGTGACGCAATACGTGAGCGGCGACGTGCTCTTCGCATTTTCCGTCACCATCCAACTTTGGCCAACTGTATCCGATATAAGCAGCTCCGTGCGCGATGCCGTCGCGTCATCCGCGATAGCAAGGAGGCAAGCTGGCAATTCTTTATTAGCTCATTTAACACCTTCACTCCCTCCTCGGAAGTTTGGAGTCGGCTTCGACGGTTCTCAGGCGCGCCTAGTTTCTCCCCGGTCTCTGGGCTCACTGTCGCGCATGGTACCTTAGTGGACCCCGTCGCAATTTCTAACTCATTGGGTCAGCACTTTGCTGAGATTTCGAGCTCTTCAAATTACCCGCCAGCGTTTCTCCCGAAGAAACGTGCAGCGGAAGTGCGACATCTTGCTTTCTCCTCTCAAAATCGCGAAAGGTACAATACTGTTTTCTCCATGCGCGAACTCCAACATGCACTCTCTTCTTCTCGCTCCTCCGCCCCAGGACCGGATGGTATCCATGTCCAAATGTTGCTGCATTTATCAACCCATAGCCTGCGCTACCTCCTTCGCCTTTATAATCGAATTTGGACCGACAGTACCTTTCCCAGGCGATGGCGGGAAGCTATTGTCGTTCCCGTTCCGAAACCTGGAAAGGACAAACATCTCCCCTCTAGCTATCGCCCCATTTCTCTCACGAGTAGTGTCTGTAAGGTTTTGGAGCGTATGGTGAATTACCGTTTAGCTTGGTGGCTGGAATCCCGCAGTCTTTTAACACCAGCCCAATGCGGATTCCGACAACATCGTTCTGCCGTTGACCATCTTGTTGCTCTCTCCACTTATATCATGAACAATTTCCTCCGGAAACGCCAAACGGTAGCAATATTTTTTGATCTGGAGAGAGCATACGATACCTGTTGGAGGACAGGCATCCTCCGCACACTGTTCTCTTGGGGCTTTCGAGGCCGGCTGCCCCTTTTTCTTCGCGAATTTATGGCAGAGCGCACATTTAGGGTGCGGGTGAACACTACTCTCTCCCGTACTTTCTCCCAAGAAAACGGGGTACCCCAGGGCTCCGTGCTGAGTGTTGTACTGTTTGCCATTGCCATTAATCCAATTATGGATTGTCTCCTTTCTGATGTCGCGGGCTCCCTCTTTGTGGACGATTTTGCGATCTACTACAGCTCTCAACGGACCAGCCTTCTTGAAAGACGTCTTCAAGGATGTCTCGATCGCCTCCACTCGTGGAGCATCGAAACCGGCTTCCGTTTCTCACCCAGTAAGACCGTTTGTGTTAATTTTTGGCGACGTAAGGAGTTTCTTCCGCCCTCCTTACATCTAGGTCCTGTCAACCTTCCGTTTTCCGACGTCGCTAAATTCTTGGGTCTTATGTTTGACAGAAAACTGTGCTGGTCCTCCCACGTTTCCTATCTTTCGGCTCGCTGTCTGCGTTCCCTTAACACCCTCCGTGTCCTGAATGGTACCTCTTGGGGAGCGGACCGAGTGGTCCTTCTCCGCCTCTATCGCGCCTTAGTGCGCTCGAAATTGGATTATGGAAGCATAGTCTACTCCTCTGCTCGGCCGTCTATTCTTCGGCGTCTCGACTCTATCCACCACCGTGGATTACGTTTAGTGTCTGGAGCTTTTTACACCAGCCCTGTGGAAAGCCTTTATGCTGAGACTGCTGAACCTCCGCTATCCAATCGGCGGGCAGTCCTTCTGAGTCGTTATGCTAGCCATTTGTCTTCCATGCCTGCTAATCCAGCCCATGACCTTTTTTTCGACGCCTCCCTTGATGTCGGGTATGCAGGCCGCTCCTCCTCCCTACTACCCCCGGGAGTCCGCTTCCGTCAACTGCTCCATTCTCTTTCCTTCCGCTTTCCTAAAACCTTCTTGACAACTTGGGGTACAGCACCGCCTTGGCTCCGTCCCCGGATCGACTTGCTCAGAGACCTATGTCAATTTCCCAAGGATGGTACCCCTACACTTGTTTACCGTCGGGCATTTGCTGCTCTATGTGCACAAATGACGGAAGCCACATTTATTTACACCGATGGCTCGAAAACATCGTTAGGTGTAGGGAATGCCTATATTGTTGGCGACACCCCAAATCACTTTCGGCTTCCCGACCAGTGTTCGGTTTATACTGCGGAGCTTTACGCTATTCTCCAGGCTGTCCACTACATCCGCCGCCATCAGCGGATACAGTACGTAATCTGCTCAGATTCTCTCAGCTCTCTCCTAAGTCTCCAAGCTCTTTACCCTGTGCACCCTCTGGTCCACCGGATTCAGGACTGTCTGCGCTTGCTCCACCTGGGGGTCGTCTCAGTGGCGTTCCTCTGGCTCCCAGGACACGCTGGTATCTGTGGAAATGAGGCGGCCGATATAGCGGCCAAGGCTGCAGTCTCTCTTCCTCGGCCAGCTATTCAGTCTCTTCCGTTTACCGATCTACGGAGCGGTTTATGTCGCCAAGTTGCTCATTTATGGCATGCGCATTGGTCAACACTTCCCCATAATAAATTGCGGGAAGTGAAAGCCCTTCCTTGCGCATGGACCTCTTCCTCCCGATCGCGTCGTCGGGAGGAGGTAATTTTAGCTAGACTCCGGATAGGGCACTGTCTTTTTAGTCATCGACATCTTTTAAGCGGTGATCCTCCCCCACTCTGTCCCCACTGCTCTCAGCCGTGGACGGTCAGACACCTTTTAATTGAATGCCCCTATTTTAATCCGTTACGCTCCCGTCTACAGCTATCGCCTGATCTATCGTCGATTTTAGCAGATGACACGCGCTCAGCTGACCGCGTTCTACAGTTTATTAGTGACAGTGAAATGACGTCAGTCATTTGAAGCCTTTTTTGGGGGGGACAACCAACCCCTTTCTATAGTGGATTTTTAAGCATTCCTTCTGCCTTTAGTTTCTCAAATTTTATGACTTTGTTCCCATTGCTGCTGATTTTAAATTTCGTTTTCTTCCTGTTTTCTACGTCACGGGCTGGGCGCTAATGACCATAGAAGTTTTGCGCCCAAAAACCACAAACAAAAAAAAAAAAAAAAAAAATCGGCTAATTTAGTTTTACGTTTTATACGTGACGGTGGGTTTTATCATTTGATCTAAGTTTTAGCGCTTGTCCTTTGTCCCTTTGTGTTCTCCTCTCTAATGCTTTTAGGCTGGATGGTTTAATGTGTCGCAGAGTGGCCGGATTTTCCTTTTTATTCTCGTGGTCGGCCAGCCAGTCATCTGCTCTCTTGTTTTTATCTCTTCTATCTGTTTCTTGCTTCTCTCTCTGGTTTTCTTTTCCTGTTTTCTCCATAGTAGTGTTGGTTGTCCTTCTGTCGTTCTTCTGGTTCTTCTTTTCCTCTCTCCTGTTCTCGTGCTGTACGTCTCCTTTCTTGTTTCCCTTGTGTAATTATTTTACCGGGAACAAGGGACCGATTACCTCGCAGATTGGTCTCTTCCTCCCCTCGTTTAAACCAACCAACCAATCATGTAGGACTCTTTGTCGAGCAGTGGATTGGAATTCGTGCGCTGGCTTGCGAACATGCGACTTCATACCGTACCTCCTTTACTCCCTCATTTTCTTTTTGTCTGCAGATCGTTTACCATGCGTCAGTTGAACTGAGCACCGTCCCCAGGAAAATAACTTCTGGTCACCTTAGTTTAATGATTAAAAGTACGATTGGAGATTTGCATTGTTGTACCGTTGGTGTGGTGATGGTGGTGGTGGTGTGGTGGTGGTGGTGGTGGTGGTGATCATTTTTCAACTCTAGCCTAGGGAGGTAAAATACTTAGCAACGACCCTGTTGTCAGTCCGTGTTCATTTAAAGCAGATTCATCCTGACAGCAGCGAAAGGTTGCGTCACAAAACAGCAGGTGGTGGTGTGTTTACGCCAGAAAGAACGTAAACATCAAATCACTTCGCACTGCCCAGTATTGAATTGTGATGTTACCGAGGGCTGTCCGTCATACAGATCGTCGGGATATTTAATCTCAGCAGTAAAGGACTTGTAATGATGACAGAATTCATTAATGGTCAAAGAAAACATTCTATACAAATTCTTGACAGATCAGATGGTACATTCTGCGCACTTTTTGGAACGAAAAGAATAGAAAACGTAGTGTCGTACAAGCTTTTAAAAACAAACATTAATTCATTGGAGGAGATACATATTACGGATAGTCAAATGAAAACGAGATATAGGGAAAAAGTTGGTAAACTTTTTATTATTCCAAAAGTAATCGTCATAACTGTTAATACATTTATCCCGCCGTCAGACAAGATAGTCACTGACTTCATGGAAAAATGTTTTTGCGGTTGCCTACGGAACCATGATTGTACCAAGGCATGCATCTCCTCATCAGAGGCACATCGACGGGCACGAATGTTTAGTTCTGGACTCCAAAAATGCTGGAATTGCATGGAAAGAGATCGGGACTGCAAGGGCTTCCCAACTAAACTTCTGCAGCGGAGTCGAAACAGTCTTGACAACATGTGGTACAATCATTGTTCCGTAGGCAAGTGCAAACGTTTTTCAAAGACGGCGTTGACCGTCTTGTCTGAAAATGAGATAAACATATTACTTTTTAAGTAGTAAACAGTTTACTTACTTTCTTCCCGTCTGTTTCGCTTTCATTTGACTGCCTCCTGTAGATACAAAGAAAATACCAATACATGTTTTGTTATAAAGTCGTATAGGTCCTCATCTTGCTGTCTTTGTCTTGTTTCTAATTGCCAAACGACGTCAACAAGTGTGTTTTTTCCGTCAACAGAATTATCTTTACTGTTAAATCAGTTTTCATAAAGAAAAGAGGCCTGTTTCTGCTCTTACTGATGAACAATGTTAATGTAATGTGAAACGAAGACGGTTAGCTTTCAGATTTTGACTTCACATTGTGGAAGAACACTGGTACAAAAATAAAACTTGTCCTCATCTAACTTTCTTAAGGTGTCACGCAAAAAAAGATAAAATTAACGTTAAGACAAAGAGCGAAATGTATCACTATTACAAGAGTAAGGCTAGCAAGAATAGATTAACAGATGTTACCGGTCGATGCCAAGTCCCGTACAGAGACGCACACGCTAGAATATTGAGTGAGACCTGTAGGAGTAGCAGATCACTCCCACAAAATTTGTGATAACAATGTAAAGTACTGTAAGAGCCCGTAAGCAAAATCTGTTAAGGAGCGCGGCAAGAATATTGAATTCCTGGCATATTACGGCTGTTACGAGCGGTGAGAGACTGATTCTCGAAGTAACGTAGTAATATGTCACAAGTCATTGTGAAGTTCATGGCAGAGAGTACTTTAAGTTGTTCATTTTACGGTTTCTTCTCATGTCAACTACGTCTGAAGCGCAAGATGATTTCTTATGTCAATGATAGGGAATGAAAACCTCGCAACTCCATTTGTTAAATTTTAAAGGAGAAGCAAAAACTGTTCTTAGAAAATTTATAGTGACACACACACAGTTTTGCTAAATGTGTAACAATGTAGTAGGAGCATAGTTATTGACAGGTTAGAGAAACCCATGTACTTTTCAAAATCTCTATTTGATAATGGAGTTACTGGTGTCTCGAATCACGAAATTTTCAGGCAAATGGAGTCAAGAGGTTTTCATTGCCTACCATGGTTGTGTGTCTGTGCGTGCTGTAATGAGTCTTTGTCTTCGCGGTTACTAAGAGAGCGATGTGTGAGGAGCTGAAATATTTCTAGGTTCTTCACTTAATACTGTTTCTTGAAAGTTTGTAAGGCTTTCACGAGATAATTGGTTACCATCTTTAATCTTCTGAGCGTTTCGGTGATGCTCTCCTATGAGTCAAACCTACCCCTGAGTACTTGTGCTGTCTTTCGTATACATTCAATATTTCCTTCTATCCTCTTTGGTGTGGGTCCCATACACTTGCGCAATATTCTAAGACGGAAGGAACAAGTGATTTGCAAACAATGTTCTGTGTAGACTGACTGCATCTTCCCAATATCCTGTAAATGAATGTTTGCAACTAGCTTTTTACCCACTATTGAGCGTATGTGCTCATTCAGTTTTCTGCTCATACAAAGTGTAGCTCAGTTCTCTACATCATTACTGTGCAGTTCATAATTCAGTCTTTGGCAGAGGTGTCATCGAACCACCTTTCAGTTTCCAGTTCCAGTTTCCGTTCCACTCTCGAACGGCGCGTGGGGAAAACAAACACTTAAATCTTTCTGTGCAAGCTGTGATTTCTCTTATTTTATTTTGATAATCTTTCCTCGCTAGGTGGGCGCCAACACAATATTTTCACGCTCTGAGGAGAAAATTGGTGATTGTAATTTCGTAAGAAGATCTTGCCTCCCAGATTTACGTGTCATGTCCATGGCACACTCTCCATTATTTCGCTATAATACGAAACGAGCTGCCTTTCAACTTTCTCGACGTCCACCATCGATTGTATCTTATGCGAATTATTTAAATGTGATTGATTCCAATTGGCTAAATGATCTTAGTCACTGGTTTTCCGCTAAGTGCACAATTTTACTTTTCTGTACATTTAAAGCAAGTTCCGATCTTTACACGACTTTCAAATCTTATGCAAACCTGACTGGGTATTGCTTTATTTTTTTTCCAGGTACTACTTCATTATAGATAAACAGCATCGTCCGCAAAAAGTCTGAGCTTCCTATTAAGCTCGTCACCAAAAGTGATTTACTAACTCTTTAGGGTTAAATGGAGGTACTGAAAAATATGTATTTCATCCCTACTTTACTTTCAAAGACTCTCATTTGAATTATCAATATGATTAGTTCGGAGTTTGTGCTACTTGGCTTATGAGGTTGCCAGATTGAATTGCGGCATCGTAATAATCACAGTCGCTTACTTCATTCAAAAGTATGCGACGACAGTGTCAGTCTTGAAGGTAGGTTATGCTTTGAAGGCCACATCGACAAATGTTTCAGTAAAGAGAAAAAGTGTTTCGCGAAGGAATCTAACACTTCACGCTAGGACACTGTGCAAGGAGGACGCGAAGGTTAAAATACTGTACTCAGCTCCGCTAGGAGCTGCCCACGCAGTTTTTGATTTTCTGTGGTTTCCCCAGACCGCTAAGACATAAACTATGCTTGGATGGTTCCTTTGAAAGAGATGCACCCGAATTCCTGCCTTATCCTTTTCCTACCCAAGCTTGAGCTTAATCTCTGATGACCTCGTTGACAGAATGTTTCAGCCTAATTCTTCTTCGTTCCTTTACCGTACTCAGCTTTCGTAGCATTGTACTGTATCAACACGATGCTGCTTAGTTGACATTTGCCGAAAGTGGGCGTTTCTGCTAAGATTCAATGCAAAGTTTGTTTTCACATTTCAGCTCACCACAAGAAGTTATGAGAATAAGGAGGGGCTGGATTTGCGTGAACGGAAGCGGCCGTTCCACGTCGCGCACCAAATCCGCGACCAGAGAGCTCCGCTTGCATCACCGCGAGAGTACATCTCCCAGCCCCATCTCTCTATAAACGCCGAGGACTCACATGCTCTTTTTCTGTAAGATGACTCACGTCTTCTGAAGGGCGACTGTAATATCCTGAGCTCTCGGCATATTTCGAACAAAACGCCGCTTTCATATAGGCGTCTCAAAACAGACTGCTACCCGTTTTTCTTACAGAGCTGATTCAGATGGCAATGACGCTCAACATCTGTTAGTGTCCTCCCTAATTAAACTCACATTAGGATTATAGGCGTTGTCAGAGTTAAAGTAGGACGAATGTCAACTCGATAAATTGATATACGAGGGCGTGCTGATATGGAACCTTTATATGAATTTATATGAAACCTTTAAAGCTTTTTAAATAAAACATCATTAACACACTAAATCTCTGTTCTTCATATCTGCATATTTGCCGCCCTCTGCCGTTGGAGGACTCCAAATTGTAGCATGTAACATGGCGGTTAGTGACGTATCTGTCACTGCGTGATAAACAGCGTGCTGTAATACAGTTCGAATTCGAAGTCTTCATCCAAACATGGAGCCTCCAGTCCTTCAGCATGACAGTGTCATACCTGAGATCACACAAGAGCGCTGCAACAATCCGACGCCTTGGGTTCACAGCCATCGTTCATCCTCCATACAGTCCCGACTTGGCACCATCCGTTTCCCACCCGTTTCCAAAACAAAGTTAAACATTCTGTAGTGACAGCATCAACAACTGGTCCCTAGTTAGGAGAAATGTGTTCGTCGCCAGGGTGACCGTTGAAAAATAATATGTAAACGTGAAACCATAGATTGAGAATGCTAATAACTTTTTTCTTTAAAAAGCTTTGTGTTTCATGAAAAAAGTAGGAGCCATTATTTTTCAGCATGCCCTCTTAAAATTCAGGTAATCGAGAATCCTGAAAGGAGGATATGTACATGGAAGACATCAGGAAGACACCAGTAATAGTAAGACAGAAATGTAGGGACCAGATTTTAAACTGTCAGAAGTTTCCAGGGGCAGATGTGGACTACGACCGCTACTAATTGGTTATGAGCTGTATTTTAAAACTGAACAGTTTCCTAAAAGGTAGGAAAATATAGAGATGGGACCTGTAAACGTTGGAAAAACCAGAGGTCGTTGAGAGGTACCAGTACTGTGATACCTGCCATCTTAACAAATGAAATGTAATGTCACCCCAACAAGCAATTTTTCATTATTTCTTCGCACATAATTCAACATATTCTGTCTTGTCCCTGTTATAGATCACTTGCACATTCCGCTTTCACTGTGTTCTCTCTGTGCTTTTTCTTTTTTGCTTTCTTCGTTCTTGTACGACCTTTTGCTGTTCATTTATAGTCTGAATTTTCTTAAATGATTGCCCCGTGTCGTGTTTGTCTTCATAACCAACATTTTCTATTATGCTGAACTTGTTACTTAATTCCGCATAAACTAATCCGCTGTCTGATGAGTTTGTTCTTTATAGCTTCGTGTCTATGTTTACTCTGTGTTTACTCTGCCCAGACGAGCCGACCACTTGTAGTTTGTTAGTGTTTTAGGACATAGGTATCCAGTAAAATTTCTTTTGTATATTCTTCTGTTAACTAGTCACTCATGCTTCTACTAGCCGTAAGTGCTTTACTTTGGGCAAATGATGCCAAATATTTTGGATTTGCCTATAAATGCAATGCCTGGCACTAGAGTAATTAAACATTTGCACATCTGCTTATTTTTTATGGACAGTTGTTAATTTATTCGTCAGTGGTATAAAACGGCTTCAGATATTACACGACGTATCTCCAGTATAAATGTGGTATCTGAGTGTACTCTTCTACTTTCAAAGAAGCCATTGATTTGTGCTCATAAGCTTCGTGTCGTGCAGTGTAAGAGAACTGCTATTGCGAGTCATTAAGTTTCGAAATGGAAATATCTCACTAAAAGTCCAACATTACACGCAGATGCCGATGCAATACTGGCTCATTGAGGCTTATTACCATTTTGTAAGTGTAACCATTATCTTTCCTAACACTATCCAAAACATTGTAGTAGAACATTAGAAGCAGTTGAGTAAATACATTAAATGGTCAAAGGAAGTACCAATCATTTTTGTTTCGTCTGAGAAAGAAGAGCTGGCACCAAGTATTAAGGAATATTTATTAATGTCTGCTCTTTTGAGGTTCGCGTCCGCAATTTCTCCCCCCCCCCCCCACCCTCGCCCCCCCCCCCCCCCCCCCCACCTCGCCTCTCAGCGTAAATTATCTGGCGGACGGAGTCCGTCATTGTCTATTTCCACTTATTTCTAATTAAAAACGTTGTGTAGGCACATTCCTGTTGCTGCTGCTCTAACATTGTGTGTTTTCCAGAGATGCGGAACTCGTCGAGAATAATCATCTCTTCCGATCGCTGTGTTATTTGAAGGGGATGTGTCTCGTGAGAGATCTTTCAGCGATGGTGCAATATAAGGTGCATGCAGGAGATACATCACCCCTTCAACAGAGCACTCAAATCTGTTTCCCCCTTGCTTGCGTGTCTCTCTGTCGTTCTCCCGTATCGACGCCGCTCCTCCCGCTGACATTTCTACGGGAATAAGCTCAAAGCCGCGAGCGTCAGCCTCGCCTCAGCAGGCTAAATATTGTCTTAGTCTCGACTGGGATGTTAGAGGCTCTACGAGAGGTCTCACTGATGGGAAAGAAACGTTTAACTGCTAGTGGAATATGTAGTCAAAGCATACAGCACGTTTATTTAAATTTACCAATGGTAGAGGCAAGTGAGATCGCAATTGCTATTTAGGAGTTTAGAAAAATGTTTCGTTCTATATTTTTTATGGTAATCACTTTAAAATTTGACCACATTAAATCTTAGTGTGAACAGATTTTGAACCCAGTCGCATCAGATGACTATCTGTAGTCGCATAAAGTTGCTGTGGCATTTCTACATCTACATTTATACTCCGCAAGCCACCCAGCGGTGTGTGGCGGAGGGCACTTTACGTGCCACTGTCATTACCTCCCTTTCCTGTTCCAGTCGCGTATGGTTCGCGGGAAGAACGACTGCCGGAAAGCGTCCGTGCGCGCTCGAATCTCTCTAATTTTACATTCGTGATCTCCTCGGGAGGTATAAGTAGGGGGAAGCAATATATACGATACCTCATCCAGAAACGCACCCTCTCGAAACCTGGACAGCAAGCTACACCGCGATGCAGAGCGCCTCTCTTGCAGAGTCTGCCACTTGAGTTTGCTAAACATCTCCGTAACACTATCACGCTTACCAAATAACCCTGTGACGAAACGTGCCGCTTTCCTTTGGATCTTCTCTATCTCCTCCGTCAGCCCGACCTGGTACGGATCCCACACTGATGAGCAATACTCAAGCATAGGTCGAACGAGTGTTTTGTAAGCCACCTCCTTTGTTGATGGACTACATTTTCTAAGGACTCTCCCAATGAATCTCAACCTGGCACCCGCCTTACCAACAATTAATTTTATATGATCATTTCACTTCAAATCGTTCCGAACGCATACTCCCAGATATTTTACAGAAGTAACTGCTACCAGTGTTTGTTCCGCTATCATATAATCATACAGTAAAGGATCCTTCTTTCTATGTATTCGCAATACATTACATTTGTCTATGTTAAGGGTCAGTTGTCACTCTCTGCACCAAGTGCCTATCCGCTGCAGATCTCCCTGCATTTCGCTGCAATTTTCTAATGCTGCAACTTCTCTGTACACTACAGCATCATCCGCGAAAAGCCGCATGGAACTTCCGACACTATCTGCTAGGTCATTTATATATATTGTGAAAAGCAATGGTCCCATAAAACTCCCCTGTGGCACGCCAGAGGTTACTTTGTCTGTAGACGCCTCTCCATTGAGAACAACATGCTGTGTTCTGTTTGCTAAAAACTATTCAATCCAGCCACATAGCTGGTCTGATATTCCGTAGGCTCTTACTTTCTCAGGCGACAGTGCGGAACTGTATCGAACGCCTTCCGTAAGTCAAGGAAAATGGCATCTACCTGGGAGCCTGTATATCATATTTTCTGGGTCTCATGAACAAATAAAACGAGTTGGGTCTCACACGATCGCTGTTTCCGGAATCCATGTTGATTCCTACATAGTAGATTCTGGGTTACCAGAAACGACATGAGCAAAATACATGTTCTAAAATTCTACAACAGATCGACGTCAGACATGTAGGTCTATAGTTTTGCGCATCTGCTCGACGACCCTTCTTGAAGACTGGGACTACCTGTGCTCTTTTCCGGTCATTTGGAACCTTCCGTTCCTCTAGAGACTTGGGGTACACGGCTGTTAGAAGGGGGCAAGTTCTTTCGCGTACTCTGTGCAGAATCGAATTGCTATCCCGTCAGGTCCAGTGGACTTCACTCTGTTGAGTGATTTCAGTTGCTTTTCTATTCCTTGGACACTTATTTCGATGTTAGCCATTTTTTCGTATGTGCGAGGATACAGAGAAAGAACTGCAGTGCGGTCTTCCTCTGTGAAACAGCTTTGGAAAAAGGTGTTTAGTATTTCAGCTTTACGCGTGTCATCCTCTGTTTCGATACCATCATCGTCCCAGAGTGTCTGGATATGTTGTTTCGATCCACTTACTGATTTAACGTAAGACCAGAACTTCCTAGGATTTTCTGTCAAGTCGGTACATAGAATTTTACTTTCGAATTCACTGAACGCTTCACGCATAGCCCTCCTTACGCTAACTTTGACATCGTTTAGCTTCTGTTTGTCTGAGAGGTTTTGGCTGCGTTTAAACTTGCAGTGAAGCTCTCTTTGCTTTCGCAGTATTTTCCTAACTTTATTGTTGAACCATGGTGGGTTTTTCCCGTCCCTATCAGTTTTACTCGGCACGTAACCTGTCTAAAACGCATTTTACGATTGCCTTGAACTTTTTCCATAAACACTCAACATTGTCAGTGTCGGAACAGAAATTTTCATTTTGATCTGTTAGGTAGTCTGAAATCTGCCTTATATTACTCTTGCTAAACAGATAAACCTTCCTCCCTTTTTTTATATTCCTATTTACTTTCATATTCAGGGTACTTGCAGTTTCAGCTTTCTTACCCGCAGTGTGTTATTGCAGTCAAACAAAGGTGTAGCAAGCCTCATTGAAACTGCGCCGGGCGCTACAGTTTTGCTGAAACATCACGGACAAATACATATACACCGCTGGTCATTAAAACTGCACCCCGACAAAAGCGGCAAATTGGCGTTCAATGTACCTCAAGGCCGTCATGCAAATAATGAGCATTTTAGCGGGGTCGCACAAAGTAGGAGAAATGTCACTTATCTTGAGTATATAAGGAAAGGGTTACCCATTGGGCATCTCGTCAAAAATTGCGTTTAAATTGTTTGCTTTTCGGAAGATCGCGTTATGCCTCGTGTAAGGGAGAGAGAGAACTTCCAGTAGGTGTCGGAATTAGCTGCAGGCTCGTGGCCCATGGAGGCCGCGGTACATGGTTCTGAGATACTGCTGATTGCATTGGTCGGTATCCCATGACTGTCATTCGATTATCTTCTCGGGCAGTGCGACGAAGTCCGGAGCACCTCTGACAGTGCACGCCTGCTGCTGTAGCGGCAATAGGGTGGATAGACAACACTGCACACGGGAGTGAGCGCGTCGTCTTTTCAGACGCGTCCCGAGTCTACGTACAGCGTCACGATGCACTTATCCGTGTTTGGTAGCTCCTGGGGCGACGAACTTTGCCAGATTGCCTTTTTCATCGTCATATGGGCCCTGAGTCTGATTTGGTTTGTATTCCCTTGGGTACAAAATATCGTCAGTTACGCAGCCGATAATTTGGACAGTAGCAGTTAAGTTTGTAATGTGTTGGGGCCAGTGGTTGTACCCTATCTTTCAGCAAGATAATAAAGACCGCTTCCAGCCCGTTGTCCTGACCCACCTCGGTACAGAGGGTGTTCTTTGAGTCTGCACGTTCCCCACAGGTGACCCTCTTAAAACACGTGGTCACGGCTGCCGACAGATTGGTTTGCCACCACTTGTTAGCAACTACCATTGATGAACTTTGGTACAAAGTTGAAGCAGCACGGAATGGCGTATCCGTATCTGCCATTCAAGGTCAGTTCGACTCAGGGTTAGATACACTGTTGCTGCCAGAGTGTGACAGCTTCGCATACTAATTTCCTTCGCGTGTATATCTCTTACTATACTGTACGCGTATAATAAGTAAAATTTCGTTATATGCATTCCTCCTCGATGTTGCAGTTGTAATGGCCAGCAGTGTACGTATGTATATATACTCGTATGTAGATTTCGACTGGCGTGGTAGTCTGAGGCTCGACCGATCAGGCTGGTTGGCACGCAGGGCCTTGACAAACATGTGGTGATAATCTCAATGGCCACAACTATACACTGATTAATTTACGATAAGAGATCACTACTGCACACTGATTAATTTACGATAAGGAAGCCAATTATCAGCTCGGATACTTCGTTTAAATACGTATCATTTTCAGGGCTACCCCCCTTTGCCTTATCCGAGGTCCTTAACTCAGGCATTTGCGGTAGCGCTCCACTCGATCGCCGAGTCGTATAATAAGCGTGTAAGAAATATTTTCTGCCAGTTTTTGGCTAGCAAGAGGAAGAGGAGTTTTGTCTAGTTCCTGAACACCGAGAAATGGCTATATTCCAGCACCAGGTTTCATTCGCTCTCTTCGCTCACCCATCACAAGCATGACACTGTACTGTACACACACCATTACAGTTCACTATGATGTATATTGGTTTAACAAACAGTTCTGAGACTTCAGGAAGGGAAGAAGGCAACGTACCTCCGTTCACGACCGTCCGAGACGTATTCATTGCTGCTAAATAAGTCTACATTTGTCTTGCGCTCTACCGACCACAGTTTGTTTCTGCCTCAAATGTGCATACTAGTCAACGGAATAAGACTTGCGAAGCATCAGAAGTTTAGTTGCAACCTGCGCAATCTCTTGCTTGCCAGTGATGGTGAATCACTCGACTTTCTAGCAGAGGCCGAAGAAAGGAAGTTGCGCTGCACACGCAGATGTTACGTTAGAATACTCACTGGCGGGTAGAACGTGCTGCAGCAGAATTTTGCTAGCGAGGGGAATAAAGATATGGCGTGGTACTTGCTTTCTGCGTTAAATCTCAAAACTTTGCTCGGTGCGAGCGGGTTAAGTTGTAAAACAAATTTTATGCACGTTCATCATTTGCTAATGTTAATACTGGCGGCGCGTCGGTGTGTTTGTGGATAATTGTAAAAAGGGTCAAGACGGCGCAGGTCGTGTCCGTTCTTTCCTCTTGGCGACTTTTATTGGATTCATGTTAGTGCTGTGGTTTCAGCTTGTCTTTCATTCGTCAAGATAGTAAAGGGTTGAGTTGAATGAAATTTTTCGCTGCCTCAGTCCATTGTATTTCCCCACCATCGTGTGAGAAATTCGTAACCCCAAGGCTAATACATGTTAGGGAATAAAAGGTAACTTGAATGATTTACTGCGTTACAGCATACAGAAGAATAGACTTCAAAAACTGTACATAGTCTCAGTAAAAATTCATTTTTTTGTACGACCTCCGTGTGCTGCAGTCAATAATTTTAAACACCGTGGAAACAGAGTTCCTCATGTATTCCTGAAGATCCCACACCACCAAGTTTTTCGCCGCCGCCGCATTCAATCAGAAGACTGTTTTGATACAACTCTTCACGCTTGTTTATCCTTTGCAAGCCTTATGATTCCTGCATTACTACTGCAACCATCATCCATTTTAACATTCTTAGCCTTGATATGAAATTTTCATCCCCTAAACTTCCTTCCACTACCAAAATGGCAATTTCTCGATGCATCCGAATGTATTCCATCAATCCCTTCTTATGGACAGGATCTGCCACAGATTTTTTTTCCATCTCAGTTCAGTTCAGTATCTCTCGGTTAGTTATCCGATCTACCTTCCTCACCTTCAGTCTTCTTCTATAGCATAACGTTTCAAAAGCTTCTATTGTTAATGTTTCACTTCTGTAGGAGGCTACACACTAAACAAAAACCTTCAGAAAAGACCTAATGTTTAAATTTGTGGTAGATAGTAACTAATTTCTCTTCTTCAGAAACGCTCTTTTGACCACTGCCAGTCTGCATTGTATTCCGCTTTTAGAGTGTCATTTGCTAATGTAATTCGACCAGCAGCGACCAATTTAATTTGACTACATTCGATTACCCTTGTTTTAATTCTATCGATGTTAATCTTGTATACTCTCGAGACACTCCATTCCGTCCATTTGCTACTCCATTTCATTTGCTGTGTTACTGAATTACAGTGGTATTGACGAACCACAAAGTTTTTACTTCTCCCTGACCTTGAATTCCTACTCCAAATTTTTCTTTGGTTTCTTTTACTGCTTGCTCAGCGTTCAGGTTGAACAGCACCAAGAAGAGGCTACAAATCTATCTCACTCCCTTCTCAGCCACTGCTGCCCTGTTACGTCGTTAGACTGTTAAAAACTGGAGTCTGGTTTCTGTAAAAGTTCTGGATAACTTTTCGCCAACTGTACTTCACCCCTGCTCTAGAATTAAAAAAAAACTGTATACAAGTCAGTATTGTCAAGATTTCTCTTAATTTACAAATACTGTGAATGTAGTCTATTAAGCCAACAAACTCGGGGCCGAAGGACGTCAACACACCACACTTATCCAGATGCAGCCCAGGGACGCTGTAACACATTTATTTCACCCCTCCCCCGAGGGAGACCTACACATTCCTCGTCGCTTTATAACGGGCATTGTACTGCTGAGTTATCACTTGTGGAGTTTCATCATGGAGCGGTAATATTTCATGCTCTGATACCACCGTAATGTAAAGGGTTCCATTCGGATCGCCGTCAGTGAGACGCGCTAAATTGTTGTATCCATTGCAAACCGACACATCACATGTACGTTTGTTTGGATGGCCATTTTCCGCTGTATTGTATTATTTGGCTTACGTGCTTCGCTTTATGGGAGAAGCAAATTCGCTGTTGGTTTAAACGTTTAGCAGACATCATACGTTTTTAGATTTCAATTACTGTAGAGCTAAGCAGTTGTGCTTACGAATGTAATATTTAGTTCACTTTACTTACGGCATTTATTGCTGTTTTTTAAATGTTCCGATAGCTTGTTTGTGCTATCGTTAGCATAGGTTGAAGTTGAAAATAAGTTCGTCTTTAACTTTCGCTTTATTCGACGTCAGTAGCCCACCCACTGTAGCGGGTGACGAAGGGGTGAATACAGTAAGCAGGAGCAAATGAGTGCAGTTAATACAGAGATGAAGAGGCTTGCACAGGATTGACGAGCATGGAGAACAGCTTTAAGTCAGTCTTCGGACTAACGGTGACATGAGCTGTGCGCTGTGCTCACTCCGTAGAGTAGGAGTATCTGTTGAGTGACCATAATGTACTGCGCAAGTCACATTCTTGGCAACGAAATTAACCAATTGTCCACGTTCATATGAACCAGCTCTTAGGTTTGTCAAACTTCTTATGCCCCGCCATACAAAGTAAGGCTTTTCATGGTTTCGTGAAACAGTTTAAATCGAATGTCAGACGATATCATTTGAACACGAGGTATAAAATTCTTACATATACAAGGGCTTGTCATAAAGTTTTGATTATCATCTGGAGAAGCTACAATTACGTAAGTTTTTTTTTCGTTCGTTTGCACATACATGTCTCCTCCAGTCGTGGTACACGTTGAAATCCACGCGCCGCGATACAGTATTGCTACTAGAAGAAGCGAAATAAAACGGCAGATACAAAAATGGGCTATCACGCGGTAATTCGTTTTCTGTATTTCAAGGGGAATAGCGCTGCAAAATTCCGTGCGGAATTGGTGGACGTGTAAGACAACATGGCTTCCTCGTATGACGCTGTGGTTAAATGAGCAGACTCTTCCAGAGTGGTCCAAAAGTCTGAATGACGAAGAACAAAGTAGCAGACCGTCTCTCTGTGAAGGAACAGGGCTCACAAGAGAAGTGGAGGCCCTTGTATCACAATAGAGGCAATCGTGAAGAAACATCAGTCATGGATGATTTTTCATCATTTTTCAATAACTTTCGCCATCCGCTGGGTTCCACGATTGCTCAGAACCGTTCAGAGCGCCCGCTGAAACTAGGAACTGCGGAAATTTCGTAGCTCCATTCCGATGCTCCTTTTAGTCACCTAATCACCATGGACGGGCGCTAGTGTATCGCAGTGAGTCAGAGACGTAGGAGCAAAGCAAGCAGTAGAATAATGTTTTTCCACCACCACCGAAGAAAGAAGGCCCAGCAATTGCCGAGCAAGGTGACGCTGAACGTTTTTTGGGACTGCCGCTGTATGGTACTAACAGATTATGCCCGTGAGTAGCATATTATGGAAATCATGTCGAGACAAAGCATCGCGGAAAGCTTTCCAAAGTTTTTGCTCCACGACGCCCCAGCTCATCCCGCTTGGGACAGTCCCACATCCTGCTTCTTTAGGTTACAAAATTGTGACCATCTATTCTCGTGGTATGACACCCAGTGACTTCTTTCTCTCTTCTGGAATGATGAAACTATAGCGGGGCAGGCATTTCCAGAGTGACGAAGTGATTTTAGAGGTGTAATGTTTTCTGAACACTGCGAATGGAGATTTTGTACGACGAGGTCACCGCCAAGTCGTCCGTCGTAGGGTAAAGCGTTTCGCATTGAAGGCTGAACACCACGAATTTTCTAAAGGTAATTTTAACTTCGACTATGCTTCGTAAAATTTATCAACTGCAACTATTTTGAAAACTAAATATTGTCGTAACTTAACCTGAGCTTCTCAGATATCAGTCTTCGATTATGTGCCTGACTTACTAAGATCAGGATTTTTACGGCTGTCATTCTCTGGTGAGTATTCGCCACGATATGCATGAACGTACAGAATCAGTCTTCCGTGGCGCCTTCAGTCAATTGCCAATTAAGTACAATGGTAGTTTTTATATTTTATTTTTTTATGATGGGAAATTAGTCTCCTTCCCATAGGTAGCCGCCGACTTCCTACAGCATAAAAACTGGAAGTGCTCCGTTTGTTACGAACACTGCGTCGATGGCCATCTTAAATCTCGCTTTTGAGCCTAAAGCGTGATGTGGCGCTATAGTGCGGTTCAGCATGCGCATGCGCGCTCACGTTTGGCTTGACGTAGCGCTGGCAAGGTTTCAAGGGAATGGGGCCGTGCTCCCTGGCTGCCCAACTGCCATATACGGCTGCGCACTGCCGGTGAAAGCTGCTCTGCAAGTGGCACTGCCCTGCTGTGATCTCGGAACCAGGCGATATTCAGTTTCGTCGGGGTTCCAAAAGTAGCACACATGTCGTGTGGAACAATTAATGGCAGGGAGCATCCAAAATGTGACAGCTGCTCTTAACTACGCAAAATATTAACTTCACGGCTGTTATAAAGAATTACGCTTTGCGCCTGCATTCCATATGCGCTTCAGTCATGAGATGCACGGAAAAACGGGCTAACCTTCAAATGTAAAAGTTTAGAGACAAGTGTTGCCATCTGTTGGTGGGGACGGGAATAAGTTTTTACATTTGAGGGCTATCCCCTTTTCCGCGCATGTCTTAAATTACTCTCACAAGACTTCCCTTACAGTCACTCATTCTTCTATAGTTCATGGCGATAATTCCTGTTTACTTTAAACCCTTTCAGGTAAGGCCAGCAGATCAAAATTGTAAAACTAAACAATGCCTAGAAGCGCATATAGATTTATGCCGAACTTCGTTACTTTGGAATCTTTGCCTGTAAGTTATGTTTTTGATGGCAGTCAGAGAATTGTCTGAGACACTCCTAGAAACCTTTCGTGAGCGTGTGGAAGTGGAGGCGTGTGGACGGGTCGTGAATGGTGTCTGCACAATTCCAAAGGCAAGGTTCTGCGTTAGAATCCGTACGAGGTCTGCTCAAAAAGTTCCGGACCTTTGTCCACAAATTTTGTCTTCGCTTACCTTTTACTTATTGTGCAGCATGGTCTCCTTTGAAACTCTGCCCACAATTCATACAACGCTCACAACGCCGTTTTTACTTCATATCGCTCTACGTGCTACCTACGAATTTTCTTCTATCTCGTCTGTCATGCAATTCTTCGTCCTCTCAACGGGTTTTCAACTTTAGGAATTAAAAAAATTGTTCATGGGCCAGGTCCCGAGAGTGCGGAGGATGAGGCAACAGTTTTCGTTTTTTGTGCAATAGCCACGCACCAACAGGGATGAACGTTGCATGATGCAAGAACCAGGAATTGTCTCCCCGTATTTCAGGCAGTTTCTTTCTCGCATTGTCTCGCAGGCGTCGCAACACGTCCAGATAGTACTATTGATTAACTGTTTGTCCCTGTGGCACGAATTCATAATGAACTAATCCTTCATAGTTAGGGAAAACAATCAGCATGGCTTTGCCAATTGACCTGACGAGCTTTTCTTGGTCTCAGAGTGTCTTTCCTGACCCATTGTGAAGACTGAACCTTGATCTCAACATCACAACCGTGGACCCACGTCTCATCACCAATTATGATTCTTTTAAGGAACATCTCGTTCTTATTTGCCCGATCCAAAAGCTCTTCCCAGATTGCGAGGAGAAGGTCTTTCTGGTCTTGAATCAAGAGACGTGGCACGAACTTGGAAGCAAATGATGCATTCCAAGATGCGTGTCAGGATTTCATGATATGATGTTGCATTCTTCTGCAATCTCTCGGACAGTCAGTTATAGATTGGTTCTCACAGTTTCGTTGACGTTCCTGACATGAGCGTCGTCGGTAGACGTTGAAGGGCGTCCTGAGCGAGGATCATCTTTAACTTCGGTCCGGCCATTTTTAAATCGTGTGAACCATTCGTAACATCGAGTACGGCATAAGCACTCATCACCGTAGGCTTCCAGCATCATTTGGTATGTCTCCATAAAAGTTGACTTGAGTTTCGCCGGCCGGTGTGACCAAGCGGTTTTAGGCGCTTCAGCCTGGAACCGCGCGACCGCTACGGTCGCAGGTTCGAATCCTGCCTCGGGCATGGATGTGTGTGATGTCCTTGGGTTAGTTAGGTTTAAGTAGTTCTAAGTTCTAGGGGACTGATGACCTCAGATGTTAAGTCCCATAGTGCTCAGAGCCATTTGAACCATTTTTTTGACGTGAGTTTCACGCAAATTTTATGCACACACGTTGCTCCTCTAACTTTGCTGTCTCGAAATTTGTAAACTGTGCTACGCAACGTACTACTCAGTACAGCAGTGAACAATAACAGACATACAATAACCAACCTTCCGTCAGTTACACATTAAATACAGGCCTGTGCAGGGATGGTAACCCAACCGCATTTCGCTCCAACAGAGCATTGGGGAAAATTACGAATGTTGCGAAATTTTTGGACAGGCCTCATATACAGTAATGAGTTTCAATCTGTCAGGAAATTTCAGAACAGCGCACACTTCGCTGCAAAGTGAAAGACAAATTCTGGATACCGAGAGAAGTTGTCTGCAATAAGCTAACACGCTTAGGAGTCTCACTTTGTCAGAACCAGCTTTCCATAGTGTGACGTTTGTGCTCTACTGTCTGCTCCTAATCAGAAACCTGACGAGGTTCATTGACTATAGTTTTCTAACAATATTGCATGCTTGGTAAAAACTCACTAGAGGAACTCATCAAATAATGAGGGAACTCAAAGTGCATTAAATTAAGAGGACCAGTTTAGGAGAAAAAATTACTCTTTCTTCGACTCAGCGGATGATAATAATAAATAACAGAACAAAAACAAATACAGGGTGCGGCAGCGTTCATAGTAGGATATTAAAAGCACACTATCAGGCAGTAACTGTAATTTATTTATTACCTCTTATATCAATTAATAGTTAAAGGTATGTCGTTTACTAAGTCATTGTCCATTGCATGGATTACTTTTTGAATATGACGCCAGTCAAATGATGCCCCCTCTGCACAACACATTCATCTAGGCGGCGTTGGAAGCTTTCCATAACTCGACGTAACGTATTCCATGGGACATTGTCGACGGCAGTTCTGATGCGATCCTTCAACTCAGGAATGGTGGCACAACGTGTTCGGAACAGTTCTTGTTTCAGGTAGCCCCAAAGGAAAAAGTCTGCACATGAAAGGTCAGGTGAGCGAGGTGGCCAGGAAATGTCACCAAAACGGGAAATTACTCTACCGGGAAATGTCTGTCGCAAGAAATCCATGGAAATTTTGGCTGTATGCGAGATCACTCCGCCTTGTTGAAACCATAATTCATCCAAATCGACCATATCTAATTGGGGAAGCACGAAGTCTTGCAGCGTCTTCAGGTAGCGTTCACTGATGGGGCATCATTTGACAGGAGTCATATTCAAAAAGTAATCCACGCGATGGACAATGACTTACACATTTGTAAATGGCATACCTTTAACTATTAATTGACATAAGAGGTAATAAATAAATTATAATTACTGCCTGATGGTGTGTATTTAATATCCTGCTATGAACCCTGCCGCACCCTGTATTTATCCCATTCTTAGATTTGGGGAAAGATTTCGATAATGTGGAATAATGTTTTCCATTCTTAGCCTTTGTGATGATGTATTATCTTTACGATTGACGCCGGCCGCGGTGGTCTAGCGGTTCTAGGCGCTCAGTCCGGAACCGCGCAACTGCTACGGTCGCAGGTTCGAATCCTGCCTCGGGCATGGATGTGTGTGATGTCCTTAGGTTAGTTAGGTTTAAGTAGTTATAAGTTCTAGGGGACTGATGACCACAGATGTTAAGTCCCGTAGTGCTCAGAGCCATTTGAACCATTTTACGATTGACGCAATGGTAAAAGAGGTCTAAATCAGGAGAGATGTAATACAGAGATACTCAGGATCACTACCGATACTTAATTTGTTTATTGGAGAGAGAGAAGGGTGGAAGTAAAGATTGCTCTCTATTGGACATTGTTCGTATTGGACACAAAATCACGAAGATCCGGTGGCACAGCAATTTTCGCCAGATGCGAACCGGAATCGATCAGTGTTTATTGAAGTGGAACATTTGCTGTGTGATTATTACAATATGCACATAAACATAAAGAAAAGAAAGGTTTGGGTAACAGGTGAACGTGCTTGTTTGCTAAATGTGAAACTAGGGCAAGAGGCACTTGAAGAGGTGGGTGAATGCTTTTCTATCATGAAATTAGACTAGATCAAGAAAGATTCAGGAGAACTCTTAAGAAGTTTTTCGTGGTGCAGTGCTTACTATTAATATCCAGCAAGAAACTCTATACCAGAAATAGTACATAAGTTTGTCTGAATCACTGCTCTTTAAGGGTGGGTACCGTGGCCGGAAATTAAGCAATTATAATCCTTAGAAATGTTGTGGTGGAGATCATCTTGTAGGCTGGATGTATTGATAGAATAGGAAATGGCGACGCCTTGCGACGGGCCAACAAGGGGATCATCCCAAATAAAAATTATGAGGCCAAGACGATAGTTAGGGCATATCTAGAAATGACTCGTTGCTGGCGGAAGAAAGAATCGCGTGGGCCTGACAGCTAGACACAAGTGCGTCAGGAAGTTACATTCTGATATGTGGCAGACTGTAAATGTAGGATGCAGCATTTGAGCTGAAATGAAGAAGGTAGCTGTTAACTGACGAGGCTAGAGAACAGCATCGAGCCAATCTCAACGATAGCTTTCTGTATTGCGTGGTATACGTTTATTTGACTTAGAGTATTCAAAGAAAACAGAGCAGTACACAGTTGGAATCGTATTTTAGGAAACCTTTTTTTTTTCAAGCTACCGAGGAAAAGCAGTGTTGAGATTGTTTCCATTCAGTCTACCATGTAGTATATTGTTGAAGTTACAGCTGGAAAGGAAGCGCATCGTAAATACTCCCTGTGCTTCAGCTTAGTTACAAAGGCTGTCCGGTGATATAGATTTGAGTCGTCATTATTATCTTCTAGCATTAGTATCACGTATCCATGATCTAGAGAACGGACTTATTTTCATAAGTGGTCTTTCTACCATGCTTGATCCTCTTATTCCACTCATTGGTTGATACACCATTTAGGGGTGTCGTTGTTGTACCTTCTTTATCGATAAGTTATACATATTGTTCGACCCGCATTTCCTTCAGGATACATTTCACTCCTACTTTTCAATAGCTTCAACCGTATGCAGCTACGATAAAGACCAGAACTGAAGACAGATACATCAGTTATGCATCCTAGTTCAGTTATGCAACCTAGTTCGAATGTATTGTAAGAGCAACATTATTTTCCATCCGTTATCAAGGTTGTGCGAGTAATTTTGAGTTCAGCTCCAGTTATCAGTTAAACGTATCGGTAACAGTGTTTCAGGTGTGTATGTGGCCTACGAGTAGTTTGAGATACTACTATATTCTGTGTTACGTATTGCTCGCTAATACTGTGCTTGTATTCTGGAACACACGGAGACGGAGGCCTGGGAATGATTACTGGCTTGCTGCAGTGCCGTTTTCTCTTAGATTAGTTCACAACTCGCGAGAGAGCAGATAGGCTTATGCTGGGACCCTGCGCCGGCTGCAGCAGGGTAAACTAGGCTGTAAATATAGAAGCGGCTGCCAGGAAGTCTCGGCTACCGTGTCACGTCGCCGACCGCTACTAGGGATGACCTCACGTTCTTGCTTATATCCGCTCCATACACGGCAACAAACGCACCGGAACACAGCCAGCCTGTGGAAGCGATGGCAATTACGTTGATGGCTTCGATGCAGCCCACAGTTACAGGGACTGGGCAACGTTGGGTCACGCAAGACAGATTCTGAGAGTAAGTTACAACAGTAAACTGCAACTTACTACAGTACACTAATGCAAATTAAAATGCAGTGTAACTCATACATGTCACATTATTTCTCGACACAATCCGAAGGAAGTGTGGTAGGGGGGGGGGGGGGGGGGGGGGAGTGAAAACTACTGAGGAAGGCCAAGGTTTGATGACAGAATCAGGTTCTAGTGAGTGTAGGTTACAGTTTTTTATAGTAGTAGAGATGAAAAGCGAATAACATTCGATCGCGGCTGCTCGCCAGATAAACAGGCATGAGAGAAACTGCATTTGACAATTGGAATTTGTCCTGTTTCATCTAAAATCCTTGTCTCATCATGTAACCAATCCAGCGAAAGCCAAGAGTATGGAACCATTTCCATGCTGAGAACTAACACTAAAATTTCTTAGTGAACTGAAGAGTGTTAGGAAAATTGTCTATACTGGAAGGTCTGTGAAGACTTTCCGGTATATCCTTACATTTGCTTGGTGAGCAACTGCGGAATGGTCGCATTTCTACACAAATATAGCGGACTTCTTAGATGTATAGACGTCTTTTGGAATTTGGGGACATCACTTGAGCACTCAGTTGCCGAAAGAAACATGAGATTATAGGAACTAAAAGTGAAACAAGCACAGAAACAGATGCAGGTACCCTCTCTGATTACATCTGATCAGTCCCATTCTCATGGGAGTTTTCATTCAGCCATGTTTTCTTATATAGCCAAACTGGTTGTTCGTAGTACACACGTGCAGCTGCCTCTATCTTGTCAGTTGATATAGTTCCAGCGGGCGATGAGGGTTATTTAAGGGAGAGAACAGACCGTCAAATTATATGGTATGCTTGATTACTTGCCTTCACTACAGTTCGGGCAGCTAATACATTTATTTACAGATGCAGCTGTAATTTGAGCAACGTTCCGAGTTTACGTATGTATTAGTAGTACGTTCTTATGATCAATGATCCATGACAGTGAAAACATCCAGTAGTACTTTTTTCCTTCTGTTTGGCCCGTCTTAAGGATCACTTGAAACTCTCCGTAGACTAAAATCGGCTGACTGTGAAAGAAGCATAGAAATTTATCTACTAAATACAGTCAGATAAAGGAAAAAGACATAACGTAATTTAGTATGGGCTACAGTATCCAAAAAAACTATAAATTAGGATGGCGAACGGGTATTAAGAGGACAACCGTTTGCGTACGACCTTTGTTACGAAATCCTTATCCTCCTAAGTTTTGTTGTAGCCTGCATTGCTCGTGAGATTCGGACTGAACACTTTAGTAGCTCGCAATGAAAGCTCTACGTATCTTTTCGCTCTGTTTGAATAAATTTTATAGCTGATGTAACAATAGAAGTTTATCGTCTGAATAATAAATTCTGACTCTTCCACTGGATTTCCGTAATGAGATACATTCTGTGTTTCTAGAATTATTTTAGGTGGTGTCAAACTACAGCATGCTGCTGCCTGTAGGACAGGGGCTTTCGTGTCGATGCTCCCAAGGTGACTCAACAGCTCGTTGAAAACCTGCGCGCGTACACACAGTATAATTGTGTTGCGGAAATGGAAAGCAGCTATGGTGCGCTGTCGTGACGACGCAGAGTTGAGCAGCGTGTTCCAAATACGGGCGACGGGACACTCACCTCTGGAAACGAGTAATATTGAGTAGACAATTGATATGAGGAATGTGGCCCATGTAGGGTATCCATGTAGTCTGTTGAAAATTCCCCTGCACCAGAGAATAGTGTGATCAGTAAAATGTTTTCCTTATTCATTGCTTCACGTCAGTCTTGAAGTAGATTTCGTAGATGCCGCTCTTTTTGGAAACTGTGAAAGTAAACCTCGATGCTATATTTTGATGATGCATTTAACCGCTGCACCATTTTAATTTCATATGTTTGGAGATGTTTATCGATAGGCAATTTCATATGGCATTTCCTTTCGTTGTCCCAGTGCCACTTCGTAATGGCTTTGGATTTGCACTGCAAGTAAGCAGCTTTAGTCAGACCCTGTGTGTTGTTTGTAGTCAATGTTCATGCGTGACGTCAGTTCAGACGTGAGGTGCTTTACTTGTCTCATGAGACACTCCTTCCCGCGAGGCGTTTCGTAAGACACTGAGCATGTTCTAAAGTTGCTCGCTTTTCTTTCCTCGCCAAAATGTAGAATTTGTCATTCCAAAAAACAAAACCCATTCGTCTTTTTTGAACTGTTTGATCGTAAATGACAATTAAGTTTTCCTGATTACTGTATAACAACATAAAATAACATTCTGAAACTATCGCCCATTCTGAAACAATCACCGATTTCGTCCAAACTCGGACAGTCGGTAGGTTGAAACTCTAAAGTAATAACCAAATTCATTTTATTACATGCTGTTACAAAGAAATCAGCTATATATTATAGAATTGCAGAAAATGAGGGAATTTACATTAGGAACAACCTTAGTTGATATTTCATCAAATTTATCGATGCAAAATAAAATGAATTACAAAAAGGAAAGAGCACGTTGCGCAAACTACGCGCATTCGTTCAGCACTCGAATCGTTGGAAGTGTCGCTTGATGTCCTGTACGGAGTACGGATTTTTAAAGTTGCAGCCAGTATTGTGTAGGTTTTACGTTTAAGGCAGTGTAAGTTTTCATGACTGTACAGCATTTTGCGGGACAACGAAGAATGTCTGCAATTGAGATATCAATAGGAAAACTTACTGAAACGCAGGCCACGTGATTTCCACGTAGAACGTCATCTTCGAACAAAATTGCGTATTTTTGGAAATTACATTTTACCTACAGTGCGTAGCAAACAATACCACGTGATGCTAACAGCGTGAAATATTGGAAGTTGTACGTTTAGGAGCTATTTACAACATGCATAATGACGAAAAATGTAAATAAATTCTTAAAAACTTCAAAAATGTTCATTCAATGTTTTTGTGCAGGACAGCTAAAGCCTAACTAATACTGCGCAGACAGTACTTACAGTTTTAAAATAAGTTGAAGCAGATGCGTCGTTAATGTCAGTATAATTCATGTAATAGGCATCTGAGCTGATAATGATTGATTTTTTTTTCCAACTTCATAGTGCTCGAAATGCCTTGAATGTGACCGAATCATTTTGTGTGCCTTCTAAATCTCGTAAGTTTCCTATGCCTTCCCATCGATCAATGACGGCTACACTTTCACGAAGAAAATATGGTATATACTGTCCGAGCTTCTGGTCGTTTCTGAAGGCCTTGTTATCGGCGGTATGTTAAAGGCCTAATATTTCTTTTTGTTGTATTAAATTTGATTTGTGGAAATCGGCGGTATAGGACTGTACACGGCGGTATAGGACTGTACAGCACAGGGCATATGAGACACGTCAGTAGCCGTATATCGCTGTTGGTGGATGTAGCGTTCATTATTCAGACAGCAAAGCTGCGTTCGCAAAGACAGTTTCCTTCCGACCAAAAGTCAAAATAAATACAGTTGCTAGTAGCTGCGCAAGTTATATTACCTCGCCCTGGTCAATGAGTTTGTATAACAGTCATGGATGCCAGGCACATTCTGAAGTCCGAAACACATTTATAATAGTTTTGCCACCGTACTCTTTGTACTTAAGGTAGCTTCTTCTAAGAATATAAGCAAATGTTGCGGTGTTGAAAATATATTAATACATTCCGCAATCCAAACTGTTTTTCTGGCATCCCAGAAAAATTATCAGTAAGTTAAGCTGGGACCTTGCTCGCAATTTGTGAGATGTATGTAGATTTATTCTGGATGTACAAAATTTTTCCTCTAAAATAAACAAGTGAACAAATACTATGAAGACATTAAGTTCTGGAAAGTCCTTGCAGTTCTCCTTGCAAAAAGATGAATTTGTTTGTACTCATCTCTCGAGTCTTACGAATCTTAACAATATTCTCACTAATCTGTTGCTTTATCAAAATAGAAATTAGATTAAATATCTTTACATCATCTAGCCATGCACAATAGTCACCAGCGTATGTAACAGAACAAGATCATAGCAATGAATAATAATTTAAGTAATAAATGAATTGCATCACGTATAGATTAGTCTCTTCGTAGACGCTGCTCGTTATTCCCTGCACAGTTTGTTTTCGGTAAAATGAACAAATGTATTATATAGTTCGAATGTAAAATAATACTTCAGTATTTCCACAGAATTTGAAACATCGCTCTGGAATGTAATAAAGTATCAGGCATTAGGTCTTTCGAATATGCGCATTTTCTTAGTAACTGACAGATCAGGTTTACAGTACAGTTTTGTAGCCTCCACATCTGTTTTATGTCAGTTTCAGGATTTATTGACATGCAAACAGCAACAGCATTCCCGTAAAGATTCGTTCCAGACAAAAACTGGTAATTTCATAGTACTGACAAATATTGCTGATATCCGAAAGGGACGGAACTATAGTGCTTTCGCAGACCAGTAAGTAACGTTGGTAGGTACGGTGTAAACGATAAATTGTGGATCACCAGTCATCTGTTCTGCGGTGTTTTTTTTTTTTTAAAATAAAAGTACAGAGAAACAAGACTCAAACAATTAACATGGTGTTCATTTTTACAGCTGAATTTTGTTCTGTTAAATTTCAGCCCTCATATTCATGATAGCTACGACCTTTTAACACGAGTTGTTTTTGTACGTACCACGATTCTTGTTCGTGTCTTCAAGCCATTGCCTTCGTTACACCTGTTGTTTTTTAAACGCTGTTCCCAATTGTACGTTTAATGTCAAGCAATTTTTTCTTGGGTCGCTAACATTGCTATTTCACTCGAGACCTGTAAGTTGGAACACGAGTTGGCTTAATGTTTTACTAATTACGAACTATGACACAAAAGAAAAAGGATTGATACTACAAATTTTTGTGTTTACCAATGTGTTAAATTGCTAGAGGTCACCTTCAAAGTAGAATCCGTTTGAGTCCACATATGCCTGCGTTAGTTCTGTGCATCCGCAGTCCATGCTTTTCTGCGTGAGCCTTCCGTGAGGTCTGAGCGGAATTTCCGTATTTTTTTCTTTCTCATCCTCTATTGCTCAGTCCCTTTTAGCGCAGATTTGATTTTTGGAAGTATTAAAAATCACTCGGTGCCGGATCAGGTGAGTAAAGCGTGTGTTAAAGACTGAGATATTTCGTAGCCAAAATTTGACTACTAAAAGTTTTGTGGGTAAACGCATTGGTCTGATGCTAAATAGTTGAGTTTATTCACGACTGGGCTGATTCCTTTTTACACGTTAAGAGAATTTCTTCAATCATAATTAGTAAACTGTGTAACCACTGGGTAGCCATACCCCGATAGTTTCTCAGCTAGGGAAGAAAAATCATGGAGAAGATGGTTTGCGATGCACAAATTGCCGCATGGTTTTTTTTAGATTGCACGTAGAAAGAAGAAAAGCAAAACGAAACTCTTCTCCGCCGCAATATCTCTAAAAACTTGGGCTCTTCGTTAACCGATTTCTGAAGGTCAGAATAAGCTTTTCTGGTCTGCAGTTACTCATACACTTTTTTGGCACGATTACCGACACGGTAGCCTCATGTTTAACGTATTTAAAATGTGTCGAATACACAGTGCATTGGGGTAGCATGTCGGCAGTACCACTAACATTCAATTTTCGGATATACCGTATTGCTTGTCGAACAGATTTTTTCATGATTTCTAATGTGCATGGCTCACCAGTCAAGTCCTTAACTTTAACAATCGCTGTTTTCAGAATATCTGTTGCGGCATTTAGATATGCGTACGCGACGCTCACTCGCCTGCAAAAGCGTCTAACAGCATCTGAGAAATCTCTGTGGTTGACTTTTTCAAGTCTCGCGAGACATTTTGTGGCAGTACTCAAGAACACGACCATAATAAACTGCTCATCCACTGTCACTGAGTTGCGAGCGAGCTGAAGCTTGCCACCGTACAAAGGCAATGTTTTCACGTTGATACGCTACGACAGATAAAAGATCTTTCAAGAAGAATCAACCAGTTTCACAATACTTCCTCTACACGGATGAAGATAGAAAACTGGGGTAGGTTTTGACTCACACACCTAAACTAGTGTACCTTGGTGTTGGTTGTAAATTGCCGGTTCATGTTGTCGCCGCCAGCTCGCTCGCTCGCTCGTTACACAGTGTACGTAAAGTCAAGATGGTAATAACACAGTAAAAAATGGGTTTGGCAATCTCCGTTTCAACAGGTTCAATTCATCGAGATCACGACCTGTACCTTCTAAAGTTCAAAGTATTCGACGATGGTACCAGCAGTTTAAAGAAGCTGTTTGTGTAAGAGTAAATGGCGACGGCTTCCATGTGCTTACCCAGGATTCCGGTCAAGCGGTTCCTCTTCCAACAGTAGTGAACTCCAGATGTGCTCACAATAAGTATGGGATAGATCTGAGTGGGTCTGGCTGTTTGTCACGCGTGTGATAGAGGGGGCACGTTGATAAGTTTGTAAAAGGAAAATGAGTACTTTGTTCTCAAACGTAATTGTGAAAAAACATCCCAATGTGCATACGTGGAAAAGATACGATTTAGTAAAATCGATTTGTTGTTTGGACAAAAAATTAGTAGTTCTGTGTCTAAATTAAAATTTACCCCAAATTACTAGTCATTAATGTAGATTGCCCTCTGCAGTCGCATAAATCAGTTTAAAACATGCTATACTTCCGTAGTACTGAGAAGTCTCATTTGATTTATGTCACACTTCGTACTTCATTTCACGTTGACACAGGGCATGGCATTGCGACATCATATTGTCCATATAATAATGTATGTTTTCTGGGCATTACCTTCTGCGGGACAGACATATTCTTGGTAAATACATTTCCGTTTGCTCCTAGTTGCTGGACAGTTAAGTCAATTAAAACCCCGCGCCCGTTAGACGCCCCGCTCTCGGTTATGCACACTGAGGTGATAATAGCCCTGAGACAGATACTAATGTCGTGTCAGACCTTTTTCCAGGCGTACTGCAGCAACTCGACGTGGCATGGACTCAACAAGTCGTTGAAAGTCCTCTGCAGAGATATTGTGCCATGCTGTTTCTATATCCGTCCATTTGCGCGAAAGTATTGCCGCTGCAGAATTTTGTGCAAGAACTGACCTCTCAATTATGTTTCTTAAATGTTTTATGGGATTCATGTAGGGAGATCTGGGCGGCCATATCGTTTGCTCGAATTGTCCAGAATGTTCTCCAAACCGATCGTTAACAATTGTGGCCCGGTGACATGTTTGGGAACATGAAGTCCCTGAGTGGCTGCAAATAGTCTCAAAGTAGCCGAACATTACCATTTCCAGTCAGTGATCGGTTCAGTTAGAACAGAGGAGCTAGTCCATTCCATGTAAACACATCTCTCACCATTATGGAGCCACCACCAGCTTGCACAGTGCCTTGTGGGCAACTTTGGTACGTGCGCTTCGTGAGGTCTGCGCCAGTCTCGAATCTTACCATCAACGCTTACCAATTGAAATCGGGACACTTCTGACCATGCCACGGTTTTCCAGTCGTCTAGGGTCCAACCGAGTTGCACTATCCCAGCAGGCGCGCTGCAGGCGATGTTCTGCTGTTAGCAAAGCACTCGCGTTGGTAGTCGCCTGCTATAGCCCAATAACGCCAAATTCCGACGCACTGCCCTAACGGAAACTTCGTCTTAGGTCCAACATTGATTTCTGCGGCTTTCACACAGTGTGGCTTGTCTGTTAGCACTGACAACTCTACACAAACGCCGCTGCTCTCAGTCGTTAAGTGAAGGCCATCGGCCACTGCGTTGTCCGTGGCGAGAGGTAATGCCTGAAATGTTTTTACTCTCGACGCACTCTTGACACTGTGTATTTCGGAGTACTGAATGTCCTAACGATTTCCGAAATGGAATGCCCCATGCGTCTAGCTCCACCTACCATTCCACCTGTTCAAATTCTGTTACAATTCCTGTCGTGCGGCCATTGTCACGTCGGAAGCATTTTCACATGAATCAGCTGAGTGCAAATGACAGCTCCGCCAATGCACTGCCGTATTATACCTTGTGTATGCGTCACCACCACCATATATGTATGTGAATATCGCTATCCCTTGACTTCTGTCACTTCAGTGTATATTACAACTGCCGCGGCAGAGGAAACTTTTAACCTGAAGATTCCTGGCGTCTTCAACCTGTACCGAACCGTGACTCAAAGGTGGGAGGTTTGCCTTGAACGGGTAACAGCTCTACCGACCGAGCTACCCAGGCATGCGAAAAGCAAAAATTCCGTGTTTTTCTAGTCCCCGTCTGGCACACAGTTCTACTCAGCCACTGTGTTTCAAATGAGTGGCTACTTGCTGCAGAGTGAAAATCCATTCTGGAAACTTGTAGCCTGGCCACGAGTTCCTATCAGCAATTCTTGTTCCGTTTTCTCTGAGCATACAGTTTGTTGCATGTTATTTCTTATCCATTGTTTCTGGCGGCACGAAATGTTAAGTTGCAGCCTAGTGGCTGAAAAGTTTCGACGTTCCTGTTTGATCGAGTTTGCGCCTATTTGGCGGGGCCTAACCTCGAAATTCCCTCGTCGGTGCTATCGCTCTATTTCTGACAGCAGTCTCTGTATGTCGTGTGAGCGAAACGGCAGTTGTTGTCAGTTGGGCTGTCTGATTTGTAGCAGGCGCTTGCGTGTCTTGGCGTAGTTCTGCAGGTGATTTGTGGCTTTCGCGACGCCATTTATACCAATCAAATGACTATCCCTGCCGCCACTTCCTAAACTACCAAGAGAACGACGGACGACTAACTTCAAGGGCTACAAACACTGGCACCTTTCTCCTAGCCTCTCTCCATCACCATCGTTTGTATGAATACTGTTAACACGGCGAGGTCCCCAGTGGTGGGATCTACTGTTTGAAACCAAATGTACGGTGATGTTGGTTAAGGTCTCAGGTAAGGCATATTGCAGCCATTCACCCTGACAGACCCTCATTTGCAAGTAACAGAATTTTGTGTGCTACGTAATAGGGTTAAAAAAATTATAGATTAGTCTGGTTGCGTGGTGCTACGGACAGGTTAACAGATGTAAGAGGTTGTGGGTTCGGATCTCGTCAAGTGCAGAATTTTTTTTTATATCATCGAAATGACCTTGATCGCTATTTTGATTTAGTTAGTTGGTTTAAATGTAATTCTAATTTCTATTCCTTTGTCACATTTTAATCACCACATGATTTTTTTCCTTTGTTTAATTTTCTCTTTACAGTGTTCTTTTTCCAGTCGAAATTTTTGTGAACATGAATTTAATTGTATTTATGTATTATATAATTCAGCTATTTGGAAATTCCGATTTATTAGTTAAAAAACAAAGTAACAAATAATTGCCTTTATATTGACTGTGCAGTGGTGTAAAAAATGTTTTCCTTTATCACGCGTGCAATCTTTTTCAATCTTTTTGCATCGTAATCGTCATAAAGACATTTAAAACCTAACCTAAATACTTATTGCACTATGGACAAAACAACGCATATGAATGATGAGTTTACAAGTACAACCAAATTCGTACAAAATGAGAAGTAGATATAATGAACGCAATAATGTGGACGAAAAAAAGGGTTGAAAAACAAAACAAATCGAAATTAATACATAGAATTAATTAAAAACACACGAACAAAGATTTCAAGTGGAAAAAGAGTGCTAGGAAGAAAAACGGGAGCAAGTGAAGAAGTTGATATTGTGATTAAAATGTCAAAGAAATGGAAATTAAATTCATTTAAATCAGTTAATTTAATAAAAATTATGATCAAAATCATTTCGATACAGATTTAAAATTAAAAAGAATTGACTCCATCTGGCGAGATTTGAACGCACCTCCTCCTTCATGTGAAGCTTCCATCCTATCAATAATCACGCAACCAGATTATTTCATACAACTTTTTAACGCTGTTGTCACACAAAATTCCGAATTTTTTTCGTCAACTAATCGTAAATGAGGGTCCACCAGGGTGTGTGTGATACTTGGGATCTTAACCTAGATAACCGTATAGCTGATTTCAAAAAGCTGTAAGAGTACATGTCACGAGCTCTGGTGTAGCGTGCGTGCTACCTGGGCGTGTCCTGCAGAACGTCGCCAACATTACGTAGATGTGTGCCCCGTGCAGTTGCGTGCGGAAAACGGTGTCATGTAGTCTGCTTTTCTTTGTGGGTAAAAATAGTGGATGGAAGAGGTCAACTCACATTCAGTCGTTACAAATTTGTTGGACTCCGTTAGTAATATAAAAAGTTCGACATTAAAAAGCTGCATTTAATCTAATGTGGCTAAGAAATTGCCAGACTACAAATCACAGATCGGTGGTTCGATCAACATTCGTTTTTCATAGCTTCTTTCACCAGAGACTGTTATTTGTTCTTATCAAAAATGCCAAGTCTCACCGTGGTTCGGAGTCAGCATGGAACTACATAGGCCCCCTCTCCGTGAAAGACAGTTAAGAGGTCGAAGGGAGGGATATGCGTACTACCTGCAACGGAATCATATCTATTGAAATAGTCGTGAAGTTTTTGTCACCTCTTAACACAAGATGCGACGATGGAACATTTCAGTCATTCTTTAAACATTTTCCGGTCAATGCTACATGTTTTTCCCAGCGACTGCCGTGACAGCGACTTTGGTTGTAGAAGTTTGCATTTTGGCTGTCGAAAGTCACCTGCTACATCACGTATTCGTCGTTCATCGGAAGAAGATTTTGTGCATAAGTTTTAACTGTCTGCCATTTCCTGACGGAATGCTCATTTTTTAACCGTTTAGGTTCCCGCTTGGGTTTGCCGTCTGTTATCGGCCGTTACAGCGAATGACGCGCGGGCTGTCGACCGCGTTTCACTTTTTACCGCTCCTAGCTATAAGGCGAAGGTCATTTAATTTTTAGTTCTGGACCTCCATTTCTCTGTGGTGTATTTTATGGACCTTTCTCCACGTCCCTTGTTTTAGCTGTCTTCTCTTACGTCGATTGGGGTTGACTTGTAGACGTTTTTTAACTCCTCTCGGTCTTCGTGTTCTATAGTTTTGACATGGGGACATATGACCCTAGTGTTTTTGCGCCCTAAAACAAAACAAACAAAATTATTCGAACCTTGACCATGTTACGAAAACTGCGAAACTTCAGCAAGTATATGTGTAGTTCGTCATTATCATTAACTCAGCTTCTAATGTGGCAATTTCTCTTGTAGTGGCAAATTTATCATCATATCCGCCTTCGCGAAAGATACTTATAATATTAGGCTCACGCAGTACAGTGAACATTTCAATCATCTTTTTCGTTGTTGAGCTATGAGTGGACCTTAAACATTCGGAATTAAAGCTGGTTTTAGATTTAAGCTTTTGCTTAATTTTCGACACGTCATTAATCTCACTGTGTGACAAAGAATCCATGTGAAAAAGTACTTAACGTACTGTTACGTGCAAAGTAACAAAAACCAAATGTTTTTATCAGTTTCTGACGCTGTATTGAATGCGAATAAATCTGATGTAACGCCTGTTGAGCGCAGGTTTGCCATTTTAACTTTTCGGGCTTACAAGCCGAGCATTTGTGTTGCGCTTACAATAATGCCCCTGAACTTCAACACTAGCGTAGTGAAGATTATACTGTATTATGTTAAACATTATCCGTTTTGGTATGGTTAGGATTTTTACATATCGCGACAAGTTTTAATTAGGAGTCCGATTTTCTGCAAAAAATTGGTGTTACTGTGCCTGAATCGGAATAGCTGCCAACCCTATCTTAGGCAGTGAGTACAGAGTCAACAGGAGCTGTTTCAGTTATATGCTTGTTTTCAGAGTGAAGCATGTCAACTTCGTTGAAAATTGGAATTGAAGCTTACTATTAAAAAATAAGGCGACTCAGCTAGAGTAGTTGGCGCTTTGATTGAGGATAATTGTTAGACATGCTTTGTTGAGAACTAGCGATTGATAAGGCAACTGATACATGGACGCTGTGAACGGCTGGAGATGTTCGTGCATCCGTGCGTGTCGTCGGAGGTGGCTGTCGCTATATTGGAAGAGCCGCTTTTTGTGTCGAGGGCACAGCCGTGTCCGTGTCGGATGCATTATTGATGGGCCGCGCTTTACTGCCATCGCGTGCAGCAGCAAGCAGTCACCAGCCTGGCGCACGGCCGCTCTAAATGCTAATAGTGCGCCGTGATTCCCCCCTGTCAGCGCAGGCACGCCTGTGCGAGATAGCAGCACAGTCCTTCTCCGAGGCGACTGACACCACACAGAGCCTGCTCGAGAGGAGTCCGTAATAACGAGCGAGACGCGCGCCTGTCAAGGCACTGCACTCGCTGCAGGACCACCGCTCTACACTTTACCGTCTGCTCATCCAGGCTTAGGCTCGCGTGGTTTCACTGAACTGCTTTAGGCAATTGTTGGGATTGTTTCTTTGCAAATTACAAGGCCAATTTCGAGCTCTATCCTTGTCCTATCAGAGTGCTTCACATTTCACGTTACATACTTCTAGAGGTTGCTGAGGGGACTTAGATCAAGTTTTACATAGGAACTGATGTCCGGAAATGTCATCCAACGGCGGTACAAAGAGTCAGATTTATAGTCGCCGGCGCACAGGGTGATGCCATGATGATACCAACTTTCCAGAATGATGGAGAAGGACAAATGTATCAATTTGAAGTAAGAGTCCCAGTACTGGAAACGAACGAGTCGAATGTTACAAGCGAAAACCGTTCTGATACCTCTGACAGTGGATACGTGTACCGGTGCTGTTGTTGCTAAGATTGTAGAATGGGCAACTTTCAGGTGGTAGTATGGACCAAAACAAAGGAAAAGTCTAGTAGACATGGGCTCTAAAATGCATACCTTAAGAGCTACAGCCACTTGTTCAATAGAAAGATGTTTCGCAGTAGCGAAGATGAAAAAGTGCCCATAGCTCCTCAGGTATGCATTTTAAAGTCAATGTTTACTGGACATTTTTTCTTTGTTTTGGTCCATACTACCAACTCTAAGTTGCTTACTCTAAAATATTAGCAACAGCAATACCAGTACGTGTATTCTGTCAAAGGTATCAGAACGGTTTTCGCTCATAACTTCATTTCCGTCGTCAAGAGTCAACGGGGAGAAACAACGCTCTGAAGCTGTCCAACGCAATTCTGGCCGAAACGTTATAAACAGAAGAGTTTCGTGGAGCACGACCTTATCTCCCGAATGATTTACCAGCAACAATAATAATAATAATTATTATTATTCCTTGTGGCTCAACAGTCTGGTTCGAGTCCTTTACTTGGCTACCACCTCGGCATCTTACATGAGCCTAAACCACGTCACTAATCCTGCCGGGATGGGCAAACTTAGTTTAACGTGGAATCTCAACGACGTCACGTTCCTGGTGAATCTTCACATCAATGAGAGGTAGGTTAAAAACAGACTAATATTTTGTGATCCATCCGGGACTCGATTCCACGAATTTACGGTTTCCAGGCACGCGCTTTCCCACTGGACCATGAAGTCATGTTATACGTTTCAGGAAGTCCAATAAATTTTAGGGAATTTGAAATATGAGACCTTCGACTAAAAGTTAATGAGTGTCCAATTCTCAGTGCGTACCTAGGTATAGAATGTTTATAGCGCACTCATCTAACTTCACGAATTATTAGGAATTAGCACCATCTCCTACAGAATAAAGATCATATTAGTCAATAGTAGTATTGTATAATTTCCTCTCATCCAGCAGAGTGGTAAGGACGGAAGATGTCGTAATTCGCATGAACCGTACATTGTATGACCCATATTCCTTTCCTCTGCAAAGTACTGGTACCACAATTACTAAGGGGGAACATTTTGTGAGCGAACCTGGATCGATATCCAGTCCTAGACTTGACAAGTGTTTTGATATTACCAACCTCATTTTGATTCACGAGGCGACGTTATCTAGGGACAACTATACAGCAGTCGTTTGTGTTGCTGTCTTTCTACATTCTGAAACAATCCAGTAGCGACATCTGAAATTAATTTAAATACCTCTAACAGGTCTCCAACTGACCCCCTGACTTACATATACTCACTATACACTGAAAACTCAGGGCATTTGGTCCCAGCATTAGCGATTTCCTTCTCCATTCCGCTCGCTTCATAACCTCTGTGAAATTGTATATGTGATCCCTGCGCTGGATAAAAAGGTGGAAACAGCATTAATGACGCATAGCCGTTCTTGTGTACTGGTTCTCTAAATTTATTAAACAAATTTTTTGAGAAAACACCTTCTCTCTTCCACAGATTCCCATGTAAATTCCCCGAGTATATGTTACACTTCTGCATAGGATATACCGTCCTGATACGATCCTTGCATCAAAATACCGGCACGTCACACCACACTACATGCCTTCAGTGGGCTAATGTCCAGTTTGTGTCGTATGACCCAGTCAACACGTGGAACTTTATCTCCCTCTGTGAGCAATGGCTTTAACCATAGCATCAGTTTCGTTAGCAATGTTCGCTCGGAAACTACACTACTGGCCATTAAAATTGCTACACCAAAGAAATGCAGATGATAAACGGGTATTCATTGGACAAATACGTTATACTAGAACTGACATGTGATTTCATTTTCACCCAATTTGGGTGCATAGATCCTGCGAAATCAGTACCCAGAACAACCACCTCTGGCCGTAATAACGGCCTTGATACGCCTGGACATTGAGTCAAACAGAGCTTGGATGTCGTCTACAGGTACAGCTGCCCATGCAGCTTCAATACGATACCACAGTTCATCAAGAGTAGTGACTGGCGTATTGTGACGAACCAGTTGCTCGACCACCATTGACCAGACGATTTCAATTGGTGAGAGATCTGGAGAATGTGCTGGCCAGGGCAGCAGTCGAACATTTTCTGTATCCAGAAAGGCCCGTACAGGACCTGCAACATGCGGTCGTGCATTATCCTGCTGAAATGTAGGGTTTCACAGGAATCGAATGAAGGGCAGAGCCACGGGTCGTAACTCATCTGAAATGTAACGTCCACTGTTCAGAGTGCCGTCAATGGAAACAAAAGGTGACAGAGACGTGTAACCAATGGCACCCCATACCATCACGGCGGGTGATACGCCAGTATGGCGATGACGAATACACGCTTCCAATGTGCGTTCACCGCGATGTCGCCGAAAACGGATGCGACCATCATGGTGCTGTAAACAGAACCTGGATTCATCCGAAAAAATGACGTTTTGCCATTCGTGCACCCAGGTTCGTCGTTGAGTACACCATTGCAGGCGCTCCTGTTGTGATGCAGCGTCAAGGGTAACCGCAGCCATGGTCTCCGAGCTGATAGTCCATGCTGCTGCAAACATCGTCGAACTGTTCGTGCAGATGGTTGTTGTCTTGCAAACGTCCCCATCTGTTGACTCAGGGACCGAGGCGTAGCTGCACGATCCGTTACAGCCATGCGAATAAGATGCCTGTCATCTCGACTGCTAGTGATAAGAGGCCGTTGGGATCCAGCACGGCGTTCCGTATTACCCTCCTGAATCCACCAATTCCATATTCTGCTAACAGTCATTGAATCTCGGCCATCGCGAGCAGCAATATCGCGATACGATAAACCGCAATCGCCATAGACTACAATCCGACCTTTATCAAAGTCGGAAACGTGATGGTACGCATTTCTTCTCCTTACACAAGGCATCACAACAACGTTTCACCAGGCAACGCTGGTCAATTGCTGTTTGTGTATGAGAAATCGGTTGGAAACTTTCCTCATGTGAGCACGTTCTAGGTGTCGCCACTGGCACCAACCTTGTGTGAATGCTCTGAAAGGCTAGTCATTTGCATATCGCAGCATCTTCTTCCTGTCAGTTAAATTTCGCGTCGGTAGCACGTCATCTTCGTGGTGTAGCAATTTTAATGGCCAGTAGTGTAGTTGAGATGGACATGCGTTCACTGAAAGCACCAATTCCTGGAAGGTTTGAAACACGCTATCTGACATTCGTTTCTGGTCTCTCACTTAGGATCTTTCTACGACCACTGTTCACAGTCACGTTGAACAATCAGTACTGATATAGTAAAAAATCGCGCAAGTTTATATGTGGTGTGGTCATTGACGCGTCTAAACATAACTGCTTTCTGCCTTATCTCCAAGTGGACCCATCTTACTACCCTGATTCTTTACAATCTAACGCTCGTGTGCAAAACTTAAGGACAAAAGAAACTTTCACATAATGTGCCACTGTTAAGTAGCGTAGCTCGATGACATTTGGACAATACGTGAAAAGTAGTACCACAGTTCCGCATAACACAGAAGATAACGTAGATGTACTCAATGAGACGAGCAGGCATTACGCTTTTATTCAAAGACAATAATTGCACTGAAGTCATTCCGATTCATGAGGGCCTCCTGGATATTACAAACGGTTTGACATGGTTCTTAAAGAACATATGATCATACGGGCGGAAATGCGTGCTCTGCAACGTGTATCCATACTAGCCATGTGGCTGGTAAGGAGTTGTGGTAGGGTGTTCCATTCCTAGTCGTTAGCGCATATGGACGCGCTGCAAGACGTCACTCAACAAATCCCACACGTGCTCGATGAGATGTAACCCGGGCGAACGGACAGCCCAGTTCATTCGTCGAATATTCTGTTGTTCTAAGAGCACCTCCATCTGCGCTGTTCAGTGCGGTCGTGCATTGTCACCCCTAAAAATGGAGTTAGGCCCGAAGGCACCCATGAAAGACGCACATGGAAAAGGAGTACAGCATTGCAATAACGTTGACCTGTTAGCGTGCTGCTTTCCAGAAATTTCAATGTCAGTACGTCCATCCAACATTATGCTATCCAGTAAGTCCTGGGCCACTAAAAAGTGTTAGACAATGTTCCTGGATGCCTTGACTGTCCGCACTTCTCGCCTTGTCTAGTATTGTCGAACATGGTTGTTTTCGTGGTCCATGTATTACTGTGTGGGTGCATAATATTCCATGGCTGTACTGATCTAATATTTGCGTACGGTACTCACCGGTCAATGTTATTGTGACATTGTACTCCTTCCCCATGTACGTCTTTTTAATGGTGCATTCGGCCATAACTTCATTTTTGTGGCTAACAGTGCACGAACGCATCGAACAGCGGAGGCGAACGAGCTTTTGCATGAGAGGGATATTCGGCGAATGGATTGGCCTCCCCGTTTCCCCGGTTTAAATCTCATCGAGCTCGTGTAATTCGTTGGGTAGACACATTGCAGAACATCCACGTGCGCCAACGCCCATCTAGCAGTTGCCAAAAGAGCTGGAGGAGGAATGGAACACTGTACCACAAGAACACCTTAACAACTTGTGGCCAGCATGGAAATATATTGCAGAGCATGCATTGCCGTCCATGCAGATCACACACTCTATCAAGAACAATGTCCCGCCTTATGTAAAGTCCAGGAGACCATCATAAATCGTGGTGACATCAGAGTAGTTCATTTCTTTGAATAAAAGTGTCATTTCTGTCATCATTGCGTGTTTCTTCGTTACCTACGGTACTATACTGAAGCAGTCCTCTCTACGAAGGTCGTTTGAGAAGCTCTCGGTACGGAACGGAAAGAAAGTACTGACATCACTGAAACTTCTTTATTTTTCAATGTAGTCTTATTGTAGATTAATGCACTTAGTCCAACGATGTTCCAGTGCCTTGATCCAATCTCGAAAATGAGTTTCCTCCGTGCCTGGAAAATAATTATCAACTCCGCTTATAAACTCTTTGTTTAAAGTGAATCTTCGTCCACCAAGAAAAATTTTCAGGTGAATAAGGCGGGTGTGGCAACAATTCATACCTTAGTTCGTGTAATTTTGCCATGGCGACGGCACATGTGTGCGGGTGCGAATTGTCTTGATGGAAGATGACTTTCTTCCATGCTAAACCTGTCCTTTCTTCGCGTATCCTTTGTTGCAATTTGTCTAGGAGGTTAGCATAGAATTCTCCAGTAATTGTTTGTCCAGTGGGGAGATAATCTACAAACAGAATCCTCTTCGCAACCCAGAACACCTTTCCCGCCGAAGAAATTGTCTTTGCTTTCTTTGGTGGTGGAAAATGAGCATGTTTCCACGTATTTGACTGTTTTTTTGTCTCTGGGGTATAGTAGTGCTCCCAAGTTTCATCTGTGGTCTCAAACCGGCACAAAAAATCTTGTTAGTTTCTCCTAAAACAGGCCAAGTTTCGATATGCCCTTTTTCACGCGTTTTTGATCCAGCGTCGAGAGTCGCGGCACCCATCTTGCAGATAATTTTTTCATTTTTAATTCTTCAGTTAAAATGTGATATACTCCGTCAGATGACATCTGGCAAGCGTTAGCAGTTTCACGCACACTCTATCGGCGATTCTCCAAGAACATTTTGTGCACTTTTGCAATGATTTCTGGAGTAGTGACACATCATGCCGACCACTGCGCGAATCATCTAAGCTCTCTCGACCAAATTTAAATTCAATTGTCCACTTGGCAACTGTTGAATGCAAAGGAGCAGAGTCCCCCAGTGTATTCTGAAAATCGGCATGAATGTCCTTTGCTTTCATGCCTTTCTTTACGAAGTACTTAATCACTGCTCGAACCTTGATTTTCTCTCTCTCTCTCTCTCTCTCTCTCTCTCTCGCTCCAACTTCACAAATCACTACGCGAAAACAACAGAACTTGATCACCGGCAAAGTTCTCTTCCAAGAGCACTGACGTGGCACGCGTTTACAGACAACAGCCCAATAAATATCACGTAAACAAATCGTTGCGCTTACGTCTCGTGGCGAATTTCAAACCACCCTCTTGTATATGGTCCATGGAGCTACCTTGCTAGGCAGTGACACATGACGCAGAAGTTACTTTCGTCCTAAAGTTTAGCGCATAGACGTATTTTAGCCCGACGAGTATACTGAAGAGATGACAGGTGCCAGCAATTTACTATTGATTTTATTAAGGTTCTTTTTTTATCGGACAGACAGCTGCCGTTCATTACAAGTGGAAATAATGAGTGGATCTGCATTTCCTTACAACCATCCAACGACGTTATTTTCATATAGACAAAACTATCTTCGATGATCAACCCGACAGTGTTGCTGACTCAATCAGAAAAATTGTTTATATGTCTTGTGTTGATTTGCGGTTCAGTTACACTGTCTTTGGTAGCACAAGCTGTTGCTTTTGCTTCTGTTGAAATTTCGCCGTCCAGTACGACATACTGATCCTGGAGCCAATGGCTTGAGTGTAAGGATACTTGGTATGACCTTACCTTGATTTTTAGCCAACAACGTGGTACAGCGGCCAGTGCCTTGTAGAAATCCAAGAGGACGGAGTTGACCACTTAATCTAAAATACTGTCATCAACCCGAAGGTTAGTTCGAATGCCACTTACCGAGCCAGTTACAGGTGATCTACAAGTTAACGTGGACTTAAGAACCTTGGTCTGTCATTTGCATTTTGCGTATTTTCTTAAATTGGAATAAATAACCCCTTAACATTCCCCCCACCCCCAAAACATTTTCCTACACTATCATCACTTTGCCTAATTTTTATGTCGTGTGTGTTGCTGCATCAGTCGTGAGTCATGACCCACACGCTATTGTTTTCATGGGAGTATCACAGTTGGGTTTCACTTCAGCAAATCAACCAGCCATTATTCTGTGTATTAAAACTTTGTTCGGCTTTCTTTTATCTCTGTAGCTAAATAGCTGACACCAAAGAAAATTATCCACGTAGAGGAATTCAAAACACACACCTGGAATTTTCCCGCGTCATGCCAACCTGCCTACCACACTTTGTAAGGATCTACAATGGACTTCCGATGTCTCCAGTCCATAGCAAGCACTGAAAATTATTTGGCATTAGGCCTTTCAACTAATAAACGCGGTAGCTATATTGCCTCGGTAATTGGCGTCTACATTGGTAGTGCCTGTGTCTCCCGCGTACAAATAGGAACAATAGTTAGCTAAGCCTGTTAGATAAGGCGCATTTTGCGCAGAAATTCACGACTAGCGTGCCATTCGCCCCACCAGTCAGTGACAGATTATGCCGATGTTGCGCCTCCTATTCCACTCGTATGAACCCCTCTCCAAAGTTAAGTCTGGATCGAAAATTCCGTATTGAGATAACGTGCAGCTCCCAGTTTCAGCAACGTTGTGTTGGTGTTCAATCGGTCCTCATTGAATGTGAAGTTTCCCTGAGTGCATAAAATGTAGTATCAGGCCAAGGCTTGTCTGACAGCCGGAGCTGATACCAAATGAAGGCACGCTGAAGCCTCCTGAGCAAAGAATAGCGGCTCTAGAAACAAAATTCAGATGCTGTTGTAGTTGTCTGTCCGAAGACTAGTTTGTCGCAGCTTTCATGCTAGTATGGCGTGTGCAAGCATCTTCATATCTTCTTAACTACAGGAGCCTGCATTCATTTGAACCGCTTACTGTAGTCAAACCTTTCTCTCCCTCCACAATACTCTCAGCCGTCACCCCCCCCCCCCCCTCCCCCCACACCTACACGCACCTCTCTCCATTCCTTCCATCTCTTCCTGTAGGTGAGTTGTACCACACATTTCTTTTCATCCCAAGTAGATTCAGTGGCTCTTCCTTAGTTACCCGGTCTGCTGTTCTAATTTTCAGGGTTCTTCCGTAGTAACACATTTCAAAAGTTATATCCTCTTGTGTGAATTGCTTAGTCCAAGTTTCACTTTCGTACAAATATACACTCAAGACAAATATCGTAAAAAAAGGAAAAAAAACTTCCGAATATATCTAAATCTACATGACCGCACTGTATTTAACACTTAAGTGTCTGGTGGAAGGTACACAGAACCAGTTTGACTAATTATCCACTGTTACACTCTCGAACAGCGCACGACAAAAACGAACACTTCAGTCTTTCCGTGCGAGCCCTGATTTCTATTATTTTATTGCGATAATCATTTTTCCGTATGTAGATGGGCGTCAACAAAGTATTTTCACGTTCGGAGGAGAAACTTGACTGAAATTTCGTTAAAAGAGCTCACCGCAACAATTAACGTCTTTGTTTTAATTATTGCCAGCCCAACTTGCTTATCATGTACGTGACACACTGCTGGAATACAAAATGAGCAGCACTTCTTTGAACTTTCCAGTGTCTCAGGCAATTCCGTCTTGTGAGGATCCCATATCACACAACAATAGTACTCTAGCTGATGGAAAAGCGCAATTTGAGCAGGCACTTTAGTAGACCTGTTACATTATGTTCTAAGTGTTCTGCCAATAAATCGCAGTCTTTGGTTTGCTTTCCCACGACATTATCTATGTGATGGTTCCAGTTTAAATTATTCGTAATTGTAATCCCTAAGTCTTTAATTTAGTTTAGAGGCTTTAGACGAGCGAGAATTGTGTAATAGAAATGTAACAGATTCCGTTTAGTACTCGTGTGAATCACTTCACACTTTTCCTTATTTAGGATCAATTGCCACTTTTCGCACCATACAATGTCTTATGCAAATCATTTTGCTATTGAGTTATATACAAATTTGTTTCATTGTTAAAAAATACCTCGTTTTGAGAAATACTTTTCTTGCTGTTGTTAGTCTGCATTTTATATCTACTTTGCTCCAGCGATCATTTATTTTGCTGCTCAAATAGCAAAACTCATCTACAAATTTCAATTTCTGATTTCCTAATTCCATCATCACCTGATTTCGTTCGACTGTATTGTATTATCACTGTTTTACTTTCGTTCATATTATAACCCCTTTTCAAGACGTCCATCCCGTTCAAATGCTCTTCAGACTATTTTGCCGTCCCTGATGGTATTAGTCTCGTCGGCAAACCTCAAAGTTTTTATCCTTTCTCCTTGAACTTTAATACCATTTCCAAATTTCTCTGTGCTTCCTCTCTGTTTTCTTTGCTTCTTTCCCAGTGTGCAGATTGAAAAACAAACCTGTCTCATTCGCTTCAACTGCTTCCCATCCACTTCCTGCGACTCTTAAAACAGTAGTCCAGTTTCTGTGCAAGTTGCGGGTAACCTTTCGCCCTTTTTAGTTTATCTCATTAACTTCAGAACTTCAAATTGTGTTCTACTCTAGTTAACATCGTCAAAAGCATTTCATCGAATCTACAAATGCTTTTAAATTCAGATAGCTGGGAGACACACTAGCAAAATACTTTCGACTGGAGAATGAGATGGAGTGAGTGTAAATAGGTTGCGGAGAATGGATGAAAGGTGGCACGCATGCCGTTTTATGCTGCCCCCTGAATCAAGGTGAAAGGGTATTGCTGCAACGGCGTAGGGTTGTTAAATGATATTCGCAGCTTCCTGTTCTCCGTAAACCAAAGTTTGTTGTATACTTGGTCGTAGCTGATTCCATTTGAATAGAATTCAGCCTCAGTGTTTCATGGAAACGAAGTTTGATTGCGTTGTAAAAGGGATTAATTCAGGGGAGAATGTGTGTAGCACCATCACTTCTCTGATTTATGTTTGTCTTTTTTAAAGATTTGTCAGCTCGATTGTCGTTATAAAACGCCGAATAAAAACTTGTCATTATTGTTCTGAACTTAAATACGCCATTGTTCTCATTCATACTCCTCCAGCCTTTCACTGTTTTTATTGTGGGGATACATGGATACACCAGCAATTCAAAATGCAGTCGCAATAAATTAGTTAATTTGACGATTAACTTGAGTTCTGAAAGTGACCACAGACATAAGCAGCAAAAGTGCCATGAGTAAATGCGCAAATTTCATATATAAAAATTAAGGGTGTAGCTAACAATTTGAAGGTTGTTGAGAAATTTTATGTAAAGTTAATAACATTTAGCATTACTTGGACATATATGTATGTTTTAAGCAAGCGACCTCTTCCAAGGATAATGACTGAGAAACACAGCAATTTATATTTACGCGGAGAAGGGGAACTGAGTAGAACTAAGGTAATGGCGCAAGAGGACCACATTTTAGTTGCTCTTCACTCATTGTATCCTTTCATTAAACAGTGAAGTGAAGTGTGTTGGGTAAACATAGGCATGAAAGAAGAAATTAGCGGTTTTAGCTGTAATAATGCTTACAACCAGAGCGTACCACCTTCCTGTTTACTTTTGTATATTTATTTTATTTTTTTATTTAACTAACCTGTCAAGGTAACTTCCATCAGACTCTCTCATACAAGGTGTGGAGGTGGCCTTGTCTGCGCCTATCGAGATTCAAGGGTGCAGCCATCAGGTTGTGGCTCATGCCTACACCAATGACGCCTGTCGCTTGTGTTCTGAGGCCACCTCCAGTTCGTACATTTTTTTCAGGCTAAGCGATGGTTTTGAGGTCCTCCAATGAACGTTCGCCAGTTGATATGAAGAGAAATCGAAATCGTATCGCATACAAAGTACAGACACTTCGACTGTAAAATTTTAAGCAAGATCCTGAACTTACCGCCCTCCTGGAAGGCTGTGGCGCTCGAAGTATGGTCTGAACCGAGAGCTGGATGAAACCCGAAGTAGAAAACTCCAAAATATTTAACGAGGCATCGAACGTGCGTCTAAAAGACAGGTTAGACGCCATAGGATGGGGGAGTGTAAATTGCTCTTTACAAAAGTGTCGAGTTAAAAATTGAATCTGTAAAGTTAATTGGACGCAAGTATCCGGCCTAGGTGAAATCAAGTTAGTTACCGGATGGTTTTGCGTGGCAGTTAGATTCCACCGTAACAGTTGTGCGATCATTCAAAGTAAGTTTACCCTCAGTAGCGCGGAAATACGGAGATCATGCAATATTGGTTGCATGCGAGTTGAACCTACAGAGTATAGACGGGGTTCGTTGCAATGGTTATGGACAGGCAGATTTTCGAACATATTTTCCGAAAACTGTCTTAGACATTCAACCAACATGCAATGGAAATATTTTAGACCTTGTAGCTGCAAACATGCCTGATATTATCGACGTTGTCAGCATAGACACAGGGATTAATAACAATCATGTCATTATAGCGACGATAGTTACTGAAATCTACAAATTCATCAGCATGGCTAGGAGAATTCCTATGCTGGAAAGAGTAGATAAACAGATGTTAGCATCCCACGTAAACAATGAATCAAATATGATTGACGTAGAGAAATTATGGGCAAAGTTTACTCTGATAGTGAATGGCGGTCTGGAGAAGTATGTTCTGAGTAAATGCGTTAAGGTCTGACAACAACTACTTATAGTTCATTAATAAAATTCGGAAAATACTGATGAAGTAGTTTCACTCTCGGTATAAAAAAGGACGCGGAAATGTCGGCAGTAGAAATTGGTGGATCGATGAAAAGATCGATGCGCGAGAACTTCAACAGCTTACACTATCAGACGTTAAGGAAAGATCATGCCGCGAACGCGAGAAAATTCAGGTCATGTGTATAACCACTAAGCAGGGCGAAGACTTCTATCCAGCCATTCGTTGACCAATCTGGTGTGGCAGCAGATGACAGCAAAAGGAAAGGTAAACTTTCACATTTCGCGTTTAAAAAAAAAAAAAAAAAAAATATGCTGGAGGGTCCTTTAGATGTACCATCATTCGACCGCCGCGCCTGCTCCCGGTTGCAGAACATAGAAATAGGCAGCCATGGTGTTCAGAAATCAGCTAAAAAGAGTTGAAAACAAGCAAGTCGTGTGGTGCTGAAGAATCCCAATGCGGGTTTACAGAGTATTCAGCGGCATTGACGCCTTACTTAGCCTGCATTTATCGCGAATCTCTGACCCAGTGTAAAGTCACAACAGACTGAAAAATACAGTTGACTCCTATATGTAAGAAAGGTCAAAGAACAAATCCTAAAAATTACGATCAATATCGTTATCAGTTTGCTGGAGGATTCTTGAGCGTATTCTAAGTTAGAATATATTAAATTCCCTTAAGAGGCAGAAAAGCTTCTGACCACAAAACAGCATGGATTTAGGAAGCATAGCTAGTGCTAAACCCAGCTTTCGCTTTCCTCACACGATATACTGCGCACCACTGTTGAAGGGCAACATACAGATTCCATATTCTCAGTTTTCTAAAAGTGTTTGACTTGCTGGCCCGCTGCAAACTGTTGAAGGTCCGAGCAGACGATCAAATACTCAGATACGCGAAGAGCTCAAAGACTTAAGTAATAGAACCCAGTACGTTGTCTTCGACGGCGAGTGTCTTATCGAGACAAGTGTATCGTCAGTAGTGCTCAAGAGAAGTGTGATAGGACTTCACTTATTATTTATCTACGTTAACGATCTGATGGATGGAATAAGCAGCAATGTGCGACTATTTACTGATACAGTGTATGGGATAATGTCATAGTTGAGTGCCTATAAGATACCGGATGACTTAGAATTTCCATTTGGTGTGATGAATAGCAGTCTCACCTAAATGTAAAAAATGTTAATGCAGGTTAGCAGGCAAAACAACCCAGTAACGTTAGAATACGGTATTGATGGTGTGCTGCTTGTCTCAGATACGGCGATGAAATATCTGTGCCTAAAGTTGAAAAGTGATATGAAAAGAAATGAGCACATAAGGTCGGTAGTGGGGAAGGCGAATGGATGACTGCTGTTTATTTGGAGAATCCTAGCAAAGTGTTGCTCATCTATAAAGGAGATAGCTGATAGAACGATACTGCGACCTATTCTTGGGTATTACTCGAGTGGTTAGAATACTCTCCAGGTCGCATTAAAGAAAGACGTGGAAGCAATTTAGAGCCGCGCTGTTAGGTTTGTTTCCGAAGGTGTGTGTCAATAAGTGAATGTTACGAAAATACGTCGTGAACTTGTAAGGGGTCCGTAGGCCCTTACTATAACTTTGCACTCGGCACAGGTCGATAGGGCGAACAACCGATTGTGACGTGTTGCGAGAGCGAGTGTCGAGATGCGCCAGTGTGGTTGGCGGGAATGGTGTGTGTGTGTGTGTGTGTGTGTGTGTGTGTGTGTGTGGAGGCCGTTATTGGAATACAGGGTTTTTTAACCCGAGAAGGGTGTCACCATCGCCGTGGTTAGACCCCTAAATAATAAATAAATACCGGGAAAGTGAGCAGTGACGTTACTAGTGCCGATATTTAGTTTCGCGTCTACCGCGCCGGCATAACCTTGGATTGCAGTGTTGGATGCAGTGATGGATTAGCGTGTGACGATAATGGCAAATGAAGAAAGCCTGTGCTGAGATTAGCCGTAATTAGATACGTATGACGAAGGCAGTGGCTGTCTCCTTTTTGTGTTTTGAGGAGAATATGAGTTCGTAATTAGTAAAACTGTGTTGGTGTTCCTTATTACCATACATTCAGTATTATAGTATTGAACAGGACGGAATGGAAAGTAACAACTTCCGTTGCAGTCAATTCCGATTACCATCCCCATTAGGTTCACGGTCATGTTAACAATAAATATTGGGCTGCTGTTCGATCAGATCAGGTCGGGATAAAAAACAGAGGTGTTACAAACTCAAACTGGAATCACTGAAGGGAGGACGACTTTCATTTTCACGAACCATTATTGAGAAAATCTAGAGAACGGGCATTTGTGGCTGGCTGTAGAACAATCCCACTGTTGATAACGTACATGTCACATAAGGACCGCGAAGAAGATAGAAGTTAGGGCTCGTATGGGGACGTACACCCCGTCATTTTTTCCTCTCTCCATTTGCCAGTGGAACATAGAAAGAAATGGGTGGTAGTGGTACAAGGTACCCTCTACCTAGCGCCGTATGGCGGTGTGTGGGGTATGTATGCAAATGTGGAAATGTGTTCAGAAACTTTTTGAGGGCATACAAAAAAGCGGAAGTCTTAAAGTATCGACGACAGGGCTTCCTGCCCATTCGGGGTGTTCATGCAAAGTTACATCTAAGAGCTTCACTGTTTTGTGACAAGGTACTGAAATACCATTGAAAAGAATTCTGAAGTCCTAAACTTATGATGAGATACTAAGATAACATTCAGGACTTTTTCGCATTTAGTTAAGTTCCAGGTATTGCACCCATTTTATTACCGAAGACAGGTCTATTAATGCAGTATTGACGTCTTAAGTTACGTTGTTTAGGTAAAGCTAGAGGTCGTCGGCGTATGAATGATATTTGCAGGATGATTATCTGACGATATATAATTGACAAACAAGTAAAACTATAGAGGACAGAGGGCAGATTCTTGTGGCACACCTGAGAGAATATGCCTCCAGGAAGACTTTTCATCCCCATGCTGCTTTCCTAGTAGATTTCTAAACATTTTAGCGCACTGTCTGAATATTTTGGCTGTACAGTTTTTCTAAGCAGTAAGCAGTGTCAATATTGTGGCGTCATTAATGTCCATGGCACATTTCAAATCATCAGTTACCTTGATTAATGCAGTGTTTGTGCTGTGACATTTAGGGCAGCTGGACTGATATTTATCGTATAAGCTGAAATTGCGTAATTGTTCAGAAACAATGAGCAGTATACGAGGTCTGTTCACAAAATTTCCAGAGCATTCGTAATGTCGCGTCAAAGATGCGTTGGAGCGAAATGCATTTGGCAACCCTGCACACGCCTGCGTTTAATGTGTAGCTACCGGAAGTTTTATTGTTGTATGTCTGTTAGATATTGTTCAGTACTGTATTGAGGAGAACTTGGTTCGCACAGTTTGCGAATTTCGAAGTGGCAGAGTTAGGGGAGCAACGTGTATGAAATTTTGCGTGAAACGCAAACCTTTACAAGAGAGACACCATATGATGCAGGAAGACTACAGTAATGAGTGAGTGCTTAAGCCGTACTCTGTGGTACGAATGGTTGACACGGTTTTGAAATGGCCTGACGGATGACACTCGTTCAGGACGCCCTGTGACGTGGACGGAAGGATTAGTTAATCATGAATTCGTGCCACAGGGACAAACTGTTAATCGACGGTACTATCGAGACGTGTTGCGATGCCTGCGAGAAAATGTGAGGAGGAAACTGCCTAAAATGTGGTGAGATAATTCATGGCTCTTGCATCACGATAACGCACCCGTACATTCATCTCTGTTGGTGCATGACTATGGCAAAAAACGAAACCACTGTGCTGCCTCATCCTCTGTACCCTCTGGACCTGGCCCCTACGTACCTTTATTTCCGAAGTTGAAAACTTCGTTGAAACAACGAAGGTTTGCAACGGTAGACGAGATAAAAGAAAATTCGCAAACGGCGCTCGTGCGCTACAGCAAGAAGCGTACCAAGACTGCTTCCGGAAGTGGAAAAGTCGTTGGGAGTGGTGTATCAATAAGGAGGAAGAGTATTTAGGAGAAGGCCATGCACAGTAGGTAAAAGGTGGACGTAGAAAAATCTTGTAAACGAAGTTCCGGAATTTTTTGAGCGGACCTCGTATTCAGGGGCATTGAATACAGCGGGTTGGTTATACAAGGTAGTTGTGGGTTAGACAGTAATTTCCTACTAGATATACGCACATGAATGTAATCAAATAAGATTTCCAGGTACTAACCGTGAACATAGTGATCGGTCCTTTTTCCCAGGAACGTTGGGTTTAGTCAGATTACGAAAAAATGGATGCTTTTAGAACGTTACTATTTATACAGTGAACGAAGCACCTTCGAACAACAGTGGAATCTCATTCTGTTCTAAAACTATGTACCTCGTTCACATGGTAATTTTCTGTATCTCAGTGGGCTGGTGCAAGTCTTTCAGTTGGACACCACTTCGGCGACTGGTGTGTGTGTGTCTAACATACAACAATTATCCACTTTGGGAAAGGGAACCTGTAGTTTAACGTGGAATCCGAACCAAGTTTGTCTTCCGGCGAGTCCTCGTGGTTCGTGGTCTATATAGGACGGTTTAACAGGAGAAAGTCAGTCTCTCTCTCTCTCTCTCTCTCTCTCTCTCTCTCTCTCTCTCTCTCTCTGCGTCTCAGAAAGTAGCTATAATTGGAACGGTTATATACGTCCGTTGGATAACAGCAGAACTTTGTTGCTCTTATGGATGAAAATAGCTTCCTGAGTGAACTCTCTTATGGCACTGGATTTGTAATTACAAGTAGTCCAAGGGCCACATTCTTGTTGTGCAGATCGATGTCCTACTTGAAGATATTGCGCCTGCTGTAGATTATAAAAGTGCTGTCCACTCTGAAACGAGGTGAGCCATCTGCTGTAAAATGAACCCTCTGGCACGTTGAACTACTTTCTACTGACTGAACGCTACTACTTCGTTCCTACCCTGTCATGAACACGGCATAATGCACGAGCACGCGAGTTATCACAGAAAAGGCGAACAAATATCATATTAGTGTATTGAATTGGTGTCAGAATGTGCAGAGAGCTAAACTGAAGTCGAAATTTGGGAACTCGGTGTGTACGAAAATAATGAAGATTGTACGGGAATTGGATCACCAGCGTGCTGTAAGATACTGATAGTCGTAAGAGTATGGATCTGACAATTTGAAAGGTTGGATGCAACGATATTTTTTGTGTTTGTAGAATATATCGATTTTAGAATTTAACTGTACGGCACTGAAAGGCATGCACTATAAGTCCCCCAACTTTCTTTGTGGTGCGATAACATGAGATATTTAGCAGTCTCCCTATCGTCCATTACTAGAGGGTGAAACAGCAGAGGCATGCTGGGGGAAATTTCCAGGAAATATTACTTAGTATTACCGGTCAACACTTTGTATCATCAATAATGTCGGGTTAGAGCGTCAAGAGAATAGATGTTTCGCTCAAGTTCCTCCAAGTTACCACAGTCGGTAAAACGATGTTATCGATGATGCAGATAAGGTGGTAACTTGAGTGGTACGTACGTAAATGCTGGAAGGCCGCTTCCCATTTTGCCTAAATAGAACTACTTGTCGGTTTGAGAAGTTTACAGGACTTAATAGCCAACTCTGAGAGTCACTCTTCCAGCTGATTTTTGTTCGAAATCCCTACATAGTACTTTTTGCAGGCTGTCAGCATGTGGTGATGAGGAGGACGATGTTACGCAACACCTTTCAGCTGAATGAAAACATTAGGAATGCCTCGGACATAGTGTAGTTTGATACTCTCAACATTCAGTAACAATTTATATAATTTACGTAAATCTTTAATTATTGCTGGTGTTTTTCTCCACATAATGACTTCACCGTATATTCCCATTGCATTATAAGCATTTAACCATATTTTCCGTACCAAAATTCGGATTATGTTGCAAAAATAAGATTTTATTTAAACTTAATGCAAAATATCACTTTAATTGTTACGAAAGTACATTAATTTATATTTTATTGGTACTTTCTAAGGTGGAGTGCAAGCAGACATACTGTATTTGAGTGCTGTGAATTTTCTTCAGCATGTCTGTATTTTCAACAGCATATGGAAAAAAAAATCAGGCCAGGTTTCATCATAATTCAGTGTAGTGACTGACATTGCTTTCATAGATTCTACAGTACGCTGTGTTTTGGTTTGGTCCATATGTTGTTCATTTGGTAAAATGCCCTACCAGTAGCAGGATTAGTGCCAGGAAGACAGATGAGGAACTCCACCAGCTTCAATAAATTAAATAATTGCACGTGATTCAATCTTTGGGTTGGTAAAGTGTTGTTAGCAGTCCATCCTTGTTTTCCTCATTGATGAAAAAACTGAATACATGACGCGGTTTTGATAACTATAGAAAAGTTATTTCGGTATCATACCATAACGTATTTAAGGTATCTTCTGGAAACTTTCTTCAGACTGCGTCTTTAAGTAATTTCAATAGAGCAGTTTCATAGAAAAGTAGTACAGTGCTATGAAATTTTTTTTACCTCTGCTGGAAGCAAACCTAGAGGAAGGTTTGTTCTCTTCAAGAACTGCTATAACAATTGAGCGACAAAAATGGTCTTCTACACTCCTGGAAATGAAAAAAAGAACACATTGACACTGGTTTGTCAGACCCACCATACTTGCTCCGGACACTGTGAGAGGGCTGTACAAGCAATGATCACACGCCGGCACAGCGGACACACCAGGAACCGCGGTGTTGGCCGTCGAATGGCGCTAGTTGCGCAGCATTTGTGCACCGCCGCCGTCAGTGTCAGCCAGTTTGCCGTGGCATACGGAGCTCCATCGCAGTCTTTAACACTGGTAGCATGCCGCGACAGCGTGGATGTGAACCGTATGTGCAGTTGAAGGACTTTGAGCGAGGGCGTATAGTGGGCATGCGGGAGGCCGGGTGGACGTACCGCCGAATTGCTCAACACGTGGGGCGTGAGGTCTCCACAGTACATCGATGTTGTCGCCAGTGGTCGGCGGAAGGTGCACGTGCCCGTCGACCTGGGACCGGACTGCAGCGACGCACGGATGCACGCCAAGACCGTAGGATCCTACGCAGTGTCGTAGGGGACCGCACCGCCACTTCCCAGCAAATTAGGGACACTGTTGCTCCTGGGGTATCGGCGAGGACCATTCGCAACCGTCTCCATGAAGCTGGGCTACGGTCCCGCACACCGTTAGGCCGTCTTCCGCTCACGCCCCAACATCGTGCAGCCCGCCTCCAGTGGTGTCGCGACAGGCGTGAATGGAGGGACGAATGGAGACGTGTCGTCTTAAGCGATGAGAGTCGCTTCTGCCTTGGTGCCAATGATGGTCGTATGCGTGTTTGGCGCCGTGCAGGTGAGCGCCACAATCAGGACTGCATACGACCGAGGCACACAGGGCCAACACCCGGCATCATGGTGTGGGGAGCGATCTCCTACACTGGCCGTACACCACTGGTGATCGTCGAGGGGACACTGAATAGTGCACAGTACATCCAAACCGTCATCGAACCCATCGTTCTACCATTCCTAGACCGGCAAGGGAACTTGCTGTTCCAACAGGACAATGCACGTCCGCATGTATCCCGTGCCACCCAACGTGCTCTAGAAGGTGTAAGTCAACTACCCTGGCCAGCAAGATCTCCGGATCTGTCCCCCATTGAGCATGTTTGGGACTGGATGAAGCGTCGTCTCACGCGGTCTGCACGTCCAGCACGAACGCTGGTCCAACTGAGGCGCCAGGTGGAAATGGCATGGCAAGCCGTTCCACAGGACTACATCCAGCATCTCTACGATCGTCTCCATGGGAGAATAGCAGCCTGCATTGCTGCAAAAGGTGGATATACACTGTACTAGTGCCGACATTGTGCATGCTCTGTTGCCTGTGTCTATGTGCCTGTGGTTCTGTCAGTGTGATCATGTGATGTATCTGACCCCAGGAATGTGTCAATAAAGTTTCCCCTCCCTGAGACAATGAATTCACGGTGTTCTTATTTCAATTTTCAGGAGTGTATTTTGGACTGCTAGGTAACTTTCAACTTTCTAATACAATCATTTCAAATAGTGTCTGTGTGACAGTAACCTTTTCACTTCTTCATGAAATGCTGGGACCTGGCTCTCCAAAACGTGTAACCGTGCTTCAGAAAAGGGGTTCTGAAAGAAGTTATGAAGGAACAATGGGCACTTCTTTTCAGATTGGAAGTATGATTTTACAGGTTTAAACATTTTGGTGACTCGTACACCAGCTGGCAATAGTACTAACCATGTTGTTTGATCATAACTCAACATCATTATAAAATATGTTTGCACAAGACTGCAAAGTTTCAGCTCTCACAGCATATGACTTGAAGTACTTCAATATTTTGGAAACTACCAGTTCTACATCTACTGGCAAAATACTATTATTTGCTTCAACAGTATTATGCAGTGCTTGGACAGCACACCCAACCCCTATCAGTCTGATGCTCTTGTACCTTGGTAGAAATATTGTTGGCCTTTTGTTTCAGCACCCCAAAATGGCATTTAGCATTATTAGCGCACACAGTCCAACAACATTTTCTTAGACACCATTTTCTTTTGACAGTCTGTTAAATATCACGGTAGTAGATGTTCCTACAAGTAGTGATTTTTATGTTCTTACTTCAACACTTGTTTTCTAATCAAAATATCTAGGAAGGAGGGGAAAAATCTTAATATCTTTGTGGTTGGATGCATCAGTCAGAATTAAAATAAATATTACCTTTACAAAATCACATCGCAACATATCACAGTTGCGGCTCCAATGTTGCTTGAAGAAGCTCTGCTCTATAGTCCATAGATCTGAAGCTGCGGTTGTGCTAGATTGTATGATATGCGATGAATCCTTCAGTTGCTGCTAGTCTCTCCTCTGATCTGAATAAATTTGACCCGTAACCAGCGAGGTGGTGGGGTACTTTCTGCCAAGTCGTATGAACATTCCTTTAATATGTGTAAAGTACAGGGTCTCAAGCGAAGGAGTCACTGATTTCAAAATTAAATATCTCGAAACCTAAGGTGGATAGAAGAGTGTAACAAACGGTATGTTCACTGTGAATGGTGTAAGAATTTTATACAGAAATCACGAAGTAGTTAGAAAAGCTGCTAACAGACGCCACTGTAATCGCAATACGTACTGCCTGTAAATTGTGCGCCGGAGCTAAAAACAAAGAAAACAGAACAAAAAATAAGATAAAACCGGCACTTTTGTAGCCAGTGCAAATAATAATCACTAAAATCACGGGCCATACCAACATGATAGGAAAAAACCAATTCACCCTGCTAGGAAGACGGAAATGCAACCCCCTCCCTCGCAATGTCCATGCACTTTTAAGTCAAAGGTCCTAACAGTAGTGACCAGCTGCAGTGAGAGCAATTAGCTCCACCGTTAAAATGTGAAAGGTGGTGAGCGTACCGAAGGAAGGTGTTGAAATCATGTAGTCCATTGTACAATGTCTTTTCTGACACTGGAGTATCACATGTTAGGACATGGTCCTACGACAAGAATGCGCAGTTTTCAAACGCAGTTAATGTTCCAAAAGGACCCAATGCACAAAACATTCGCAAGCTCTTCGCTAAATTCCAACGGACAGACATCGTGTGACTGCTGATCTAGCGGGGAATGTTGATCCCAGGCAAACTAGTTACTCCTGAAAATGAGAATTATTCAGCAAAATCCAAGGAAATACGTCCGAAAAATTGCAGCAGAGACTGGTTTGAAGCGTTCCAGCAAGCAGAAAATACTAAGCGGAGCCAGCCTGCACGTGTTTCCATTCAGAATCAAAAGCCACCAGGCCGTACCTGTACGAGCTGTGCCACAGGGGCTGACTTTTCGAGACAGGTTATTACAGTGGCTGATAATGGAGGACTTAATGTTGGTTACATTCTCTCCACAGACGAAGTGCACTTCCATCTGAACAGACCGGTGATAAACAAAACTGCTGATTTCGGGATTCCGAAGAATCACCTTTTCTGTGAAGCGAAACCCATAGTTACTGTCTGGGCTGCGGTAGGCCACAGAGGCATTATTGGCCTTTTTTTTTCATGCGAGAAACTCACTAGTGAACGCCACGTTGCAATTTTTGGATCAGTTTGTCGCCATACTGTTTCAGAGGCTTGACAAGCTACTAGAGACCAGAAAATAACCCTGTATACTCGCTTTAAACTCGCCAGCAAGTCCTGTGATGTCATCTCCGACCTCGCCGTGTCTGTGTGCCCCTCTGCACAACTCGCTGTTAGCTCATAAACGAAATTTGCCATGACCTGATTACAGAAATTGCGGGCTTTTTTGTCGCAGGGATATAACAGTGACGTTCTGTGCCCAGTTTTATTCCAGATATCACACATAAAATGGAATACATTTGCGTTGTGTACTTCGCTCCAATTTTCGTTTTCCACCCTCCACTGTCTTAAGACAGCTTCGTTGAAGGCAATCTGATCCTGACAATCGGTCATTTCGTGTTGTCAGCCATACTCTACAGCAGTAAGACGGCGCACTCATCCTCCATACAACAATAAGTCACGGGTATTCTTACACTGCTGCTTGGTTTAGTGAGAGAAAATAACTCGACGAGTATGAAGATACTTCAGCGCTGCAGTTCTCAAACTCGTTATACTCAGCGGAAAAGAAGGAAGACCGTTAGCACTGGCCAACGGCGCCTTGATTTGTGCTGTATGCAGCCCGAACGTGACTCGTACTCTCTCCGTTTCTGATCTCTACAAGGCACCGTGTGGTTCATGCGAGATGGGACCACACATCGCACCGAACAAGTGTTTTCTTTCTTAAGAAATATTCTGGAATAGTCACCCCGGTGGATTATTGCAGATTTACTGGTGCCGGGATGTATTTGCCTCCATATTCACCCAATCTTGACTACTTTTTGTAGGGCACATTGAAAGACACTGTCTATGGGAACCATCCCATCACGCTGGACGAGCTTGAATCGGCCATCTGTGTGGCGTCTGAATCCAATTCCGCTGAGACATTACAGGATGTGATAACAAATTTTAATGTTCGTTTGCGCCACTTCCGTACTGCGTGTGTTGGCCATTTGGAAAAGACTGATGCGATTGCAAAGACTGCTTGCAGAGGAAGAGTTTATTAGCTGCACAGCGTTCTGCGCCATCCGATAGTGGCTTTTAGAACCACTTAGGAACTTCTCTATAACTAATGAATTTCTTACAGCTTTCACAATAAACATATATTTTGTTGCGCGTCTATCGACCTTAGTTTCAGAGATACTTAACTTTGAAGTCAGGTACTCCTTCGCTGAATAAGCTGTATTTAACAGTTTCATGAACTTAAAAGTAAATTACGGCGATATTGAATACTAAGATCCCACTGATCAATTGTTTGTGAGTGAACATAAGCTGTAGTGAAAGCATATTGTTACTTTGACAGGTTCGATAAAAGTTATTTATCCTAGCTTAAAGAAACACGAAGTTGGAACACAAAATATCTTTAACCAAAGCTACAGTAGTAATCTTAGATAATAAAGAATAATACACAAATCATCATAGACAGGAACCCAGTTGTTACAAAAAGTGTGCACGATTTTAAGACCAACGTCAGACAATCTTGACTAACATAATTTCTACACTCTCCACATGCCAGTGCCTTGCATGAACAAAAACTGTTTTGTTTTCTTGTCATTGTCACGAGAACACTTTGAACATTATAATTATTTTACGAAGTCCGTCTGAACCGTTTCACCGGAAGAAGTATTCTATATTCCAGATATACACTCTAAGACCAAAGAAGAGTCGCACCACGAAGGAATTATCCGAATGGGACGAAATCGGTAGATGTGAGGTGCATTACAAGCAAATAATTACAGTTTCAGAAAAAACTGGTTGATTTATTCAAGAGAAAGAGCCTCACAAACTGAGCAAGTGGATAATGTGTTGGTCCAGCTCAGACCCTTGTGCGAGCAGTTATTCGGCTTTGGATTGACTGACAGTTGTTGGATAGCCTCATGAGAAATATCGTGCCAAATTCTGTCCAATTGGCGCGTTAGATCGTCAAATTCCCAAGCTGGTTGGAGGGCACTGCCCATAATGCTCCAAACGTTCTTAATTGGGGAAAGATCTTGCAATCTTTGTGACCAAGGTAAGGTTTGGCAAGCATGAAGACAAGCAGTAGAAACACTCTCTCTCTCTCCGTGTGCGGGCGGACATTAACTTGTTGAAATGTAAGCCCAGGATGGATTGCCGTGAAGAGCAACAGAACTAGGCGTAGTGCATCGTCGATGTACCGTTACGCTGTAATGGTGGCGCTGATAACTAAAGGAGTCCTGCTATGAAAAGGAATGGCACCCCACCCAATAATCAGTGTGATTTGTCGCTACTTACCCCAAAGAACACAACTGTCACAAAAACAACCACCAAATGACAGAAAGGTAGTGAGATGCGATGCTGGGTTGAGTGACGGATAAAGCAGTTCTTGTAGCAGGTGTGAGAGGCTGGAGTGAATATATTCCTAGTCTGGCGTTGCGGTTTTTTTTAAATAGACGCTGCTACAGGGCCTGCTCTTTCACGGTTGTCATTTTTTAAGTGGAGTTGTACACCTCCAAGTCCACTGTGACTTATTGAGAAACTAGAAATACGTGTTGCAACTCACTTTTCCTCTTGCGTCCAAAGAGCTAATGTCGCTGATTAATCAAAACACCGTCTGCAGTTGTTCACTGAACGAGCAGTTGGGCTTCCTTGGATTCATTGCTGGAAAGTATGGTTATCGATGAAGAAAAACAGCTAGGCTTTCGTAATGCAATATAGTGTAACAATACGTAGCAAATAATACTAACTAATATAATACTTTAAGTTGATACATACTGCCGGCCGATGTGGCCGAGCGGTTCTAGGCGCTACAGTCTGGAACCGCGCGACCGCTACGGTCGCAGGTTCGAATCCTGCCTCGGGCATGGATGTGTGTGATGTCCTTAGGTTAGTTAGGTTTAAGTAGTTCTAAGTTCTAGGGGACTGATGACAGATATTAAGTCCCATAGTGCTCTGAGCCATTTGAACCATTTGATACGTACTATTTATTAATCGTGCGTCTTACATTCCATCAGATTCGTTCAAGTAAAGACGCTGGCTTTGATGCGTACGATGTCAAGTTAATCCGATTTTAAGTATCGTAATCGTGAATAGCTTTCTGTCGACCAACGATAGTGGAAATGGGAAAATTGTAGGAGGCTGAAACCCGTGACCTCTTCAGAACTACCTTCAACCACTAGGTTTCAGTGCCTTTATTAGTATTTTCTGTATTACTGTAACTGCAAGCGTGTATTACGAACACACAGATTGAAATTTCAGGCTATCACTTACCGCTTTGATTTCGAAACTATTCACCGATCAAAATTAAGGTTCGTCTACTATGGTGAACATCGTATAGTTCTTGATAACTCATAACCTCAAGTTCTTTACAAGCTCTTCAGGATTTGGCTGCGCCTTAACAAATAAACTGTTCGGAACACACGCAAGCTCTGACATTTTTACGAATTTACTGGACATGCACAGAAATACTTGCATTTTCAGTGTTGAGTGTAATCCTAAGAACCGAGACTGAAATCAGATTACGTTAGAAGACTAGAATGTATGTGTGTACACTGGCAGAAAACCGTAAACAGAAACGTGTAAGGACACGCGTATCGTGCCGAAGGCCTCTCGAAACTGTTGCCGCATTTGGTCACCATTTCCCGGACGTCTGCAACACGTGTTTGGAATGAATAGCAGTTTGTGTGACAGTATAAGTACCTTGACTATACCCCCCCCCCCCCCCCCACCACACACACACACACACCAGTGGTTGCCTGGCAATGAATCTCTACTAACCTCAGCCGGCCGAAGTGGCCGAGCGGTTCTAGGCGCTACAGTTTGGAACCGCGCGACCACTACGGTCGCAGGTTCGAATCCTGTCTAGGGCATGGATGTGTGTGATGTCCTTAGGTTAGTTAGGTTTAAGTAGTTCTAAGTTCAAGGGGACTGATGACCTCAGATGTTAAGTCCCGTAGTGCTTAGAACCATTTTTTTTTTTTTTCTACTAACCTCAGTTATGCCGAAACGCTATGGCCTTTGTAAATGGACGTGAACAGTCTTTTTGAAAAGAGGAAAAAAATAAAAATTACCTTGCGTTCTAGATATGGGAATTGACTTTCTCCAATAATTAGTCGGCGCACCATATGAAGACTTCTTCGCCAGTGTCCGCCAGTTTGTGAGATGTGATGGATGGTATTAGCTATATGTTTTGAATAGGTGAGTCAGTTAGTCACAGGCCAAAAGTCACGTTTCACTGCCACACAGCCATGTCACCAGAAAACTGTAACGTTCCCTGACCAGCCAAAACATTAGGATCATTACCCAGGGACTGAATGCCACATGGCGGCGTCATGGGCACGTGGCGCAGTAAGAAAAATACACGCCGATTATAATTAAAGTTAAACTTTCAAACCGCTGTGGAAATAACACCACTGGTCAGAATGATGTCAAATTGCAATGGAATGTTATCAGAGAAGGGGAACACGTATGGCAGAAGAAAAATACATAGTTACAAAATATAGCAATAGACGGCGATGTAAGCATCATAATTAAGTAGTGGTCAACTACAAAATGAATCGTACAACAACGCCTAAGGTGTACGTTTGATGTTAAACTGTACTACTCAGTGTGCATAGTTTTACAGGTGTGATACTGTTAGTTACGTAAGGTCATATCACATCGGATGGGAATAATCGGTTTTTAATTGTACTGAGGCCAAAAACCGCATAAAAAGCATCAATCAAAATCAGACGGTTATTAATTTCTGTGTGACTGGTGAAAAACGTGTGAATATGCTGTCCACCGTTTTCTGCAACAAGTTAGAATGTGTTGCCCAATGCGTGCCTTCAATGCAGCTAAGTTTACAATCAGAACAGTGAACACATCTTTAGGACCGGAAGCACCTGTGTCTTCGAAAATATATGGCCCTATGATAAATGATGCCGTAAACTCGCATCATACAATGACCTTTTCAGGATGAAGTGGTAATAGTTGATGTGCCTGTGGATCTTCCGTTGCCCATATTCGACAATTGTGTATATTGACATCCTGTCAGATGGAAGTGAGCTTCGTCTGTCGACAAAATCTTCCAGGGCCAATCATTGTCCACTTCCACACGAGCAAGAAATTATAAAGCAAAGGTCTATCTTGCTGGCAGGTCAACAGGAAGCAACTCGTGCAGGTGGGTAATTTTTGCGTGGATAGCAAAGAAGGATATTTCGTAGAATTTTACGCACTGTGCTCGCGGGTATGTGCAATGTTTGGGCAATTCTGCGTGCACTACACGTTTGCACACCATCACTCGTCCCCTCCTGTATTGCTGTTGCCACTGCTTCCACTGACGTCGAATCAGTTCGTTTTCTCCCTCTACCAGTTTGCACACCAAAAGAACCCAACCCGTCTTTTCGAATTTCCGAATCATTTTCTCCAGACCCACGGCAGTCATCGGACAAACGCCTTTTTTCAAACCCTTCAGTGTCCGGAACTTCTGCAGAGCAACGTGTGCACAGTCAACAGTCTTGTAATACAGTTTTACGAGCGGAGCGCGATCCTGCATTGAGACAGTCATGGCGAACGTCGCAGACGCGAAAGGAGGTAAAAGCCGTGTACCCGGTGTGTTTATACCAACTTCAATGGGTCGTGCGCTTGACCGGTGTTTCAGTTTACGTATTCTGACACGTACTGCGTCATCTATTGATCAATTTTCACGCTATTTTTTTCTGCCATAAATTTTCCCCCTTCTTCGATAATATTCCGTTGCAATTTGACGTTATTCTGACCAGTGCTGTTATTTCTACAGCGTTTTGAATATTCAGTTATAATCATCCTGTATATGAGGCTCAGAGTCGAATGGGGAAACATTCTAGCGACGATACGGGCCGCAGATGGCTAAAACCACAACATAAGCAACTTCGATAAAGAGCAGGTTGTTACGGCTCGGCGCCTGGGAACGAGCTTCTCGAAAAAGTCGAAGCTGGTCGGCTGTTTGCGTGCTACTGTCGTGGGTCTTTATGCAAAGTGATTGAACGATGGTAAAACCAGGAGCAGGCGACAAGGTGTTGGATATCAACGCCTGATCACAGATCGTAGAGGTCAAAGGTTTGCCCCTCTGTAAAGTAGTATAGACTGCCATCTGATCAAAGAGTACAATGCTGGTGCAGGCACAAGTGCGCTGGAACCCATGGTTCAGTGCACATTATTGAACGCGGGGCTTCGCAGCAGACAATCCCTACAAGTCTCTATGTTGCCCCGACAACACAGTCAATTACGAGTGCATTGGACATGGGTTACTAGAGATTGGACCGTGGATCAGTGGAGAAGTGACGTGCAATTGTCACTGCTGGCTATGACAAACGCAATTTCTCTTTCTGCTTTTACTCACAGCTGAGGAAAGATTAGGCGTTGCTTCATATCGGAACGTTTACAGCGACGCCGATATATCCCGCTGGGATCTCTACAGCAGTACCAGCAGAGCCTGGAAAAACAAATCAGTTACGAAATGACGTGTAATTCACGATACTGCCGCTAGGAGACTAGTAAGCAGCAATGGCTGACAATGGAAGACTGAGGACACAGCAACGATCGGCAATTGTGTTACTTTTTCATAAAACGAAAAGCCTTGTTGTGACTCAGAGGCGTTTTCGACAACAGTTTAACTTACGATGGGTCCCTTGCAAGAAGACCATCCACAGTTTGTACGATAAATTTGTACAGGAAGGAATAGTATTGGACGCAAAGCGACGTCGGCCTAAGCCTGTTTGTTCGCCGGAGAATATTGAAGCGGTACGAGTTGCAGTACAGAGAAGTCCCGGGAAATCGTGTAGAAGGGCAGCAGTGCAACTGGGAATATCCAGACGCTCCATTCAACGCATTCTTAAAAGTGACCTCCATATGTTCCCATAGATTAAGATGACCTGTGCACAGCTCACTGAAGAACACAAGCAGCAGAGACTACTGTTTGCTCAGTGGGCGGAGGATAGGGAAAAAACTCTCAACAACTTTTGGTTTTCAGACGAGGCGCATTTTCATTTAGACAGTGTGATTAACAAACAAAATGTATGCTTTTGGGCCACTGAGAACTCAAAAGTGCTTCATGAACGACAACATTATGCTCAGAGGATTACAGTGTGGGCAGCAATTTCCAGTCACGGACTTATTGGACCCCTTTTTCTGTGAAGAAACTGTGAGCAGCGAGCGTTATTTGAGCATGATTCGCAATAACTTCATTCCACAGCTTCTTGCTACTGCCTTGCCCTTCAACACGCAGTGGTTCATGCAAGATGGAGCAAGGCCACATATTGCAAACACTGTGTTGTTTTTACACGAGCATTTCGACATGCGGATCATTTCACTCAGGTTTCCAGGTCGCTTCAATGACTGACAAAATTGTCCAGTAGTCCAGACCTCAATCCATGTGACTTTTTTCTTTGGGGGTACGTAAAGGAAAAATTTTTCCCGAAACGTCCACGTGATTCAATGGAGCTCAGAAGACTTATTCTTCAAGCTTGCAGTGAAATTACGGAAGACGTGTGTCGTAGGGTAATCACTAATTTCAGTGTTCGTTTGAAGGAAGTTAGGAAACGAAATGGTGGACATATTGAGCATGTGCTGCGTTAGAACAATCTCCATGGACGGCTCTTCATTGTAGTATATGTTCCTTTCAGATTGTATTGACAATAAAGTTTATATTCAAAAACAAAATGGTAACGCTTTTCGTGCGCCACCCTGTATTTGGAGAGTGTTTACGTAGACACTACTTTCTTGTCCGTTACTCTATGTGGAGTATGAGTATGCTGTGGAACTGAAAGACTTAACTCACTTAAGATTGTCTTGAATAAAGAATTTGCCGAGTTTTGAAACGACTGCCTCTACTGGCAAGTGGTAAGAGCCTGAGAACACAAATGGCATGGCACGGAAGTCTGCCGGCGTCTAGTCAGGGACGCGGCGCGGACGGGACGTCAGCAATACACACTGAAGTGGCGCTGAGAGAGAGACTCGCGACAAATAGATCATGTTACATCATCTTCGTCAGACGAAAACATTGATGCACTAGATCTTTGTAACTCGTAAATGTTCAGCGCGAAGAAGATATTGGGTACATTCGTTATGGTTGAAAAAAAGGGAAGAAATACGATACATTCTACGTAATGTAAGAACTGAACATGTATCTAGAAGGTTTCCAGCATTTTTACAGAATTTTTCAATTGATTCTACACCGCGTTAGATAAAGTGAAGGAGAACATTCAGATAGAAGCAACGAAATTGCAATGCTTTGATCGTAGTTCCAATTTTTCGTACCATTTAAACGCAAGCCTTAACATTGCTGATTTTGTTTCAGATATTCAAAATATTACGGCACTTTTCCAAAATCTTGATCATTCGTAAATATTTCACGGCTGTAGACAAGAAATTCCTCGTTACAGGGCGTAGTTTCCTGCCATGCGATAGAGATTTTGCCTTTATGGAGAGGAATAAAATATCGTTTCACCCAGAAAACTGGATTCCAGTCATTGCCAACAACGGATTCCTTCTGTGCAAAATGGGACCAGATGATTTCAGGGATCTTAGTGAAGCAGATTCAGAAGGATGTAGGTTGCAGTAGGTACTGGGAAGCAGATTCAGAAGGATGTAGGTTGCAGTAGGTACTGGGAGATGAAGAAGCTTGCACAGGATAGAGTAGCATGGAGAGCTGCATCAAACCAGTCTCAGGACTGAAGACCACAACAACAACAACAGTGAACTAGACGACGGGTTACACTGGGGCTCATTCAAAGTAACTGAGTATTTCTGGCTACACATTACATCTGACAACCCTGCTACACTAAAGCCGTCGGCACACGGACCGTGCTGTCGAACGTTAACGTGGAGCGTGCCAAGTTCAACATACTGCTGAACACTCAGGAACGATGCGACTTGTGCATACGGTACGTGGGCCCCAACGTGGTATACGCGATCGCAACGCACTCCAGCGGCAGTTCGAGGGATGTTTCTAGTTGGTAAATCACACTGTTCACTCAACGGGCGCGTGTAAAATTCCCACGTTAACTCTATTAAAACGCACATTTCCTCCATCGTCCACGAAAAGGAAAGTACCATGTCCAATCAATAAGGACACAGGCTTATAAAAGTTCCATTACAGACAGTGCGGTACAAATTTGGAATACTTCTCCGCATAAGATAAACATTATTTCATCATTCCAAAATGTTAGTAAAACCCCAAGGTTAGTCAGTCTTACTTGATCACTGTTCCTACCCAGTAGCAGTATCCTTGCAAATTGTGAATTACGAAGCGTAAAAGAAAGAGGAGCAAAATATCTTTATACAAGTAGCTCAAGCTGTCCTGCAGATTAAGCCAATCGAACAAAGTCACCCCTCCAAAAAAGGCGAACTAATATTTACATAACATCAAATATTATAGCATATACTTATATTAAACTAATAATAAAGTATCAGAACCTAATAAAAACGCGAATGTTAGGAAAAAAATTGTGAGTGTTAAGACGCGAACCACCGCCTCAACAAAATCTCATACGGGGACAGAGACGCTACTCATTACGCTAAACCAACAACATACTCATTGTACTTGGTCATATTACGTTAAGTCTTGCTAAAAACGTTTATCGTAGATAATTATGTTACTAATTGAAATTTAATTATAACAAATTATACCAATAACAATGCGTTTTGGGTGGCTCTTCAGTGTGTCGCTGCCTTCAAATAGCCTACTCTCATAATAAGCAAGTTACAATAATTCTTTTGCCACGAATATGACGTTTTCATTATTTTATTGGAACGAATCACACAACTAACAACGGGTTTTCCAGTGATTCTCAATTTGCTGGTGCTCAGAAACGGCATATATACATATAGGCTTGGAATGAATCCCAATATGGCGCCTCATAACTCTGTACCGAAGGGAGATGGCGTGTGTGTGAAATAGGTGGCGGTGTGCCATCTCATTGGTCAACGCTCAGACGCACGCTCAGAATATCTGGCATGCCAGATATTGCTTTGCACGTTCGGAAAGACTCCCGAACGTGCTATTCCACGTCAGAAACTCGGCACGCTCAACACTCGGATGCACGGTCCGTGTGCCGACGGCTTAAGGGAGGGAAAATTCGTAACATCCAGCAACCATGGGTTTGTCAAAGCATTGCGAAGAAGCCAAGAGGTGCTGGGAAAATATATCAACCGCTCGATAAAATCCCTATCTTCTATGGTGAAATTCTAAGAGTAAAAAGTACCAAGAAGAAAGCCCTAATTGACATGTAGCAATATATCCCAGCTGAGAAACAGAATTTCGGCTGGCAAATACCAAGCACATACGGATTTGCACGTCTGTCTGGTAAAGCCCATTGACTGAGGACAGAAAATGCAATGCTGATTGTAGGTTATGGCACAGGAATAGTGTTAAATTTTTCCGTATTCTCTGCTACTGCTTTTGCAGAGTTGTACTGCGATAAACATTTGTTTACTCGGGACTGGAAAGAGGTATCACTCTCCTTCCACTGACGCTATATTTCATACGCAGCAACCTATGCCCTAAAACCCACCAAACGTAAACTGACCAGCGACTACATTCTTCACTGTAAACTTTTCAAAATATGCTCGATGGTTTACTTATTTGGGAAGCATCACAGTAACTCCAGCAATAACGAAAATAAAACCAGTCCACTGTCAGATTGTGACATCAGACTAGAAGAAGTCGATTTTTTTACTCCGAATAGTTTCCTCAAAATCGAATGGAGAGACTGCATAGCGGAGAACACACCCGAATCCTCAGTGTTTTTTAATTTTTGTACGCAAAAAGTAAAAGGTTTCTGAAAAACTGTGTACAGAGACGAATGTAACATTGCTTTATCTACATAAAACAATTTTTTTAGGCACATCGGATACTTCATATCAGCAGCGCGACACTGGGACCTCTCCGCCACACTTCCTTCGGAGACTGAAGCCGTCGGCTCATGGACCGTGTAGTCGAGTGCTGAGCGTGGCGAATTTATGATGGCATTGCGAGGTATAGAACGTTGGGGAGTCTTTATGAACGTGCGTTTGAACGTTGACCCAATTAAATGGCAGAATGCCACCTACGTCACATGCACGCCATCTCCCCTCAGTACAGAGGCGCGAGGCGACATATTGGCTTTGAGATGAAGCCTGTATTTATATAGGCCGTTTCTGAGCACCAGAAAATGGAGGACCTTTCAGAAACCTGTCGCTAATTGTATGATTCGTTGTAATAAAGTGACGAGAAACGTCATATTCGTGACTAAAAAATTATTGTAATTTGCTTACTGTGTTATGAGAATATCTCGCTTGAAGGCAATGGCACATTGAAGATTCATCATAAACGCATTGTTGTTTGTACACTAATAATTAAATTTCTGTTAGTAACATAGCTACGATTGAAGCTCTCAGCAGATGGTAAGCTGCTAGGTGTAGTCGTCACACCATGGTCGGCTTAGGAATTTTTTTTTACTAACTTTCACGTTTTTAACAGCTTCTGATACTTTATTAGTTCAATATAAGTATATACTATAATATTCGATGTTACGTAAATAGAAGAGCGCTCATTTTGTGGAGTGAGTATGTTCGATTAGCTTAATCTACAGGGCAGCTTGCACTACTTACAGTAAGATATTTTGCCATTCTTCTTTCAAGTTATGTGTTTCATATGTTGTAAGGATTCTGATACTGAATAGGAACAATGATCAAGTAAGAATAAACCTCAGGTTTTACTAAAAGATGAGAATTATAAAATAATTTTGTACCTCGTGTGAAGAACTATTGTGAATTTTTATCTTACTATTAGTAATGAAATTTTTATAAGTCGGTGTCGTTGTTGACTGTACATGGTACTTCTCTTTCTGCCTTTCACGGGTATTGAAATTTTTATTCACGTATGCTACAAACAGAACAGCCTGAGTACCATAGGTGAGGGGATACGTTTCAACCGAGCAAATATAGGAACTTTGTTATTTACGAGCCAGATACAGCCTAAAAGTGCCGCTGGAGCGCGTTGCGATCGCGTATACCACGTTGGGGCCCACATATCGTATGCACGAGTCTCATCGTTTCTGAGCGTTCAGCAGTGAGTTGAACTCGCACGCTCAGCGTTGACGTTCAAAAGCATGATCTTTCTGCCGACGACTTAACGGACGTGATCCCGCCAGATGTCCGCACCATTCCTGTGTGAATTAAATCTTTAATGCTTCCGACAGGATTGGCGAGTCTAAAGCCGTCAGCACACGGACCGTGCTGTCGATCATTAACGTTGAATGTGGCAAGTTCAACGTACTGCTGAATGCTGAGGAACGGTGCGACTTGTGCATCCAGTACATGGGCCTTAACGTGGTATACGTGATTGCAACGCAGTCCAGCGGCAGTTGAGGGATGTTTCTATTTCATAAATCACACTGTTTACTCAACGACCGCGCGTAAAATTCCCACGTTAACTCTATTAAAACGCACATTTCCTCCATAGTCCACGAAAAGTAAAGTACCACGCCCAATCAATAAGGACACAGGCATATAAAAGTCCCATTACAAACAGTGTGGTACGAATTTGGAATACTTCTCCGCATAAGATAAACATTATTTCATCAGTCCCACATTTTAGTAAAACCCCGGTGTCAGTCTTACTTGATCACTGTTCCTACCCAGTAGCAGAATCTTTGCAACATGTGAATTACGAAGCGTAAAAGAAAAAGGAGCAAAATGTCTTTATAAATGGTTCAAATGGCTCTGAGCACTATGGGACGTAACATCTGAGGTCATCAGTCCCCTAGAACTTAGAACTACTTAAACCTAACTAACCTAAGAACATCACACACTTCTATGCCCAAGGCAGGATTCGAAGCTGCGACCGTAGCGGTCACACGGTCCCAGACTGAAGCGCCTAGAACCGCTTGGCCACTCCGGCGGCAATATCTTTATACAAGTAACGCAAGCTGTCCTGTATTAAGCCAATCGAACAGTCACCCCTCAAAAAGGTGATCTTATATGTACATAACATCAAATATTTATATACTTACATTAAACTAATAATAAAGTATCAGAACCTAAAGAAAACGCGAATGTTTGCTAAAATCTTAATCATAGATATATTACTAATTGAAATTTAATTATAACAAATTTTACCAAGAACATTGCGTTTTGGGTGGATCTTCAGTGTGTCGCTGCCTTCTAATAGTCTACTCTCATAATACAGAAGTTACAATAATTCTTTTGCCACGAATATGATGTTTCGTATTATTTCATTGGAACGAATTACACAATTAGCAACGGGTTTTGCAGTGATTCTCAATTTACTGGTGCTCAGAAACGGAAAATATACATATAGGCTTGAAATGAATGCCAATATGGCGCCTCACAAGTCTGTACTGAAGGGAGATGGCGTGCTTGTGACGTAGTGGCGTTGTGCCATCTCATTGGTCAACGCTCAGACGCACGCTCAGAATATCTGACACGCCAGATATTGCTCTGCACGTTCGGAAAGACTCCCGAGCGTGCTATTCCACGCTATGACGTCAGAAACTCGGCACACTCAACATTAAAGTTAAAGCCGACGGCACACGGACCGTGCATCCGAACGTTGAGCGTGCTGAGTTTCTGACGTCATAGAGTGGAATGGCACGCTTGGGAGTCTTTCCGAAAGTGCAGAGCAACATGTCAGATATCCAATGAGGTGGCACAACGCCACCTACATCACAAGCACGCCGTCTCCCTTCAATACAGACTTGTGAGGCGCCGTATTGGCATTTATTTCAAGCCTATATGTATATTTTCCGTTTCTGAGCACCAGCAAATTGAGAATCACTGGAAAACCCGTTGTTAACTGTGTGATTCGTTCCAATAAAATAATGAGAAACGTCATATTCGTGGAAAAAGAATTATTGTAACTTGCGTATTATGAGAGTAGGCTATTTGAAGGCAGCTACACACTGAACATCCACCCAAAACGCATTGTTATTGGTACAATTTGTTATAATTAAGGTTTTCAGCAAGCGGTAAAAGAATATAATTAGATACAAAAGATCTGATGTTGGTTTAGCGTAGTGAGTAGCGTCACTGTCCTCCACAGAGTTATTAGTTGTGACGGTGGTTCGCCCCTTGGCACTACAAAAAATTTTTTTCCTAACACTCGCGTTTTTATTAGGTTCTGATACTTCATTATTAGATTAATATAAATATATATTATAATATTTGATGACACGTAAATAAAAGTTCACCTTTTTTTTTGAGGGGTGAATTTGTTTGATGAGCTTAATCTATGGGATAGCTTGTGCTACTTCTATGAAGATATTTTGCCCCTTTTTCTTTTACGTTTCGTAATTCACATGTTGCTAAGATTCTGCTACTGGGTAGGAACAGTGATCAAGTAAGACTGACCTTGGGGTTTTACTAAAATGTGGGAATGATGAAATAATGTTTATCTTATGTGGAGAAGTAATCCAAATTTGTGTCGCACTGTTTGTAATGGAACTTTTATAAGTCTGTGTCCTTACTGATTGGACATGGTACTTTCCTTTTCGTGGACAATGGTGGAAATGTGCGCTTTAATAGAGCTAGTGTGGGAATTTTACGCACGCCCATTGAGTAAACAGTGTGATTTACGAACTATAAACATCCCTCAACTGCTGCTGAAGTGCAGTGCGATAGCGTATACCACGTTGGGGCTCACGTACTGTATGCATGAGTCGCATCGTTCCTGAGCGTTCAGCAGCACGTTGAACTTGGCACGCTCAATGTTAACGTTCTACAGCACGGACCGTGTGCCGACGGCTTAAGGGTGGCGCGCTGTGCTGAGCTCCATGTCAGCGGAAGTGGCTGCGCGGTGTGCTTGTGTTCCACGATCGCGGAGGCAGAGAGCAGCTATGGTCTAGCTGTGTCAGGATGAGATGACGGCATCTGTGGCTGGGTAATGCCTTGGAAATGCCAGCCGAAACTTGCTGGTAACCCTGCGGGTTGGATGAATCTGATTCCTTATTACACCAGAACAATATTCGTGTCTGGATGTGCCATCATCCAGGCAAACACCTGCTCGAAACAGGCACTGCCTCAGACACAGGCCAGTGGGGGCATTAGATTAGTATGTGGGACATTCATCTGGGCTTCCATGGGACCTGTACTAGTAATCGAAAGCACCGTGACAGCTATGGACTATGTGATTGTTGCAGACCACCTGCATCTGTTCATCTTTGATGTCTTCCTGGATGGCAATGACACCTTAGCTTAGGATAAATAAGTGTCAGAAGCCCATAATGTGCTACAGTGGTTGAGGAGCGTGATAGTGAACTCAGAGATTGATATTTTGGCCACCAGAACTCGCCTAGTATTTACCCAATGAAATACATGTGTGACATTATTGGGCATCAGCTCTACACCCACAAACCATTGCTCCGTAATCTGTGAATTGTGTGCCCTGCGCATGCACATCTGCTGCCACATACCTCTGACTAGCTGTCAAGGACTGTTTGAATCCACACCATGCAAAATTGCGGTTGTGTTTTGTTCCAAAGGTAGAGCAAGTTCCAATTAAGCACGGGGTCATAATGTTTTTGCACACCATTGTAACGTGCCATGTTTAATCTTACCTTAATCTTGTCAATAAATCACTAGATGGTCTTGAATAAAGGGAGAACTTCTCACTTGTGTTCCACACACTATATTTTTAGGAATTCATCATTGCTGTTTGAGCTATAGATTTTAACACCTTTCTCCCTCTTACGTAAATTATACAATAGGACCCCATCTTCAAAGCACAGCATCACAAATAGAAACAACCAGCTCGTATTTAAGGGAATCAGGATTTAACTTCTTATCTGCTGACGGAGACTGTAATATATCCAAAAGGGAGAGTGTTACTGGATGCAGCCTCCTGAAGCGAAACACTTAGTAGATCCTGTTGTGACACATGCTCCTTTTTTGCACTCAGATCCCAAAGAATAGTATACTTTCATCAGGGGAGAACTAAAGTTCCATGAAATATGTTCCTCGGAAACTTGACTTGCTTAAATTCCGTAAGGGCAATATGTTGCCTCTCTATGATGGGTGTATTACTGTAAACTATGACCATATTAATAACTTCTACTTTATGTCTAAGAAGTAATAACCCAGATGTAGGCCTATAATACTTACTTTATCAATACATTTTGAACTGGAGCTTGGTGTAACCAGACTGAGGATCTAGTACACTTCTGGTTTTTAAACCATTCCACCAATCCATATTTTCAAATAGTGAAAGCCTTAGAAACAGTCCTTAAAGTAGCCTACTAAAGGTAGGAACACTATCACCTACAAATGTTAATTCTTTAATGAAGTATTCATTAGCATGTGACATTCCAGTCAGTTGGAATAATTCCTATCAGTTTTTGGGTGACATGAAGAAGGTGCCACAGTGCTGTAATCTGTGTAACTGCCTTTGTTAAGCAGCTTTAACCTTGGACCATTGTTTCACTTGAGAAAAATATTCTCAGAAAATGACATTCTTCTGTCTTCTCCTCCTCCTCCTCCTCCTCCTGCTGCTGCTGCTGCTGCTGCTGCTGCTGCTGCTAGAATCAATCCCATTAAAACTTGTTGACGCTTGTCACTAAATGCAATGATGCCATGCAGAGACTGGGGTGATGGAATTCTTTATGCTACGCTATCCTTTGCAAACATCTTCACTTCCAAATAACTAAAGCAACTGGCATGTATTTGAACCTGGTTACAGTACTTCTCTCTCTCTCTCTCTCTCTCTCTCTCTCTCTCTCTCTCTCTCTCTCTCTCTCTCTCTCTCTCTCTCTCTCATTTTTACCTCCCACACTTCCCTTCAATGCTAAATTGACAATTCCTCGGCGTCTCAGAATGTGTCCTATAAATTGATCCCCTTCTTTTAGTCAAATTACACCAGGAATTTCTCTTCTACCATATTCTATTCTGTACTACCTCATTAGTTTATGTAATCTACCCATCTAATCTTCAGATTTCTTCTATAACACTACATTTCAAAAGCCTCCTTTCTCTTCTTGTCTGAACTGTTTATTGTCTATACTTCACTGCCATAGATAAGTATTCAAGATAAAAACCTTCAGAAAAGACTTTCTTATACTTAAATTTATTTTCAATGTTTGCAAATTTCTCTTCATCAGAAATGTTTTTCTAGCTGTTGTTAGTCCTCTCTACTTTGGCCACAATCATTTATTTTACTGCCCAAATAGCAAATCTCACCTACTACTTTTAATGTCTCCTTTCCTAATCTAATTCCCTCAGCATTGCCTGATTTAAAACTTCCTGGCAGATTAAAACTGTGTGCCGGACCGAGACTCGAACTCGGGACCTTTGCCTTTCGTGGGCAAGTGCTCTACCAACTGAGCTACCCAAGCACGACTCACTGGGAGAAAGGATATTGTGGAGACATGGCTTAGCCACAGCCTGGGGAGTGTTTCTAGAATGAAATTTTCACTCTACAGCAGAGTGTGCGCTGTAGAGTTTCTTCCAGGAGTGCTAGTTCTACAAGGTTCACAGGAGAGCTTCTGTGAAGTTTGGAAGGTAGGAAGACTAGGTACTGGAGGAATTAAAGCTGTGAGGACGGGGCGTGAGTCGTGCTTGGGTAGCTCAGTTGGTAGAGCAATTGCCCGTGAAAGGCAAAGATCCCAAGTTTGAGTCTCGGTCTGGCACACGGTTTTAATCTGCCAGGAAGTTTCATATCAGTGCAGACTCAGCTGTAGGGTGAAGATTTCATTCTAGAAACACACCTCAGGCTGTGGCTAAGCCATGTCTTTGCCATATCCTTTCTTCCAGGAGTGCTAGTTCTGCAAGGTTCGCTGGAGAGCTTCTGTGAAGTTTGGAAGGTAGGAGACGAGGTACTGGCAGAATTAAAGCTGTGAGGACGGGGCGTGAGTCGTGCTTGGGTAGCTCAGTTGGTAGGGCACTTGCCCGCAAAAGGCAAAGGTCCCGAGTTCGAGTCTCGGTCCGGCACACAGTTTTAATCTGCCAGGAAGTTTCATACCAGCGCAGACTCAGCTGTAGAGTGAAAATTTCATTCTATTGCCTGATTTAATTTGTCTACATGCCATTATCCTCATTTTGCTTTTGTTACTTCATCTTACATGCTCCTTTCAAGACACTGCCCATTCTGTTCAACAGCACCTCAGAGTAATTTGCTCTCTGACAGGATTATGCCATATGCAAACCTCAGTTTATATTTCTTCTCCATGAACTGTAATTACTTCTCAATTTTTCCTTTGTCTTCCTGTACTGCTTGCTCAGTGTACAGATTGAATATTGTGGATAGGCTGCAACCCTGTCTCACTCCCTTCTCAACCATTGTTCCCATTTCATGTCTGTAAACTCTTAAAACAGTATTCTAGTTTCTGTGGAAGTTTTGTGTAACCTTTCGCTCCTTGTCTTTCACCTCTGTTGTCGTCATAATTTCAAAGAGCGCACTCCAGTTAACATTGTCAAAAGCTTCCTGTAAGTCCACAAATGCTATTCTGAGATAGGTCATAAGATTGGTATTGTCTCAAATGATTCAGCATTTCATTTACTAGATTTTTCCATTCTTCTGTAAATAATTTGTATTGGTATTTTGCAACTAAGACTTACTAAATAGATAGTTTGGTAATATTCATACCTGTCAGCACCTGCTTCCTGTGGAATTGGAATTATTTCAGTCATATTAAAATATGTGGGTATTTCCCCTATCCCATCCGTGTACCTTATACATCTGGTAGAGTAATTTCAGGAGGCTGGCTGTCTCAAGGATATCAGTAGTTCTGAGAAAATGTTGTGTATTCTAGCTGGCCTTGCTTTGGTTTAGTTCCTTCAATGCTTTGTCAAATTCCTCTTTCAGTATCATATCTCCCATCCCATCTTAAAATACTTCCGCTCCTCTTTCTATAATTTTGCCTAGAAGTCCAGTTCCCTTGTAGAGCCCCTATACTCATTCCTTCCACCTTCCCCTTCTGTGAATGGTAGTGCTTTCTCATCTGAGCTCTTCACATTCACAGAGTGCCTTCTGTTTTACCCAGCAGGCCTCTTTAACTTTACTGTAGGTGGTGTCTGTATTTCCCCTAATTATACATGCTTATAATGATTACATTAGTTCTCTAGCCATGCCTGCTAAGCCATTTTGCAATTCCTGTCAATCTCTCTTTCTAGTCATTTGGATTCCCTTTTGCCTGCTTCATTTGTTGCATTTTTTAAATTTTAATCTTTTATCAGTTAAATGCAGTGTTCACTGTGATATCCACGGAGTTCTACTGTGCCTAGTCATTTAACTATTTGATCATCTGCTGCCTTCACTATTTCATCTCTCAATGCTTCCCATTTGTCTTCTTCTACCTTGTACTGTATTCGTTTCCCATGAATTATGCATAGTGTACGGAACTTCCAAGCAGTAAACTTCAGAGGTTAAAATGGGTAAAAGTGATAAACATAAAACAAAATAGAAGCTCGTTAAGCCACAGTAGCTGTATTAATTGAAGTACTTGTAGATTTGCACTACCAGTTTTGTAACTTTTGTAGTTAAATCTTCTGGTACATCTCTGTATAAAAATTACTAATACTATTACAATAGCGAATAAGTAATCACGTAGTTTGAATAAAATACTTATGGGTTGAATACTTAAAAAAAAACTGGACATGGATTAACCAGGACCAATCTGCATGTTGTTAAACATAAAGTGGTTGCATTATGACCGTCTGTTATTGGTATGAACATATATTGGCTATTGGCATATTGTGGACTTAGATTGCTGTTACATGTAGTTATTATGGTGTGTGTGTGTGTGTGTGTGTGTGTGTGTGTGTGTGTGTGTGTGTGTTGGCAAGGATCCCTACAAAGTGATAAAAATGGTTTACATTGAGGCTGTTGAGGTAAAATCATCTGGCTTTTTCACCTGAAAATTAGTTAAACTGACCTTGAAACCAACCATTAAATATCAAATGCCCCGATATCCTGCCCAAACAAGAGCATCATTGTTTTAACTAGTAAATGTTTCATCCGGATCACAAGTATAGCTTTATAATAAAACTAGGCTGCTAGTTTTACAGTGTCTGCATATTGACATTATGGGGCAGCCATAACAAACATTTTCATTAAAGAGGTAGGTGTAACTGCCTCTCAGCACAGCACTGGAAATCACTAAGTTCAGTTTTGTATACATATGCTGGTTCAGATATCAATCCTGATCCATATCTCAGATAGCATTACCTGTTAGAGTTACCATATTACAAAAAAAGTTTTGTTATAGAGCCATTCACATGATCCAGATGAAACACTTCCTAGTGAAAACAGCACATTCGATATTCAACAGTTGGTTTGAAGGTTACTTCAGCTGGTTTTTGGGTGAATAAGCCAATGTTTTGTACCTTAATATGAGTCATCTTTATCACTTCGTACAGATTCCTGCCAGTACACAACCCCCCTTCCTCCCTGAGGATGTTGCAGCTCGGCTTCAACTGTTACATCTTTTCAGTTGTAAACTGCAATAACTGCATGTAACAGCACTCTAAGTCCACAACACACCAATACATGTTCATATCAATGATGGCTCATAATGCAACCACTTTATGTTAAATATTATGCAGATTAGTGCTCTGGTTAATCCATGTCCACTTTTTTAAGTTTGTCAAACTATAACTATTTTATTCTGACTATGGATTACTGCTGCTGTAGTTGTATTGGTAATTTTTGTACAGAGAAGCACCAGGAAAGCAACCAAAAAATGTTGCAAAACCATTAGTGTGAATCTACGACGACTTCAATAAATATAGCTATAGTGAATTAATGAGCTTTCATTCAGCTGTATGTCTATCACTTTTACCTATTTTAACATCTGGAGTTCACTGCTTGAAAGTTCTGTAACCTACATAAAAGTATTTTAGTTGTGGTTGCCTATGGTGTAAAATTACATGCAACTAATTTGCCTAACAGGTTGGAAAGGAATTTTATAAATTTTTAAATCAATAAATTATGGTCAGTGTAGACCCCTGCCCCTAAATGTCTTGCAGTTTTAAATTTTGTTCAGAAATCTTATTTACCATTACACGATCAATCTGAAACCTTGAAGTGTCTCCAGGTCTCTTCCATGTCTACAGGCTTCTTTCATGATTCTTAAACAAAAGTGACAGGAAAAATTCCACCAGGCAGATTTCTCTTTCATTCCTTTGAACAGCCCATATTTTGCTCCTAGTTTTTCTTCTCTTCCTCTTTCTATTACCAAATTCAATGCCTCCATCACAATTATGTCTTCTCCCTTAACTATCTCAGTAATTTTTTTTTTTTTAAATATCATACAGTCTTGCAACCTCACCTGCAGTGCTAGTTGACACACAAACTTGTACTACTATGATGGTGTTGGCTTTGTGTTCCATGTTTGCTACAGTAAAGCTTGCCATTGTACTTCACTAATCCCGGCTGTACCCAACGTCAACATACCCATTTCCCTTCTTAAATTTTTTTAACTACCTACCTGGGTAAGGGATCTAACATTCTGTGCTCCATTCCATAGAATGATATTAGAAATGGCTCAGTTTTATCAAGAACGTGAGTGTACTAATGTTTACTTTATGACTGCATGTGCAAAACATTTGTATGCCTATACGAGTACTGATCTTTCCATTTCAATTACTGTATAATGTGTTACAGTTAAAGAAGATTGTCATCTTCATGACCCCCCCCCCCCCCCCCCACACACACACACACACAGAGCAGTATCATAAAAAAGTTTCCACTATCAGTGTATGAACTGTGCTATCTATGTCCAGCTGTTATTTGTGAGTTTCCTTAGCAATAAAGGCATTTGAGAAGCTCTGTAGACATTTAATACATCTGTAATTTTTATTAGAATAATAATGGAATGCTGGAAATTCATTATTGGTATAGCGGTGTATGAGTTAGGTAGCGTGAGGCACATATACTGGGTGAAGCGAAATTCGCACACTTGGGCTTCGTAGAGCGACTCCTCACATGCCAGCAATAAAAAAAAAAGTTTCTCACAAAATTTGGTCTGGTGAGTACATCTGGCAGAAAAATGACATTAAAGAGTGGAAATCTGGCAACACTGCAACCATATGTATGGTAACTACCTCTGTAAGCACATGTTAGTCATGCTGTACAGTAGGTGCAGTGGATATAGTTTTGGGTTAGCATGCAGGAGGTCTTGGGTTCGATCCTGAGTTGGGGCGAATTTTTTGTGTTTGCTGATTTCATTCTGACATTTCATACTGTAATATACACAGTTTCTTAGGTCACATGTATCCCAGATTTACAACATTTTTTAATGCTGAATATAACAAATACATTGTTAGACAAATAAGAAATACAGTCGAAACAAATGACCTGTCATAGGACAGAATAACTACAAAAACCATATCAATTTTGAGATGCTAAACATGATAGCATAGTACAATAACAAAACATCTACTTGTCATTTATACTACATTTAATATGAATGCTCAGGTGTTGCACATTAGCAACCAGTGACAATAATAATGTCCATACTAATGGCTGTATGACCTTCACAACACAGTATGTTATCCGCAGAACAACAGATGCTCAAAGCGACCTCCCTGCACGTCCAAACATTGCACAACCCACTGGATCATACAGCTCTGGACCTTTCGCTGCAAAGCTGCGTCCACAGTAACAAGAGCAGCATGAACACGTGCTACCAATTCTTCCACATTTGTCAGCAGAGTAGAGTGCACGTCCTCCTTCAGGTGTCTCCACAGGAAGAAATCCATGGAATTGAGGTCAGGTGAACACAGTGGCCATACAACTGAACCTACATGTCCGTGCCATTTCTCTGTATATGTGTTGTGGTCTTCAGTCCTGAGACTGGTTTGATGCAGCACTCCATGCTACTATATCCTGTGCAAGCTGCTTCATCTCGCAGTACGTACTCCAGCCTACATCCTTCTGAACCTGCTTAGTGTATTCATCTCTTGGTCTCCCTCCAGAATTTCTACCCTCCATGCTGCCCTCCAATACTAAATTGGTGATCCCTTGATGCCTCAGAACATGTCCTACCAACTGATCCCTTCTTCTAGTCAAGTTGTGCCACAAACTCCTCTTCTCCTCAATTCTATTCAGTACCTCCTCATTAGTTATGTGATCTAGCCATCCCTGCTTAGCCATTTTGCACTTCCTGTCAATCTCATTTTTGAGACATTTGTATTCCTTTTTGCCTGCTTCATTTACTGCATTTTTATATTTTCTCCTTTCATCAATTAAATTCAATAGTTCATCTGTTACCCAAGAATTTTTATTAGCCCTCGTCTTTTTACCTAATTGATCCTCTGCTGCCTTCACTACTTCATCCCTCAAAGCTACCCATTCTTCTTCTACTGTATTTCTTTCCCCCATTCCTGTCAATTGTTCCCTTATGCTCTCCCTGAAACTCTGTACAACCTCTGGTTTAGTCAGTTTATCCAGGTCCCATCTCCTTAAATTGCCACCTTTTTGCAGTTTCTTCAGTTTTAATCTACAGTTCATAACCAACAGATTGTGGTCAGTCCACATCTGCCCCTGGAAATGTCTTTCCCTGGATACATTTTGTCCAAAAACTGTCACACATTAATTCCAGAGTGTGGAGGTTAATCATCATGTTGGAACAATATCCTCTGACAAACATGCAGTGGAATGTCTTCCAGGGCACCAGGCAGATAGTTTGAGAGGAATGCATGATACCTTCATGCAGTTGACTGGTCAGGCAACATGCAGGGGCCAAACACGTGTCGCCCAGTTTTTCAGCCCAGACGTTGATACCAAAGTGAACTTGATATCCACAGTGGCGGGTGATGTGCAGGTTAATCTCTCACCAATGGTGGGCATTGTGCATATTGAAGACAGCCTCACGAGCAAATGCTGCTTTATCTGACCATTTTCCGGTGTTCATGAAGTCATTGTTGGCTTCTTGTTGTTGTTGGAACCATTCACACAATTGCATCCACTGATGGCAATTTGCAGGTGTTGTGTGCAGGCATAATGATTGGGGTGCAGCCCATGCTTGTGCAGCACATTAATGACTCTGGGTTGTGAGACACGCATCTGCCTTGCTATTCTACGTGCACTTCACTTAGGTTCTTGGTGTACGACCACCAGAATAGCTTTCCTCGGTAGCTGGAGTACAGTGAGTCCATGGACGACTTCTGTCATGTGATGGTGCAAGGAGAGGACCTGACACCTGAAGGCACAGCTCCAGACGACAAAATGCACTTTTATCTGGATGGCGTCAAGGAGTATATCTAGCAGCATATTCACAAGTGGCAATGCCAGCCCAGTTATCAGATGCACCAAGGACTAGAAGCATATCCACTTATTCATCGTTTGTGTATGCCATACATCTGGCACACTGGTTTAGAGGTTTACAGTGAGAAAATTCAATACGTGTATGCATGTACATTGGAGTCTGTCATTGGCACTTTACTCTGCTCACAACTAGTCCGTTGTCTGGTGGACAGTGCATACAGTATAAATACACCGTCAGTCCTGCGCACTGTTCCACCTAATCCGCATTATCCCTCTGATAGATATTGTTCTGCATAATTCTTCCCGACACAGATATTGTTCTGCATAATTCATCCCGACACCACTAATTGTGAAATATTCAGTTTCGAATTACACTGCTCCCCTAATGCTAATAGGCATGATGTTTCCACATTCCCATCAATAGGATGATGATGATGATGATGATACTAAACAGTGTGCGGTTACCAGACTCAGTGTTTCAATGTTGAAAGGCATTGTTAGTGGCATCATGGTGATAACACATACAAATAGTAACAGAGTTTGGACATTATTCGCAAAAAAAAAAAAAAAGTTCTAGTCCTACTGGTAACATAAGGACCTAATTAAATGTAATGGACCTGAATGAGGCAAGAGTATTAGTTGGTACTAATCTATGGGCCCATTGGAGGAGTATAAAGAAAACAGGTTTCGCATCTAGTAGATGAAGTGATGCGAATAAGTTTACACCCACGACTTGGAAAGGGCTTCTTTCAAAGCTGACCAATCTTCCAGTTCCACAATTGTAGTATGTAAGCGCAAATGTTTTCTAGAGTACCCACTGCAATCGCTGTTGACGATTAATGCCAGATACCTTACCACCTGGAATACATTTACCAAATAAAAAACATATGCCTTAACCCAGGATCGAACCATCAACCTCCTGCATACCGACCAAAAACTCTATCCACTTCACCAACTGTTCAGCACGAATAGTGTGTGCTGGCAGAGGTAGTTACCATACATGTGGTTACAGTGTTGCCAGATTGCCATTCTTTAACACCCTTTTTCTGCCAGATGTACTCACTGGAGGAAATTTTGTGACAGGCATTTTTTTTTATTTCTGGCATGTGAGGAGTCGCGCTGTGAAGCCAGAGTGCGCAAATTTCACTCCGCCCTGTATACACCTATATAGGTTTCACTGGTAGGAAGAGTATTATACATACTCATATATAGATTTCTCTGGTAGAACTATTCATGTCTACAGGTTGGAGTAGCCAAGTGTTCAGCAACAAAGCTGAACAGTTGAAAAAATGAGATCGAGGCTTTGAACTTATTTCATAAATTAGAATCACATGTTTAGAAAATAGGAACATTCCAGAGGAGAGTCTGTTGCAAGGCAAGAAATAAGTTTACATCAGTACTGAGTGAGGAAATTTGAAAATAGAAAAAGAGATAGAATTTATTAGCAAATTAGGAACAGAGTAGGAAAATTTTCAGATAAAATTTAGTGTTGTAATTAATGAAAAATGAGAGCAATGAGAAACCTTATGCTGACACATAAAAGAAATAGAAAATACAGGGTGAGCTCAGGTCTTGCCCTGTTTACAACAATTTATTACAGAATAACCATTTGACATAATAATTTACATTTGATGCCGTTTCATAGGTTAGTGTTACTAGTTTTTTTTTTTATTAAGACCACTTACATTAGTAAACCTCAACGTGTGCTCCCTTGGTAGCCCGGAGAATGTTGATGCCGTATTCCAGTTCCTGCCAGGTGTTACGTAACGTGTTCTGTCACAGTACCCACAGCAGATTGTATCCTAGCCTTCAATTCATAGACGTCAGCAACGGAGACTCTGTGCTTGATATAGCCCCAGAAAAAAAGGTCATGGGGCGTAATGTCTGGAGAGTGGGGTGGCAGCAGTGGTGGTGGCAGCAGTGGAGACCTAATGTCCTCAATTATTTGTTGGATACCTTTGTCTCATTATTCTTACACAGTGCCTTCTAGTACAATGGAAGTTATTCCCTAAAGTCTTAACACATGTCCTATCATATTGTACCTTTTTCTTGATGTTTTCCATAATTTCTATCCTCACCAATTGCGCAGAGAACTCCCTTTATTTCTTATCACACCACTTAATTTTCAGCACCCTTAAGTAGCACATCATCTCAGACTTAGTCTGTCTGTCTTGAAATCCTAAACAGTCCGTGATCCACTTCCATGCAATGTTGTGCTCCAAACGTACACTTTCAGAAATTTCTTCCTCAAATCAAGCAAAAATTTTCTGTCCAGGAATACCCTCTTTGCCCATGCTTGTCTGCTTTTTATGTTGTGTTTACTTCATCTGCTTCGCAGCCCCCAATTTTGGTGTTAATTTTATTGCTAGTCACATTTCCAGTATCCTTGTCAGTTTCATCTTTATTTGGTTTTTCTCTCGGTCCATATTCTGTGCTCTTCTCAACTGTTCAGTAAATGTACCCATTCTTCTTCACCTCCACTGATGATAGCAGTATCATCAACAAATCTTATCATTGATATTTTTCCACCTCATATTGTATTCTGTGTAGTCAGTCATTTGCATACTTAGTGGTCTAGTTTGGCAAAGCAGAATCGGCAGGTGACTGTGGCCCTAAAGTAAGAACCATTTCTGCATTTGCTTGAAGTAATTCAGAGAAACAAGAAAACCTAAGCCGGGATGGCTGATAGGGTATTAGAACCTGTAGATTACAAGGTCAATCTGCTAAAACCAGCACAGCCTAGCTTGGTATATCCTTAGTGTACAATGCTGTTTTGTTTGTACAAGGTCTGTTCAAGAAATTCTGGAACTTTGTCCACAAAATTTTTCAACACTTACCCCTTAACGTAACTGTGCTTGGTCTCCTTTGAAATACTCTTCTCCCCAATTGATATACCACTTCCAATGTGGTATCCACTTCTGGAAATAGTCTCAGTACGCCTCTCCCTATCTGCAAATTTTCTTTTATCTCATCTGTCATTGCAAATCTTCATCCTTTCAACGGGTTTTTCAACATTGGAAATAAAAAGTACACAGGAGCCGGTTATGGAGAGTATGGAGGATAATTCAGCACAGTTATTTCATTCTTTGTGCAGTAGTCATGCACCAGCAGGGAATGAATGTGCGGGTGTGTTATTGTGGTGTAAGAGCCATGAATTGTCTCACCTCATTTCAGACCATTTCATTCACATTTTCTTGCAGGCATCATAACATGTCCCGATAGTACCATCGATTTACAGTTTGTCCTTGTGGCACAAATTCATGATTAACTAATCCTTCAAAGTCAAAGAAAACTATCAGCATGGCTTTTACAGTTGACCTGACCTGATGAATTTTTTTGGTCTTGGAGGACTTTCCACACCCATTGTGAAGACTGAACCTTGGTCTTAACATTATAACTGTAGACCCACATCTCATCAGAGTTATGATTCTCTTAAGGAACATGGTGTTCTCATTTGTGCGATCCAAAAGCTCATCACAGATTTGTGAGGTGAAGGTCTCTCTGGTCTTGACTCATGAGTCATGGAACTAACTTGGTTGCAACACAATACATTCCAAGATGCTGTGTCAGGATTTCAGGACATAATCCAACTGAAATGTTAGATTCCTCTGCAGTCTCTCGGACAGTTAGTCTTCGATTGGCACGCACAATTTCGTGGATGTTCCTGACATGGGTGTTTGATGATAGACGTTGAAGGGTATACTGAATGAGGGTCATCATTAACTTCTGTCTGGCCATTTTTAAACCATGTGAACCATTCGTAACACGGAGTATGGCTGAAGCACTCATCACTGTAGGCTTCTTGCATCATTTGGTGTGTGTCTGTAAAGGTCTTCTTGAGTTTCACACAAAATTTAATGCAGACGTGTTGATCCTCTAATTCTGCCATCTCGAAATTCGCTAACTGTCAGACACAACATTCTACTCAATACAGCACTGAACAATAACAAACAGACATACAACAATGAAACTTCTGACAGTTACATGTTAAACACACATGTGTGTGCTGGGATGCCAACAGCATTTTGCTCCAACACACCATTTGTGTGAAATCGTGGATGTTCGGGAATTTTTGGAGCAGACATCATACATTATTGCAAAGAAGTAACGTGCTAACATGTTAATCTGTTTTTTAACAACCATCACTTCACATGCTATAAACTGACATAAGCACCACGATGATGTCGGGTCTCCATTTTGTGTGCTGCAGCTTCTCTGTTTACCTCCCTGGTGAACTGAGTCAGTATCTTTCCATAGTGTTTGTGAGGTTGAATTCAGAAAGATAATAGGGTGTTACCATTGTCTCTTGCAGAGCATTTGTTTATAATTTATCAGAGGAAAGAAAGAAAATGAGCATTATAGCTGATTTAAAAGTTTGTGAAATGCCAGAGGTGTTATATTGTTGTCTACTCATTGCTCATATAACACAAAGTAATCTTTCACTATGCAGAAAGTATTACTAAATGGGTACTTTTTAAGTGCAATTTTAAATCTGTTTTAATAATCTCTTTAAGCTCCTTAGACAGTTTATTGTATAATTATGTTCCTTGAATTTTTATGTTAATTCTTTGTCAAATCAAACGATGGAAAATCAAGGATGGAATAATGACAATGTTATGAAAGTGTTAGATTGCTACTCATCAACTCAGAGATGCTGAGTTGCAGATAAGCACAAAAAAAAAAGAATAATTGCAGACAAGTAAGGTTTTGATGAACACATGACCACTGTCTCTGGCATTATTTGAGAGTCTTTTTGTTGCGCCTATCTGCGACTCATTTCTCCACTTTATGGTGAATAGCAATCTAACCTTCTCATAATACTTTCTTGTTAGATTTAAGTTTAGTGTATATTTTGTATTGTGGCTATGAACACGGCTGTTTGTTTGTTTTTTTTTTTTTTTTTTTTTTTTTTTTTTTTTTTTTTCAGTAATTAGCATTGTTCTGTCTTGTATGTGAACATATGATCAGTAAGTGCAGTGACAATTTGTAGCTAAGTTTTGAACATATCTTTACAGAGCCTGTGTACTACTTTTAAGTATTATACTCCTGGAAGTTTTCGTAGTTTGAAAAGTGTGATGAAACCTTAAAGATCTCATCATCTGCAAATTTCGTGAAAACAGGAGAACCCAGACTTTGGCTTCTGAATGTACTTAACACATTAAATGAGTGTGAATTAGTTGCGTTTTTAAGAAAGATGAGTTTATTTCAGTTTTCAAATAATTTACAGGTTCACAACAGTATTCCAGATTTCAATTTATTATGGACAGGTGTGCATCCAAAACCACATGTTCTGAAAGATTTGACAGCGTATCAACGAGTTAATCATTTTCCAAGGTAAAAGTGCATTTTCATGAGTATCTGTTGATGAACATAGAAAATGTTGTATATTTGCTTCCTAACTTTTGTAAGGTTACCTGTAGTCAAGTCTCTTACATTTCACATCTTTACAGTATTTAATTCTGTGATTAATCTATAATGCAAATGGATAGATAAAAAAACCTTCTCACCAAGAGGCAGAAGAAGAATACATATAGAAAGATATTGAAATTTGCAGGCTTTTGGAGCCAGTGGCTGCTCCTCCTGGCAGAAGGGTTGAATGGGAAGGAAGAGGGGTGAAGGATAAGGACTTGGGAGGTCTAGGAAATGTGGAAAATTTGGAAGTCACCCGGAACCATGGGTCAGGGGAAACCTACCTGATTAGATGAGATGAGGAGGGAAGACTGATTGTTGGGGACTGCACTGGACGACATTTGAAAACATGAACGCTCAAAGGTGGAAGATAGAGTAATATGCAAGACAGAGATTAGTAGAGTAATATGCAAGACAGAGATTAGTAGAGTAATATGCAAGACAGAGATTAGTAGAGTAATATGCAAGACAGAGATTAGTAGAGTAATATGCAAGACAGAGATTAGTAGAGTAATATGCAAGACAGAGATTAGTAGAGTAATATGCAGGACAGAGATTAGTAGAGTAATATGCAAGACAGAGATTAGTAGAGTAATATGCAAGACAGAGATTAGTAGAGTAATATGCAAGACAGAGATTAGTAGAGTAATATGCAAGACAGAGATTAGTAGAGTAATATGCAAGACAGAGATTAGTGAGAAAACATCACACATGAGTTAATAAGAGCAGAAAGCTAAGTGCATTGTATGTGGTGAAGATGGGGAATGGGGAAAAATATACTGGTCAGAAAATGAGATACAGGAAATGAACAGGATGTGAAGAAAGTAATAGTTAACAATTAATTAAGGCCAGTTGGGTGGCGAGAACTGAGGACGTGTTGTAATGCCAGTTTTCATTTGTGGAGTTAGGAGAAGCTGGTGTCTGCGGGAAGAATCCAGATGACACCTGTGGTGAAACAGGTACTGAGGTCATGACTGCCATATTGTAGAGCATGTTCTGCAACAGGATACTTTGTGTTGCCAGTATACACCCTCTGCCTGTGCCCATTCACCCTTTGATAACTGGGTAGTAGTGTTACCAATGTGAAAGACCAAACAGTGTTTACATAAAAGCTGGTACATGACATATGTTGTTTCACAGATAGCTCTCCATTTGATAGTATATGTTTTATCAGTTGTAGAGTTGGTACAGGTGGTGATAGGAGGGCGTAGGGCAAGACTTACAGTGGGGACAGTCGTGGAGGCAGGAGCCACAGGGTGCAGAAGCAGCAGAAGGTCTGACAAGGATATTGTGGGGATTGGGAAGGTGGCAATAGGCAATTCTAGGTGTGGTGGGCAAAATGTTGGAGTCTGCATGTGAACAAATATGTTTGCCTCAAATGCAAACACTATATGAGGGTGAATGTTTGAGATAAGGATGTCAGCCGTCAGAGTGTTGGTGTTGTTGATTGTTAGTAGTTTGTATGTGAACAGAACTGTGTAGCTGATCCTGAAGTGTTTCAAGGTGGCTTGGGCTGTGTGGTGGTTTGTTATAATTCACCTCATACACAAAACGTGTAAATAAGTTGCCACCTGAACACAGTGAATGTTGCTTACTGAATATTCGGTTGCTATTAAATATTATTAATAAGGTTCCAGCTAGTCTATGCCCTGAATCTGTGTGCCTTCTTCCTCCATATTGGCTTATACTTCGCCTGCTTAAAGGCTGCAGATAAAACTGCTGAAAGTTAACTTATCGTTCTCATTCAATCCACCACATAAGTAAGAAGTGATATTCAATACACCTTCTTATATTATCTTCAAAATTACAACTCAGTACATGATAAGTTAGGACAGGTACCAGCTCGTATACTGCCTTTGTACTGTGTACGTAACAGATTTGATATGGCGCTTGATAATTAACAATTACAATACATTTATTATCGTTGAAAGTTCACATCCTTGGGTTTCATGGTGCTCTTTCTTCTGCACCGTCTGCTCCATGGAACTCCTATCTCTGCCTCAGCAGGTAGGGTCATCTGACTGCTACTCACTTCCATACAGTCACTGGATCATTAGCTCTGGTATGAGCATCTATGATTTAAAACACCTCCCAACAGTGGGGTGTTCTCCATTTATCAACTACTGTCACAGCATCTTTTCTCTGACAAATGTATTTAAGGACATGTTAACTCTCATTCAAGGAATGCAGTGAATTACTACAACCCTCATTGAAGATGAGATTAACATTAAGGAGAGTGCATGGGTTTCAGGATAGAACCATGTGAAATTTAATTAGTGAGTGAACTCTCCTCATTTCCTACACCTCACCAGTCTTTTCCCTTCATCATTATTCCTTCCTCTTCAGCCCTTCTGCCAGAAGGAGCCACTGGTTTCAAAAGTGTGCAAATTTCAGTATCTTTATATGTGCATTCTCCTGCCACTGCTTGGTAAGTGGACTTTGTTTTTACCTGTTGCATTACATTGCATTTTCAAAGATTGATTATTTTCAGTGTTTAACACATTGACTGCCACGTGAGTTAAGTATAACTGACAGGAAGTGGTTTCTTCGGGCCACGTGAAGTAAATACAACTCGCAGACATTTTCCATTTAAAGCACCGTGGTGCAGTTGTAACTCACAGAAGCATGCTGTGACTCTGTGTTATAGTAGGTTATGGCCCCAGTAACAAATCATGTTTGTGGCCTACGGTTTTCAAGAGCTCAAGAGTAGTTATTGACATTTGAATTCATGAATTACATATAACTCACATGGCTCGGTTATATTGGACTTTTCTTATTATTATTATTATTTATTTATTATTTAGTTTGACATATTACTTACACTGTAGATTTCAAATCACATACATTATTCAACTCTAATTGCAACAACAATGAAATTGAAAAATTTGGGTCATTCCACTTTGTTTCTCAAACACCTGTATGCACTGTGCTTTATCAAAAAACACTGTGCAAAAAGATGAGTCACAATTCTTACATTTCCATGCAGTTTGTTTGCATTTTTTGACAACTTGCTCTCGTCCAAATTCATTCTTCATTTTTTCGTAGCACACTGTACACCTACGTCTGGCTGCTCCCATGTTCACAAGTGCACAATCTGCAGGTAACACGGTGGCTTTGGTAAAATATGTCTCGGGCTCATCGGCATCTACTTTATGGAGTAGTCTGTCACTTCCTCTTTGAATTCTGTGATTGAGATCTTCTAGTTGTTGATGTATCGGTAAATCACATGAGCGTTTACCAGTGCTGACCCTGTCAACAATTCAATTGCGAGCTTCCTGTACAACCTTAGACAATGCGAGTATGACTTCATTTGGTCAGGAAGATCTGTAAAAGACTTTGACTGATTATAGTCAATTATCATTGTTGGTTTTTTCTTTGTGCCCTTCCTGGTTTGAACTGCTTCTTCTTCTTCTTCTTCTTCTTCTTCTCATGCAGACTTCTTTCCATGGCACAACTGCACATTGAAATCTCTGCAGTAATTTATCAATAAGAGGTTGAATTTTGAATAAGTGGTTTCCCGGTGGGCACTGGTTGTTGTTGGAAAAATCCCACATACGTAAAAGCAGTTCAAATCAATTTCGTGACATACCATTTTTTACATCATTGTGATAGAGCATATTTCTTGACCAATAAATTGGAATCCTTGGTTTTACATTTAATGATATCAATCACAAAAATCCTAAAAATTGTTCCATTTCAGTTTTGCTGACATCAGTCCACTTTTTCAGTCGTGAATTAATAGTTACTAAACGACTTTCTACAGCTTGTTTTGCATACAAATTAGTTTGTTGAATCACATATTCTAAAATTTCATCAGTTACCAAGTATTTGAAGAAATCGTATGGTGTCTTGCCTTTGAGAGTTAGTGCGGCAGAAGCATTTACACCAGAACTGGAATGAATAAATGTAAAGATTTTCATATTTTTACCCGTAACTGGCCCCCAGACAATCTCATTAGAATTTGTTCTAAGAGTGTCGTCCTCATCTTCAGAACTTCCTGATGTTACACGTACTTCAACTGAACCTGAATCAACTGCAGTAGTTATAGCACTAACATGGTTAGAGGTGCTTTGTTGCCTGGTTTTTACTGCTGTGAAGTCTGGTTTGTTTGACTGAATGTGGAAATGAAACTCTTCTTCCTACCTTCACTGGTGTGATTCGATCATCAGAATTCCCAGTTTCACTTCCAGTCTCCTCTGCTAAAAATTCATCTGAGCTATCACCAAATAAAGACACAGAATATTCATCATTTATGTCCATAACTTCATCTAAAAGCTGCTGTGCATGCCTTTGTTCATCTTCATAACTTCTAAGAGACATTTTCTTCTGCCACAGTATCACTTTGTTACAGAGAAAACAACACTGAATAAAGACTGTAGCAACAATGCAGGAAAGCAATAATGGAACTTACACAAATCATGCTGTGGAAAGAAAAACTCACAGGAGTACAAACCTAAAATTATTAGCAATTTAGCAAATTTAACTCTCACAAAAAATTAAAAAAGGGTACTAAAATGCCAAATTTTCACTTTATTTGCACTTAACAAGTTTACTTGGAGCAAACTAAGGCAGGATATTGAAAAAAAGTAAATGGCCCCAAGGGGTCAGTAACCCAACTATACCATGCCAGTCAATGTGTTAAACTATGATGTTTTTTTACAAAATAATCATTTAAAAGTCCTACAATATTTTTCATATAAATAAATATCTCACTGTCTTAGTTGATAAGCACAGTAACTGCAATGAATTAAAATTTTTTAGACATTGCCAGAAAAATTTCTTAGACATTGTCAGATGATATTGCTAAAATTTTATGTTATTTAAAAAAAGCCAAGGGCATATCCAGCAAGGACAGCTGAACCCACATCCTGTCTCCCCAGATTAACGCATGTATCAGTTAAATATCAGGTTGAAGTACGTCAGAAAATGTGATGGATATTGACTAGCGTTAAGTGTACCAAGAGCCCTTTGCCATGAAAACTCAAAACTATACCATCATTTATCACGAAATGAGCTCGACCCTCCCCTCCTGCCCCTTTTCCTTCCCCTACTCATGTCAGAATCCTTGTACACTCTTGAAATAATTACCTGCTGTTCATTTTGGATATTAACTGCTGATTGAAGACTGCAACTCAACAGTGTCAAAGCACAATATTTAGTGTGCAAATGCTTAGTGGCAACACCCAGTGAGCAACACATTCCGCAGGAACACTATTAAATTAGTATATCCAGTGAGCTGCTGAGTCCGTAGTTACCAAGTAGAGGACATATACCATCATTTTTTTATGTCATCTGTAGTGAGTGTTATTAGCAAGACTCAAACATTCGAACTCATGTTACTGAATAGGGGGAGGCAGTCAGATGTAGAAGCTGGGTGATGAAGGGACTGTTAAGTTTATATACTGAGAAAATGATTGTATAGTGTGTGTGTGTGTGTGTGTGTGTGTGTGTGTGTGTGGAACATAGTGCACTCAGTAACTGTAAACATTTTAAATACTTTTAAACAGTTCCTTGAAAGCACACACACATTCTAAATGAATGAGAGCGAATTTTCTCTCTTATAGGTCTTTTGAACTGACACGTAAGGATCGGTTGTGCAAGAATGTAGAGAAGATGCAGATGCTGAAGGGGGCAAAACATTTTGATTTTATCCCACAGACCTTTGTGATGCCAGCAGAATATCGCGAGTTATGTTCAAGTCACCACCGAAACAAAGGTCCATGGATAGTAAAGCCAGTTGCCTCATCACGTGGCCGTGGTATCTACATTGTTAATAGTGTGAGCATTACTCTCTCGACACATCATGTATATTTTTTGTTGAGTAACATTAACAAGTGCTAACATCTGAACAGCTGAGTCTATATTTCAAACACTAGATATTGAAGACAATGCCTCTATTTACTTGAGCCTTATTAAAGTCAAAGAAATTAACCCTCTTACTAATGTAATTCCTGAAATGAATCTTCTGATTTCAGCCAGAACAGGTGCCTTTAGAAGAAACAGTAGTTGTTGCAAAATACATTGACAATCCTTTGCTGGTTGATGGACACAAATGTGATTTGCGACTCTACGTTGTTGTTACATCGTATGATCCCTTACTTGTCTATTTATATGAAGAGGGTCTGGTACGCTTTGCTACTGTGAAATATGACTCAGGTGGCAAACACCTATGGAATCCATGCATGCACCTCTGCAACTACAGTATCAACAAATATCACTCTGATTATGTTAAGTAAGTGCTGCTTCTAATCATCTAATATTTACCATACCTAAGTATGTCTGTTTTTGTGTTGCTAGTTCTGAAAGAGTGCTAGTGTTACATTTATATGCCTAAATGACTGATCCAGTTAGTAAGAAGAGTGGCTTTCAAATGTAATTTGTTTGATGGCTTAAGAACAGGTCAGTGATAGAAAAAATTGTCAATTCCAAAATACTGGAAATGTTCCTGAGTGATAGATGGTAAGGAATAAATTTTTATCCCAGCTTTAGTCAGTGTCACATGTGTAAATTTTTCATACAGTATCGTAGATTTAATTGAAGAAACTATTTTTTTATCATAGAAATTCTTGAGTTGTCTCTCAACATGTTGAATGCTGGATTAATTTTGTTCAGTTTTCGTCACAAAACTGATATGCCCTGTTTGTTCCTTTTTCCTCCACACTGTTCATGTATGTCGGAATTTCTATAGTACAGTTTTGAACTCATTATTTTCCAGTTTGCTATTGTGCTTTCCAAGTTTTCTATTGCATTGTAATCTGTTTCTTACTTGGTACCTGAGACCATGTTTGTATCAAAAATTTTATTAGATATCTGTGTAAGACGGCGAATAAAGTTTATATGACATTGTGCTGGGACCAATAGGTATTTCATTTATGAGGTCCCTTTACATTAGTTGCATTGCAGTAGCTGGTCATATAAAGCCTATTGGACAAAATTTTCCTGTAAGGGATCAGAACATTGTCACTGTCTCCTGTCTGAAGACCGTTTTAATGTAGCTCACCACATTACTTTAACCTGCATGAGTATCTCCATCTGCGCCTAACTGTTGCAGTCTACATTCGTTTGAATCTGCTTACTGTATTCATCCTAGGTCTTCTACATTTTTTTTACCCCCGACACTTACCCTATTACTAAACTGACAATTGAGTCATGCTTCAGGATGTATCTATCAACTGATAATATTTTAGTAATTTGGAGCCATAAAACTGTGTTTGATTCAGCAGCTCTTCATTACTTATTCTCTCTGTTGTTCTTATCTTCAGCTTTCTTCTGTAGTGTCACATTTCAATAGGTTGTATTCTCTTGTCTAAAATGCTCGTTGACCACATTTCACTTCCATACAAGGCTGTACTCTATATACCTTTAGAAGAGACTTCCTAACACTGAAATTGATATTAGATGTTAACAAATTCCTCGTTTTTCAGAAATGCTTGTCTTGCTACTGCAAGTTTGCTTTATATATCCTGTCTCCTCAGCGATCTTCGGTATTGTATCTGGCCAAATAGCAAAATGTATCTACTATATTACTTTTAGTGGGTCACTCTGCAGCTCATGGTCTAGTGGTTAGCATTACTGCCTCGAGATTGTGGGATTTTAATCTTGATTCCTTGTCATATCAGGGAATTTCTTTGCTCAGAGATTGGGTGTTTGTGTTCTCATCATTTCATCTGGTATTCATTGACACAGAAGTTGCCAAAGTGGCATCAAATTGAAAGATGTGAAGTACACTGTCAAACAACGCCATATAGGGTCTCCCGGCCAGTAATGCCATGTGATCATTTCTTTCAGTGCAGCATTTATTAATATAATTCCCTCAGTGGTGCATCATTTAATTTAAATACATTCCTCTTGTGTACCATTGGTTCACTTTTGTTGATATTCCTCTTTATAACCTGTAGTGAAGACACTATCCATTCTGTTAACCTGCTCTTCAAAGTCCTTTGCCAAATTTGACAGAATTACAATGTCATCGGCAAGCCTCAAAGCTTACATTTCTTCTCCCTGAACTTTGGGGTAATTCCCTTTCCAAAGTTCTTGGTTTCTTTTACTGCTTGCTCAATGCACCAACTGAATAACATCGGTAACAGGCTACAACCCTTTTTCACTTCCTTCCCAACAACAGTGTGCCCTTCATGAACAACTGTTTAAGAACATCAGGCTAGTTTCTGTACAAGTTCTAGATAACTTGTAGCTCTAGTATTTTATTCATCCTCAGCAACTGCAGTTGTATATATTGAAGTAATCAGCAACCAGTTGCATTAAAAAAAAAAAAAAACAATTCTTATCCGGTTCTATGAACCACATGACCACAGCATTTTGCTGTATGCATCTTACTGTTGACACTCAAAAATAATGTGACCGGTATAACTTTCTGAAAAAGGGCACAAAGTGCCTGAAAGTGATTAACAAATTAAATTTCTTTTATGCAACTGATTGCTGATTATTTCGATATATAACCTTTTGCTCTCTGTAATTTATCACCTTCAAAATTTCAAATTATATGTTCCAGCCAACACAGTCAAAAGCATTTTTCCAAGTCTGCAAGTGCTGTAAATGTGTCTTTGGCTTTCTTTACCCTATCTCCTAAAGTAAGTCATAGGACCAATATTGCCATGTGTGTTGTTACATTTCCTTGCAGCCAAAACTACTCTTCCCTGAAGTTGGCTTTTTCAAGGTGTCCCTTCCATCTGTAAATAATTCATGATGGTATTTTACATGTGTGACGTACTAAACTGATGGTTCAGCGATACACCGATCCTCAACTCTTTATTGAGAATTGGTATTATTACATTTTTGTTTAAGTCTGAGGCAGTTTTGCCTGTTTCATATATCTTGCAGACTAGGTAAACGGTATTTCCACAAATCCGAATAATTCTGAAGGAAGGTCGTATACTCCAGGGGCTTTCTTTCGGATTACATCTCTCTCAAATTCTTCTTGCAGTATTGTATCTCCCATCTCATCTACTACCTGCTCCATTTATGCAGAGTATCCCTCTCATAAGGGACCTTAGGAAAAGTGTTATACAAAATCTTGATTAAAAAGAGGACATGAAATGAAATTTGCCGACAGCATACCTTTACAGCTGAGAAATGAAGGTACTTTACAAGGGGTGCTAAATGACCTTCCCCCACCTGTATATGTAGTTCAATATGGCACTGCATGTATGTGATTGATGTTGTCAGAGTACTAAATTTCATAGTGGATGTTCTTGTGCAACTTGTAGACATGGCAGCATTTGTGAAATGTGGCACTGGGATCTTCTGCAAGCTGTTTGTGGGTCTCATGTTTCAGTGTAGCGTGGCTTATTGTTCGTGGTGTTACATGTGATTTTCTTCTTCCAGTGCTGTTTTATTCAAAGGACATATCAGTATTTTTTCATGAATGTATGAAACAGATGGATGACGAAGAACTGACACTTGGCTGGTACCAGCATAATGGGACAATATGCTGTTCATCTGAAGTGCTTATGACTGGTGGAATCATTTTTCCCTGACTGTGGTTTCCAAAGTATTATGGCCCCCATGGTCACTGACTTGATCTCCAAACTTTCTTGTGTGGATCACCTTGAGGTATTGTGTGCAAGAACAAGCCATGCACAATCAAAGAGATGAGAACATTCACTGCAAAATCCAGGCAGTCATGCCCAGGACTCTGGCAGTAACAATCGTGAATGTGCAGTGCATTGTTGAACTGTGTGTACAGTTGAAGGGAGATCATTTCCAGCAACTTTTGTAATGTACCTTCATTTCTCAACCATGAAGGCAGGTCATGTACAGACTTGGTTTCATATATTCTTTCATCAAGATTTTTATAATATATCTCCTCTGTTTCCTTATGGCACACATTATCCTAATGCCTTAAAGTTCATTTCTTTTGTATAGTTCCTCTGCGAATTCATCCCTCCTTTCTGCTTTCCCTTCTTTAGTAAGTACTTGCTTGTTATCAGATCTCGTGATACTCATACTGCTGCTTCTCTTTTCTCCAAAGATCGTTTTCAAGTTTGTTGTAGGTAGCATCTATCTTTCCCCAATTATACACGCTTCTATGGACTTAAATTTATGCTATACCCATTCCTGCATAGCCATTTTGCATTTTTGCCTGTCAAATTTTTTAGAAGTTTGTATATGTTCGCCTGCTTTATTTGCTACATTTTTATATTTTCTCCTTTTGTCAATCAGAACATGTTAGCTATTAATAATGCTAACATACTTCTTGCTCTGGCAAATGTTTGAGTAATTCAGTGCTCAACTGCTATTGTTACTTCTCCTTAATCAGTATTGATGTTTGTGCTTCAATTTAATGTTAACATTTTGTTAATGTGGTGATCGGTACCATGGTCTCCGGTTCAGTGTAAGAACAGGTAAATATAATTTGGGGATGTTTGGAGTAGCAGACACCTCATTAATGAAGCTGGATTTTCTACTGGTGAAATTATAATCAAGTGATGTGTATTATGGCCCATAAATTGTTGTCATGAGAGGAGAATCTTAATAATCCTCATTTCCACAGACTATATTTGTTCAGTGTTGACCACATCCAGAAATAATCACATGGTGTAGTAGGTGTGTGTAGGTGGAGAATGCTGTTATTCAATGAACATTTATTACTAAGAACTGTTATGTTGAAGAAATATATAGGGGGACTTTATACAGGCATGAAACTTGAAGACAAATCAATGAAAGGGAAGAGGAATAGAGTGAAGATGATATAGTTGATGTGAATCTTAGATAATGGTTTGATAAAACACTGAGTGACATATGTCTAAACAAAGCATTCCTTCATAAATATTCAGATCCTTGACAAAACCAGTGTGCACTAAACTGCTTCCCCTGGCATGCAGAATATGAGACATACTAAATACCCTCAGAGAGAGAGAGAGAGAGAGAGAGAGAGAGAGAGAGAGAGAGAGAGAGAGAGAGAGAGAGATAACACAAACACCAAAGGTGGAGGGTAATGACAAATTATAATCTACAGAAGAATGGAACAGCAGGTAGAAAGGACCTGAGGGATATAAATAATTCTTGAGAAATTTAAGAACATGCGAGGCAATACTAGCATTAAGACTACCTTAGAAAATACGATGAGGTAAAGGTAGATCTACATTTGAAATATTTTTAGGTTTAGAGAAAGCTCATGACAGTGTTGACTTGAATACGTCATTTCAAATTCTGTATGCAATTTGTATAAAATACAGGAAGTGGAAGGTTATCTACAACTCATAAAAAACATACTTTAGCTATAAGAAACAAATCTATCGTGATTGTATACTACCAGACGTAAAATCCATCAAAATGTAAAATTTATTAATACAAACAAATCTTTTAGTTTGTAATTTATAAGCTGACGTATTCAGAAGAATAATCTGTATGATGTCCTGAAACTGTATTATTTCTAGGGATTGTATTTGATTATTCGTTGTTCAATAAATATTATTATTATTATTATTATTATTATTATTATTATTATTATTATTATTATTAAAAGCCATGAAAGGGTAGTAGTATTTAAAAAGGGAGTGAGAGAGGGTTGTAGCATATCCCACTTGGTATTCAATCTGTGTGTGAATGAAATCAAACAAAAATTAGGAAAGGGACCATAATAAAGGGGGGGGGAGGGGGTGAATGTTAGTCATAGTTGCGGTCATCCTTAGCACATCAAACTTTAATGCAAGCAAAAGGCCAATGAGGTAAACAAATATTGAAAAGTAATATTTGCATCATATATCTGTGTACATAGCACTTGATGAATCCTAACTTTGTGGTATAGTGTTGGGCCTCATTCTGTTGCACTTGTGATAGTAGTATTACTACTGAATACTAATGGAATACTGTCAAATTAAATCATGTGAGCTGAGGAAATTATATTAGGAAAAATTGTTAAGAGTTTAAGTACATAGTTCCATCACCCATCTGTCACAGTAGTAAATGAGAATAGAATGATATCCAGTTACAGTTAAAGATAATGGGAAGATCTTCAACTAGTTGAATTATTAGGCATGTTAATGTGTCACCAGAGAAGAGTTTTGTAAATTATTGGCTAACTTAAGAAGTATAAAGTGGTATTAGTGTGAGGGAGCGTTTTTGTTAAAAAATGTATCAGGCAGGATTCTTAGCAAACTAAGTATGCTAGTGAGAGAGAATGCTCTGTAATATGTGGATGACCTGTACAATGGAAGAAACATTCAAATTCACGAGGCTGTGATGGATGGTCACTGAAATATTATTGCTAATAGCAGTCTGAAAACAGTTTCATGATGAGAAGGGATAAAAATCCCAAAGACAAAGTAGTCCGGAGGATGCCACAAGTTGTTGTTAATCTCAATGAATTCATTCTATATAAAAGTTTTTTTAAGGCTGGATTAACTTAAGTCTGCAGATGTCCTGTTATAGTGTGTATTGCTGCCTTGAGGGTGGCCTTTGCTCTAGAAGCCTAAATCTCTCACAGGCTCAACAAGTGTGATACCTTCCATAAGAAAGGTGCAAAGATTAAGGCACAAAGATTAGTAGCAGTAATAATTTCTGGTCATGTTGAGCTCAAACTGTGATGCTGTCATTGATAAAAGTGTATGAGATTATTTATATTTATAAATAACAGATGTGTGTGCAATAACAGAAAAAATGGTGGGGACTTTATAAGTCCCCACCATGTTTTTCTGTTATTTGTGAATGCTAGTCTTAGGAACTACAGTGAGGATTTTGACTTGTTTCGCTAATAGATAGACTGATTCACAAGGAAAGCTGATGGGTACAGGAGACAAGAGATAGGCCTAAGGCTGCCCAACCATAGTGCCAGGCTGTTGTGAGCTACTGCTACCACGAAGCTGGTGGATGCAACAGAAACATTTTGCGATACAGCACTGAAGTCAGGCAGAGCAATTTGGCATGGTAGCTCACTGCTCCCGTTATTGCCATGAGATGTCACTCCAAAACACCAATTAAATATGGAACACACATTATTTGTGCCTCCTGAGAGCATATGTGGGGTTTGCTGCTATATTGTTTATTTGTTATGAAGAATTGATGATATTCAGTTACCTAACATTGTTCGCAGAATTCTAGTCCAAACTTTGTTCATTGGCCTGTAAACAAAATTACCGCTATGAAAGAAAAGTCCAGCAACAATGTATATGCAGTTATTATTGACCAGTACATTAATTATAAATTCCACATTGAACTTAAACATCTTCTAGTCCATGTACCTAGTAATGTTTATTCTCATGTTAAGCTTCAAAGGAATGAATATACAAATTGTCCCATAAAATGGTATTGATTTCACAAAAATGTATCAGCATTTCTTTCAGAGATATTTAGCAATGTAGTTAGATTTGAACAAAGACTGCAATTAACAGTAGATTAACAGAGAAACTCAGAGGAAACTAGTTAAAGAAAACAGAAATAAACAGAGCTCATCTCACAGAAAGTAAATAGTTTTTAACAGAGTCTGTTCATAAAAATAGAAATTGGAAAGAAGAATAATTGTAAGCAAATTATTCTGTAATGGTCTAAAATTGAAGGCAATAATCCAAATGCATAACATTGTTGAGCCAAATGAGGTATAAAACTCTACCTCATTTTAAAATTTAATTGCAGTAAGTACTTCTTTGCATTTTAGGAGTGATGACCCTGAGGCTGAGGACGTCGGTCACAAGTGGACACTGTCAGCTTTACTGAGGCATTTACGTGCTGCAGGAACTGACACTGCACTCTTGATGTCAAGAATTGAAGAAGTCATTGTAAAGTCTATTTTAGCTTCAGCACCACCAATTGTAGCAGCTTGCCGGATGTTTGTCCCACATACACACAACTGTTTTGGTGAGTAAAATGTAAAGTTTTTACTTCCTTCTCTTGTCATAATCATTTATGTTAATTCCTGTATTTAAAAAAAAATGGTATTGAGGAGAACTCAATTTGAAAATTTGCATAATTTTTCTAAATGGTGCTAAAGGGCCGAGCTGACTCTCTCGCATGTAGTTACACTGTTATAACAACCTTCATGAGCAAGCAGACTGAAACATTTATTTAGATGTCGTGTAGATTAAACAGTGAGGACTCTCTGAATTCTGGACTTTCACAGTTGGAATATGACATTGGATACAGTTTCTCTTGTAGCTTGGGCAGTTTGTTGTTGTTAGGTCAGTGGCCTTCAAGATGTTTCATTCTTGTGGTTGTATTGCAGGCCAAAGAATTAAATGATACAGGCTTATGGTTTCCTCCCTATAATTTCTGTAATATAATATTTGTGACTAGAAAATACACTTACAGATGAAAAGCTTTTGACAGTTGTTGCTCATATCAAGTTGATAGTGACAGCTTCAAGTACCATGGGGATTGATTTTAAGATAGCTACGGTGATGGGATCTGAATCAAGCACGTAATATACTTTCACAATATAGGTGATGCTTCATTGGTCACTTTAGTCTAACTTGCAGTGTTGTCCCTTCCACTCTGCCTGTATATTTTCTTAATCCAAAATCAGTAATAAAAGTATGTTTAATGCTAAGTAGGAAGGAGAAATTGCTTGTGAACATTCTTAGGTGTGTGTGTGTGTGTGTGTGTGTGTGTGTGAGAGAGAGAGAGAGAGAGAGAGAGAGAGAGAGAGAGAGAGAATCAGCAGCTCCAATTATAGGTATCTTCTTCAAGAAAACAATGAGAGAATTTATTTCTGTATTATGTGACTCAGTAGTAAAGACAATTGACACATTTTCTTGAGAGATGGGGTTCATATATCTTCCTGGCCACATTAAACCACATACAATTTCCACAAAGAGCTTTATTAGCCAACGACACACACACACACACACACACACACACACACACACACACACACACACACACACACACGTCTATGAATTGTCAGCAGTAATCTGCTGGATTGTGTGGTGCTGATAATGAGGCAGCATGGGTTGGGGAAAGGGAGGGACACCAGGGTAAGGGGGTGGGCTGGGAAGATGCTGTGCTGTCTGTGGGAGCTTGCAGGGATGGAAGGGGAACTGGTTGCTAGGTGCAGGAGCCAGCCATTTGTGGGGGGGGGGGGGGGGGGGGGAGGGGGGGGGGAGGGAAGTAGAGAAGGGGAAAAGACTAGTACGTGTGTTGGTGGGATAGAAGGCATTTGTAGTACAGAAATGGGAGCAGGGAAGGGGATAGATAGAGGGGTGGACTAGCAAAGGTTGGGACCAGGGAGGTTACGTGATCCTAAAGTATATTGCACTGAGAGTTCCCACCTTCACAGTTCAGAAAATGTGGTGTTGGCTGGAAGGATAATGTTGGACACTATGTTCAGCAACTGGTGGTCCAGCTGTATCTTGCTAGGTGTGGCATTGGCCGTTCAGACAGCTTGGTAGAGGTCACGCCCACATAGAAAGCAATACAGTGGTTGCAGTAGTGGTCCCCTTCCAGTTTTTATCCACAAGTTTTTCTCTCACCGGCTCTTCTGGAATGAGTTAGCACTTCACTCAATGCCCCTCACATTCAGGAAACCTGTATTCCACAGTATTCTGTGCTAAGTGTCACACTCTTCTGTATAGCCATCAATGGTCTTGTAACCTCTGTTGGACCTTTGTCTACCCTGGCATTGTACGGCAATGATTTCTGCACCTGGTGCAGCTCCCACTCGGTAGCTGCTGAGTGCCAGCCCCGTGCCAACTAACAGGCCTCTGCATGGGCCACCTCCCATGGCTTTCAGTTTTCTCCCTCCAAAATGCAGGTTATGCATTTATGTCATTTACCCACAGTACACCCCGATCCCGAACATTATTTAGGTGATGAGCTCCTCGATGGGTAGCACAGTCCTGTTTCTTGGGCCTTATTTTTGATAAAAAGCTGACATGGCTGCACCATATTTGCCACCTAAAGACTACGTGTGCGCGAAAGTGTAATGCTCTCCACCTCCGGCGCCGCACATCTTGGGGTGCAGACCATATGACTCTTTCCATCTTTACTGTGCTCTGGTCTTGTCCAGACACACACACACACACACACACACACACACACACACACGTCTATGAATTGTCAGCAGTAATCTGCTGGATTGTGTGGTGGTGATAATGAGGCAGCATGGGTTGGGGAAAGGGAGGGACACCAGGGTAAGGGGGTGGGCTGGGAAGATGCTGTGCTGTCTGTGGGAGCAGACTAGACTAGACCAGACTAGATTATGGTAGTCAGGTGCATGGCTCAGCAGCTCCTTCCACTTTGCAACTGCTTGACTCTGTTCACCATTGTGGGGTGCGTCTGTCTGTTGGTGCCTTTCGCACTAGTTCCATTGATAGTTTCCTCACAGAAGCAGGATTCCCCCTCTATGCAAATAAGGCGGAGCCAACTCTTGGTTTCTTAGGCAATCCCCATTTGCCAATTTCCTGACCATCCTGTGTACCCTGTCCTCTTTGCCAGTGAGGGACGTCTCCTCGTGACACCCACTCCTGGGAGGGATTGCTGGTTGGCATGTGTCTCACTTTCCCCAGGTCGGGATCTCCATCTCCACTCACTGGAATGCACCACACGTCTTTCCTCCCTTCCTCCCATACCCCCCCCCCCCCCCCCCCCCCCGCCACCTTGGATGGTGCCTAGACCACAGATTAGGAGAGTGTATTCCAGGGTCCAAAGATATGTCGCCCCCATTGTTTCCGGTGTCTTGTATGAGCCATCCTTGCAGAGTTCCAGGGTGTACCATCTTCTACACTGATGGTTCTAAGACAGTTGATAAGATGGGATCGCTTTCATGTCTCCTACTGGCTTAGAACACCCTTTATTCCTGGGATCATGTAGTGTGTTCACAGCAGAGATTCTTCTAGCCATTCACAGGGCCCTCCTTTTTGTTTCTCAGACTTCCCTCCACAGTGTTTTAATTTGTTCAGACTCCATGAGCAGCCTGCAGGCTATTGACCGATGCTACTTTCATCTCCCTGTGGTCTCTGCTGTCCATGATGTTATCTCTGTCCTTGGCCGTGCTGTCTGCTCAGTTGTCTTTCTCTGGGTCCCAAGTCATGAGGGCATCCCAGGGAATAAACTGGCTGACTGTTTGGCTAGAGAAGCAGATACGAAACGCCCCATTTCCTTTCATGATTCCAGCTGCGGATATGCGGATTTACATCAAATCTCTCTTTGCTCAAAAATGAAATGATATCTCTCTTTCTTCTGCTCCTCTCAGGAGTAGTCCACTGTTTTATGTGGTCTACACGCTGATCATACCAGGCTCACCAATTGTTTCCTCCTACGTAATGAGCCACCACCACAAAGTGGTTGTGGAGCCAGACTGATGGTATCTCACATATTGGTGGAAAGTCCTCTCTCTCTCTCTCTCTCTCTCTCTCTCTCTCTCTCTCTCTCTCTCTCTCTCTCTCTTTGTGCTAAGTGTATTCTTCCTGATTATATAAATTTAATATTAGCATATGATTCATGGATGGTTGAACTGCTTCTCAATTTCCTCAGTGAAAGTGGTTTTTATTTAGTTTTAGTTTAGTTAGTGGTTTTTATTTAGTTTACTTTGGAGCAGGGACAGGGTGGTTGTGGTTGGGACCTCTCTTCTTGTCTTCTCGGTATGGGACCCCATGACCACTCCCCCATGGAAAGACTGCCCCTTTTTCCAGTTTTTAGATTTTTCATTATTTTATAATTTGATTCCCCTGACTGGATCCATCCAAATTTAGCAGACCCTCTTTCTTCTGTGACTAACTTCAGAACCACAGGACTGATGACCTCACCGTTTGGTCCTGAAAAAAAGAAAAAAGTGGTTACAGCTTAGCTTGTAGGTCATGTGGCTACTTTCACAGGTAACCCTGCCTCTGATTAGCTAGGAGAGGCCTGTGACAATGCTAGAGTAAGTGGTAGTGGGAGTACGTGTGGGACAGGTTTTGCATCTAGGTGTACAACAAGGATATGAGCCATGAGACAAGGGGCTGCAAGCAGGGATGTAATTTGGATGGACAAGGATATTATGTATGCTTTGGGGCTGACAGAATATGATTGTGGTAGGGGTGGGGGAATAATCCTCATTGAGGGCATGACAAAAGGTAGCCTAAACCCTGGCAGAGAATGTTGTTCACTTGCTCCAGTTGCAAGTGGTACTGAGTTGTGAGAGGAGTGCTTGTTTTTGGCCGGACAGTGGGTACGTAGGAGGGGTAATGTGACTGGACAGACAAGGCATTAGAGACCCGTTTTTGGATAAGGTTTCAAGGGTAATTTTGGTATGTGGAGGTCTTGGTGAGACCTTTGTCATATTTGGAAAGGGACTATTCATTACTGCAGATGCGATGACCATGGGTGACTAGGCTTATGAAAGGGCTTCTTAGTATGAAGTGGGTGGCAGCTGTCAAAGTGGAGGTATTGTTGGTGGTTGGTAGATTCGATGTGGGCAGAAGTACAGATGTAGACATCGTTGAGGTGGAGGTCAACATCGAGGAAGGTGGCTAGTTGGTTTGGGAAGGACCAGGTTAAGTTAATAGGGAATAAGGTGTTGAAATTCTGGAGGAATATATACAGGATGTAATCACCGTCGGTCCAGATCACGAAAACGTCATCAGTGAATCTGAACCAGGTGAGGGATTTGGTATTGTGGGTGGCTGAGGAGGATTCCCCCAGATGACTAATTGATTGGCATAGGATGCTTCCAGTCAGGCGCCTGTTGCTCTACCATAGATTTGTTTGTAGGTGATGCCTTCAAAGGTGAAGTAATTGTGTTTGAGGATGTAGTTGGTCATGGTGTCCATGAAAAAGGTTGTAGGTTTGGAGTGAGTCGGGCTTTAGGAAGGATAGTGTTCATTAGTGGCAAGACTACGGGCATTGGAGATGTTAGTATTCACCTCCAACTCCCGCCTCGACTACCGCTGTCCACATCCTCAACAGAAAGAGGTCATCAAGATCAAAGCTGTGCAAGGCAGACCAAATGTTGCATAACTGTATAAGCTATTTGCCTGTCTGAACATTGGGGTAACAATCAGTAATGCCTTGTACATCATTTGGTGAATATGAAAACTGACTGCTGTAGCTTTTACATCCATCCAGCCATCCATCTGTTTTCTGTAAATCCCACCAAGAAGATAAACCATTAAGGAATGTGGAATGAGACAAGATATACTTTAAGAAAAGACAAGCAAGTTGCAGGACTCAATTTGCATACTGTATTAACTATAAGGTATCATTATACTACTAGATGCTATTTGTGGTTGTACCAACAAAATTTATTCAATTAAAAAAGCTGCTTCCTCCTCAGTTTTAGTAAATAGGTGCTGTTTATTGGCAGTTGATAGTGTAATATTTATTTGATTACATAGGTATTTTTCAAAGAAAATAGTTACCTATATTTTTAAAAACTGAGTCAAATCTACATTGAATATGGAAAACTTGTAAAAAAGGGCAGTAATGCAGTTTGTAGTTAATTTCCTTTTGAAGTGGTTGAAATTCCCGATTTCTTACTTTGTTAGATGCAGTTCACTCCATTAATGTTGTGCTTTCAGGTCTTCACCTGAGTTGGTTTCCATTTTCATGCAAGGGATGCAGTCTGGTAGACAGGTAGAAGTAAAATATTTGTTGTTCAGGAATGTATGAGGAGTTCCTGGCCAAAACTCTCCCACTAAATAACCTGGATTTTCCATTGTTTGAAATGCACTTGTCATAGAGATGATGCTGAACATCTCAGTAATAGGCAAGATTGCTACATTACTGCTGTTAAGAGTCGTGGTAGTCATCAGAAGAACGCTAGAGATACAGCTAAAATATTGTCCAGTTATTTTGCTCATATTACTTCCACTTCCAGTTGGTATCCAGCTCTTTTCACTATCACAGAGCTGTTGCAGAGACAGTGAGTTTGGATGTGTATTCAGTCAGCCTTGCAGTATAAATAAAAATCTTCCTTTCCCATATATGTAGCTCATGTCAACATACGAGGGTAATCCCAAAAGTAAGGTCTCTTATATTTTTTTTTTTTTTTTTTATAAGTACATAGACCTGTTTATTGCTACAATGGTTTACATCAGTGTACAGCTTGAATATTTAGCTATTTTTCAACATAATCACTATTTCTGTCAATGAATTTTTGTAGGTGCTGTAGCAGTTTTTGTATGACCATATCATACCAGCTCACCGCCATGCTGTTCAGAAAGTTATGAACCTCGTCTTTGACCTCGTCATCGGAGCTGAATCGCTTTCTGGTCAAATGTTTTTTTTTTACCCTAGGGAACAGGCGATAGTCACTGGGCGCCAAGTTAGGACTATAGGGTGGGTGGGTGGGTGGGTGGGTGGGTGGGTGATTGTGTTCCACTGAAACTGTTGCAGAACAGCAACGGTTTGCCTTGGGCAGGTGTTGTCATGGGGAAAGTGTACGTCCTTGCTCAACATTCCTCTTATCTGGTTCTGAATTGCCCGTTTGAGTTTTTTCAGAATCTCACAGTACCTATCAGCTTTAATTGTGTGATTCAGCTCTGATGACGAGGTGAAAGAAGAGGTTCATAACTTTCTAAACAGCATGGCGGTGAACTGGTATGACATGGGCATACAAAAACTACCACAGCATCTACAAAAATGCATCGACGGAAATGGTGATTACATTGAAAAATAGCTAAATGTTCAAGCAGTAAACTGATGTAAACCATTGTAGCAACAAACAGGTCTATGTACTTATAAAAAAAATAGGAGACCTTACTTTTTGGATTACCTTTGTAACTGTAGTCATTCTGAAGTCTATTAACAGTTTGTTGTACTGCATGGCACAGCCATTTAATATATGTGAAATACCAGTTTTATTGAAATGTGAAAAGAAAACTCTAATCTACATCCCCCCCTCCTCATCTATTTCTTATTGATCACTTAAATGGGATAGTAACCATGTGCTTACAGCAGAAGGCCTCATTCCCCAGCAGATCGACTGCTTCATTTTCTAAGTGTTGTAGTATTTTTTATTTATATGTTTATATCATACTAGCTTTCTCCCTTTTCAGAAGTTCCTTACACACTGTGCTTAATTGCATTTTTGATGAATTCTTTTTTGAACTACCTTAACTCCATTCCAGGCAGTTTAATTATGGTTATGAATGTACTGATTGAAGTTTAAATATTGCATACTAGATGGAAATTCATTTCAAACTTAACCTGCACACATTCGAAGTGATTGTTTTTATGGTTTCCTTACATAATTTGTCATAATTGTGAGATTCTTTCTTGTACATCATCTCACCAGACAGCTTCCTTTGGCCATTTCGATTTTGAATAAGTACTTTAAAGTGGTTCAAGGCAATGATGGAGTTTGTAAGAAATTCTTGGCTGAGCTATATAACTATTTTAATTCAGATACACCCAGAACTATGGTTACACTACTGACAAATGTTCTTTGTAGCAAGTGAGACTGATATAAGAAACTTCGTCAATTTTCATGTCACTTTCAGGTATTATGAAAAAGTAAGCTTCATTGTAATATGTTTAGGTGGGAGAAATGGACTGCATGTCTTGGAAACTGCTTGTAATTGTGTTGTTTCTCCTAAAGCATTTTACGTTTTCAGCATTTATTGGCTGCATAGCTACAATATTACTTAATATGGCCTCCAAATGGCAGAAAAGGGATTTCTGTTTTGTATGTACTCCAAATGTGTGTGCATGAGTGTCACTGCAAGAAATATATTCATAGTGTTTAATTATTGGTATATAAAAAATGCCTGTATCAATAAACATCTCTGTAACATTCCAGAGGCAGTCCATTTATATTCGTGGTGCCTTATAAATGATGAACGTTAACATGTTGAAATTTAGTCTGCATGACCTAAGTAGAGACATTTGAGGATAGGTGCTAAGAGTTGCATTGCATGCTTAAAGATAATTTCTGGAGATTGTCAAAGTTGTGTGGGTCATAGAAGTTTTATTTTTTGTATGTATCATAGGAATTGAGAAAAGGACATTACAATCATGCAGCATGTTCAAATTATAAAACAATTAATGGAATATAGATTTTATTTCCATAGTAAAGTGAGAAGAAACTACAGACTTCATGTATAGTCCACAAATCAAAATATTTCAAAGTAGAACTCGGAATGTTAATTGCTATCCCAATTAATGTACTGTCACATAAAGTAAATCTGCTGGTTCTTTATTTTAAGACAGCTGCTGCATTTTACATTGTACAGTGGGGTCAGTGAAATCTAAGATATAGTAGCAGTTTGTTTCTGAACTCTATACTCTATATCACTCATTGTACCAGTAAGCCATGGATTTCATGCATAGCACCTGAGACTCAATCTCCCCTCAGTTTTGGACACTTAATGAACTTTTTGCAGAACTGTATGGTTTTGACATCCTGGTGGACTCAGAACTAAAACCATGGCTGTTAGAAGTTAACCTATCCCCATCACTGGGCTGCGACTCTCCATTAGATGTCAGAGTGAAGTCTGCAATGTTGGTGGATCTTCTAACTCTAGTGGGACTACCAGCAATTGATCCAATGCTGCGGCGTATAAATGAACCTCATCATCACAGTAACCCTGCTGATAGTACCAAGAAGCTTAATGTGAGTGTTCCCATGCTCTTAAATTTGTCTTTAAATGAATATGTGAGTTAATTTGTGTGATAATTTGTGAATTCTACATACAGCACTGCCAAGGGACAATATTATTTTTATTTCATTAGGTGTATGGTGTGGTTATTGTGAAAGCATGTTACTTTCTTTTTAAAGTTGTTTACAAGTTGGGATATCTTCCGTGCAATAGTGTAAGTGTTGCATGTTTCACTGCTTGTGTTGAACTGAAGCTTTCCTCTGCTTGCAGACACTTGTCCTTCTATGCATGAAAACCTGTATTGTCACCGAGATTGATATGATCAAGTAAAGAATGTTAAAAATGACAATTTGTCTTCTGTTATGCTGGGAGAGGGTCTCTTACAGCATATATATATATATATATATATATATATATGTGTGTGTGTGTGTGTGTGTGTGTGTGTGTGTGTGTGTGTGTGTGTGTGTGTGTGTGTGTGTGTGTTTTTTAGACAGTAAGCTATGCAGAGATTAACTTCAGTAGCAAAATTCTGATATAACATTGTAGAAAGCTTATGGGTGAGTGGACCAGCACAAGGAGCCACAGCAACCCGGTTGCAGACAGGAATATATGATTCAGATACTTTGTGGATCTCGATATCATGAAGGGTGAACTGATTATCGAAAACTTCTTAATGTCCTTACTCCCTAGGTTATGCACTTTGTTCACAATCATTTGTTAAATTTTGTATCATAACAAGTCCTGTGTACTCATTAGGACACATACTACGCAAGTAGTAATGTGTGTGACAAATTACTTCAAACTTCTGATAGCTGTCACTACTATCGTAAGAATCACATTAACTACTGACACTCAGGAATAGCGGGATGTGTTTCTTTTGGCAAAGCAATAAAGTATGTCCAGAACAGACCAGAGGAAGGAATACAAGAATTCATGTTCTGGAAGACAGGTCTGTCAGGCGGGGTGATAATGTTAGAAGTTATGTGGGTTCCCAACACACTTTGTTGTATCATAGTAGCCTCTTTTCCACCATTCTTCGGAACTGTCTCATGAGTGAGACTTCAGAGATTCAATAAAGGAAAGAAAAATGTTTTCTTCCATCATTGGTATGCAGTGGGCACTAAGAAGCAGCAAATAAGAGATGTTCATGTTTAAAAGCAGGTAGACAGGAAAGGTAATGTCTTTAGTGTTGCTCATCCTGATTACCACCTGTGGTGTGCGTACTGTAAGACCTTCAGTACACACACCATCAGATTATTTGACTTGTCGCTCTACCCAAGTAGACGAGTGTCAGCAATATGTCTCGTGGTCTTATCGTGGCATGTTTATCTTCTGCCGTTAGGTCAGATGATAGAAATGCCACTTGCACGCTTAGAGTAGCAGATTGACAGTAACCAACTTTAAACAGAACTTGATTAATTTTCACACACATTTATTAAAATAATAGCAAGCATAAAAATTACTTAACTTGGTTCTGGATGCTATTTACAATTGACAATCTGAAGTTCCTTTGGTATTGGTACGTTAATCTTATTCTCACATATATCTCTGATACTTGACAAAAGTGTGTATACATTTATCTTCATGGCTATGTACAGGAATATGGTAATCTTATTTGGCGCAGACTGAAACTTGACTAGAGACTGGTACAGACAAATGCAGACCGACTAATTGGAGGTCTGTACACTCGTTATAATACCTCGCGCGTTCATGTATCACTGCGCGAGTGTGATCTGCAAGGAGAAAAGGTTCTACGTTAGCAGCAATCTCATTGGCTGCGTTACATACTAATACGCGGGTCGGCGGAAGCAGAATTTGGTCTGTCTTTATGGCAGCGCCATCTCGTAGTGCGGAGACGGACGAGCGCTGCGCCTGCGCTGTAGTGCTTAGCAGGGCGCGCTCTAGTGGGAAAGTTGTGTACATGCTGACTACGCGGAACTATGTACACAACACCACCTCAGCTCAACTCCAATCGTGGGGCACTAAGCATCATTATCTGATATTTTCCAGCATGTGTACTTCCAATCTAACTCTGGAAACTTCAGAAATCTATAATACTTCTTTCTCAAGAATGTGAAACTATACTGTTTCAAGTTATGTATAATTTACTCTAGGTTATCTGTAGGATGTGATGTACTAAATCTTCTGGAATTAAAGTTGTTATAGTCTGAAGATGCAGAGTGAATCTTACGAAGAAACAAACCAATTAGGCAGGAAATAATAAATGTAGATAGAGAATTTATTTAAGAACAGAAGTATACCACATTAAATTAAGCAACAAATATTTATCTTCAAATACACAGACTTTATAGATACAGGTGAAAAGGGAAAAAAAGCAAAAAAAATGTGACTAAAGAGAAACCAAGGAAAAGGAAAAAAAAAATTAAAATGGGTTACAGCATTTGTTAGAGAGATCAGAGCTTGAAGAAATGTTAATAAGATCATCACTGGATGTACTGAATTAGACAAACTACTCACAAATATTTTTCAGAGAATGTGAGAGGGTAGTGAGAGACCACAATATTATTGCACTTGGCCTCCCATGGATCTTAACGGAAACATACAGTGATGTTACAGTAAATGAGTACAGTCATGACTAAGAAAGACACAGTGCACTGTAAATGATTTTGAGAAAACTGTGCCTAAAATGTCAAGTGGTTCAATGTGTTCTTGTGAAATATCGAGACAAAAACTCATCATAAGCTGACCGAAGAGTCCTCACTCCCAGGTGCAAAAAATATTGTGGGAATTTGATTAAAGAAATTATTAAAAACAGCAGTGGAAGAAGAAAACAAAGCATAGTTATGTATTTATATATGAGATGAAAAGTAATGCCCCAGAATTTTTTATTCTGTTCTGAATATTTGTTAGGGTACTACATGTGATGCATATTATTTAGTCAACTTTTCCTGCTTCACCAATGCAGCTTTAGCCCTCTTTCACTAGATGGCTCAGACTTGTAGCACATAATATGGCAGTGTGTAATGTAACTCTGTTGGTGTGTGAGAAATTTTGTGCTGTATAGGAGTTCCATGAATTCAATGTGTTCATCTACATGGAAAACCCTTTCCTTCACTGTGATCATGCGAGACCACGCAAAGTGCTGCAATGTCTGTAACAGTTCAACACCTTGATTTCATTGTTGTCAATCATTCTCCACATGGTCCTGACTTGGCCTCCATCAGATTTTCATCTGTTTCCAAATCTTACAGAGCACCTTTGAGCACTTGATAGCGATGAAGCAGTGCAAGCAGATGTGAGGTTGTGGCTCCATCAACAAAAGTCAATTATTCTACAGTGGTGATACCAACAAACTGATCTCTCTCTTTGGGGTGTTTGTCACCAGAGTGACTATGTTGAGAAAGGAATATGATGACATGAAGAATAAAGATATGACCTTCGTACATATGTGTACACATAACATCCAAATAGTTAAAATGGCACATAACTAAGAAAATTGTACAAGAATTCATATTTCTTTAAATTTTTTATTTAATTTGCTTTAAATGTTTGAAATGAAATAGAAATACAGACAATTAATTAACAATGAAAATAATTTTTCAGAAGCAATAGCAAATGAGGCACGCAGTAAAAAAAAGATATCTGGAGATAATAGCGTTCAATAGAAATGGTTAAAGCTGGAAAGGTTCACAAAATTAGTTGCAGGCTGTATTTAAATGCTCTAAAACTGTAACACAATTTTTTTAAATTATTTATTTATTTTATTTATTTATTTTTACTTTGCAATAAGAGACAATGAGTTGAGAAATTGTAGACCTGTCAAAATCCTCCCTGTAATGTAAGATACTCACAAATTTCATAATCAACTCCATACTACAGATAACTCATAGATTAGGCAAAGGACAATGGAAGCTACTGAAAATTCCCAAACACACGTTTATTTGTGTTGATATACAATGAAATGCAGGACTGGTATATTCTTTCTCATTAACTGTGAACCACAAATGTTGGTGTGCTGCAAAACAAGTTACATATCCAAAACACTCATACTGGTAACTTGTGAAAATATAGTTTTATAAGCAACCAAAAAAATCTCAAAAACCCCTCAGGGGCTCAGCATCCATTTGCCGGGTATGGGCTTGGTGATGCCACGGTTCCTGGGCTGGGGACTGATAAGTACCACCAGTCCCATGTCGTCGTAAGCTCCGGGCATACTTCAGCAACCACAGTGCACCATGGCAGTGGAATGTTGTGTATCACAGGGAATGGGGATCTTGGCTTGAACACCCGGATCACAAAGCTGGTAAAAACCCTCTTAAACAAAAAACTTTAATCTCAAATAGTGTTGCACACTGATGAGGTGCGTGGCTGTTGACGTGGAAAAGTCATTCACAGACAACCTGTGAGATTTCTGCTGCACCGCAGTTGTATAAGTCTTACCTAGTTACCTGGGGCTCTGTCTATGTGAACTTACGTTTTCCTAGCTGCTCATGGGACCAGGATGGAATCTTCAAACTTTTCTCTTCCTCCTCCCAGCAGAGAAGGTGAACTGCTGGAAGATGCCAACACTCAATCAAACAAGAGGGCTTGGGCAGCCAGTTAATAACAGAATGTATGCTGGTTGTCAAAATTACTATAGTTAAACGGAAGGAGGGTAGCTTTGATAAAGTTTCACCATTCTATATACAAAAAGTCTTAGAGGACATTGTGGGAACCTTCAGATCTGTCAAATGCTTAATGAAAAGGGACCCTGTTGGTCAAAATGTTTAGTTCCCAACAAGTGAAGAATCACCAGAAAGCTCAATGCCTCAGGGAGTGTGCAGTTTAAACCAAACTGCACACGACGTTGAGCTACACCAAAGGTGTTGTGACTTGCAGGAATCTAGTTGACATTCCCCAAGAACAACTTAAAGGTCAGTTGTGCTGGGAAGTCATTGTGGATGTTCAAAACATTATGGAAGGGATGATTTTGTTATAAGAGTGAAGCCACTTGTATTCAAATGGGGTAAGCCATCTGCAACAGAGTTGGTTTTCCTTTCCTCCAAAATGGTAGCTGCTCTGGTGCTCACACTGTCTGGAATAGAGGCTGCAGTGTCTCACTTGAAGAACTGAAGACCCAGGAGATAAAGACAACAAAGCACATCCCACGTGATGGAGCCAAAAAATATACAAGACCGTGCAGCCATCCACGTTTGCTGCCTCCTTTGCTTCCATTCCCAAACATCCAGTCCAAAAAACCAATGCCGCTACACAAACTGTGGTTGCTAGTGTCAGCACTAATGCCTGCTTTTGTCAATGCGCTTGTGTTGCTGCAGTTCCTTTGAAGCCTGCCTCTTCCCCCAGAATTTCGGAAAAGTCTGTGGTTGATGACATTGTGGAACTTCTTGCCTCTCCAAAGATCCAGTCTTGTCCACCATCCAGTGCTGCTGCTACCATTTATGAAATTGTGGCTCCAAAGTCTCCTCAGACAAAAAAAAGTGTCAAAGGTGAAGAATCACCCACTTAAGGAGATGGGAAGTGCATAGTTTGACAGTGTAGACATCCGCTCTGCTGTTTCTCTTGGATCTTCTTCAGAGATGATGGACATAGGTGATGGACTGGAGCAATCATCTCACCCCAAGACTGAGCCTGTACCCTTTACAAGCTCCCCTCCCTGGCAGAAAGTCAGGCTGAAAGTTCTACCTCTGTGATGGATGGCTCCCATTGTACGGTGGAACATTACTGGTCTCAGGACACACGTGGAAGAACTGACATTCTTAGCACAGGAATACCCCCACCCCCCTCCCCTGAACTGTGGAAAGGGCCAAGGTGTGTGTCGCTGCGTTCATCAATAACTCGCTCCACTTTTCTGCCCTCCCCATGCCTACTGACCTGCAAGCTGTTGCCGCTGAAATTCATGTCTGTTAGAAGATCACTTTTTTCTCTCTGTATCTACCTCCATAAAATGCAATAGACTCTGAGGCTTTCACAGATCTTTTGGAACACCTCCCCCTGACCGCTCCTCCTCCTGTGAGACATCAATGCTCATCATGTCTTGCGGGGCTCAGCCTTCACTTACCCCCGTGGTTGGGTTTTGGAGAGCCTTGCGACGTCTCACAAGCTGTGTATGCTCGATACAGGTCATCCCACTCATTTCTGTGCTGGTACTGGGTCATTCTCAGCCATCGACCTCTCTTTCTGCTCTGCAGCCTTTGCAGTCTCTGTCCACTGGGAAGTCACTGGCAACCTTCATCCCAGTGGCCACTTCCCTCTTGCAGTCACCCACTGGATGGAGCTTTCCCTGAAAATAAGCCACCAAAATGAATGTTCAGTGGGGCTAACTGGATACTGTTCAGTCATCTGTCTGTTTTTGAACACTACACGGTGTCCAGGAGTGGGTAGACCAAATTATACAAGTGGTCCATCATACTGTTGACTGATCTTAGGAGGCAACCTATACCTTGGTGGACTGATGATTGTTACTCAGCAGTCCAGGTCAGACGTGCTTCTCTTGGCTGGTTTAAGTACCAGCCAACTGCAGAGAACCTCACAGCATTTTGAGTCGCAAGAGCCAAGGTCATTTGCATAAGCAAGGAGTGCAAGAAAAGGTCATGGAAAGTGTTCCTGGGCTCGCACAACTGTTCCACTTGCTCTGCAAAAGTATGGAAAGCCATCAGGAGGATTTCTGGTAAACACAGTCATTTATCAATAGCAGCAGTGGTGAAACAGGGATGTCTGCAGACAAGGCTGAGACATACCACAGAAGCTGGCAGAGCATTTTTCAAAAACAACTGCCAATGCTAGCCAGGAACCGACATTTTGCCACTATTGTTTGATTGCAGAGAGGGGCAGGTTGGATTTCAGATACCACAATTCTGAGTCTTACAACTGCCCTTTCCCCAAGTGGGAGTTCAAATTGGCACTGTCTGAGACTTGTGATGCTGCAACTAGTCATGACCAAATCTGGTATTGCATGCTTCAATATTTTTCAGCAGTTTCAAAATAAATCATCCTATAATGGTTTAATTTGATATGGCAGACGGATCACTTCCCCAACTCATGGAAAGAGGGAATTCTGATCTCTCTCCTTAGACCAGGAAAGGGCTGCACATGTCCCAGTTGTTATCGGAGTACTGCCGTAACAAATTGTGTAGAAAGACCTTGGAGCAAATGGTCATCTGGTCTAGTTGTGAGAGAGCATGCACCTCCTTAGCTGCTCTCATTGTGGATTCTGGAGATTCTGGTCCACAGTAAACAATCTGACCGTCCTAGAGATGGCTGTTCAGCAGGAGTTCCTACGTAAATATCACTGTATCTGCATGTTCTCTGATATCAGTATGTTCTCTGATATCAGTAAGGCATTCAGTGCTACTTGGAGATGCAGTATTCTCACACAAGTACATCAGTGGGGCTTTCATGGACACCTCCACATCTTCATATATACTCTTTCCTGTCTCGGCAGTTTTTTAGGTCCCAAGTCGGTGAAATGCTGTCTGATTGTTTTGAGGAGGAGATTGGTGTTCCTCAGGGTAATGTTTTAAGTGTTACCCTCTTTGCCATAACAATGAACAATATCATGTATATTGTAAGTAGTCCCAGGCAGTGCTCCTTATCTGTGGATGATTTTGTTGTTCTCTCTTCCTCCTCCAGTGTTGCAACAGTTAATTTACCTGAAATTAATGTGAGGGATGCCATTCTGCATTTTAAAGACACAGTAAGGTTTCTGGGCCTCATTTTTGATGCCATGGTTGCCACACCTGAGACCTGCAAACCAGAATCCTAAAGGCACTGAACATCATAAAGTGCATTAGCTACAGGACCTGGGGAGTGGACAGGGCCCATCTGCTCCAATTTTATAGGGCTTTCATGTGTTTGTGGCTATACTATGGGTGCACAGTGTATGGATCGATGAGGCCTTCTTATTTGAAGAACACTGAGGCTGTCCACCATGAGGGTATTGACTGGCCACATGTGCTTGTGGGACCAGTCCCATACCCAGTCTCTGTGCTGTGGCTGGGGAATGCCACTTACAATCTGACGGCAACTCCTCATGGTGCACCAGGCATGTAAGTTCCTCACAGCTCCAAATTCACCTTCATGCTGCGCTGTTGCTCATCCACCTCTGGAACACCTTTTCTATAATTGTCGATGAGCAACAAGACCATTTGGGATTAGAGTATGGCATATGGTGGAATAACTTGGTGTGGAGCAAGTAAAAGCTCAAATTCAGGGTTTTAACGGTCTTTCATTCTGTTTGCTGCAGAGACCCAATGTAATTTTAGATTTGGTGCAATACAGGAGAGATTCACTCCTGCAAATGGTTTTAATACTTCATGTTGTAAAATTTTATCTGAGCCTCACAACTCCACAGCTATCTTTACAGATGGGTTGAAAAAAGGGGTGTTTTACCTGGTCGTGTCCACAAAGTCCAATTGTCTCAAGGCTTTACGGTCTTGAACATGGAATTGTATGCAATGTTGTGGTCACTGGAGCAGATGAGATGTGCTTAGAGTGCTAAATTCCTTGTCTATTCCAATTCTCTGAGTGCCCTTCACTCTCTCCATCGCTTGTATCCAGAAGATAAAGCAGTTCAGAATATCTCCAACTGCAATGGCTGAAGGAGGAGGTGTCTTTCTGCAGGGTACCAGGGCACTTGGATATTAGGGGGAATGAAAAGGTGGATCTAGCAGCCAAGGAGGCATGTCAAGATTCTCAGATTTTCAGTGTACCATCCCCCTGCATGCTACCATCTCACTGTTGAGGTACACAGTCATGCATCAATGGGAAGACAAGTGGCTGGAAGTGACAGATAATAAGCTGCATCTCGTAAAGCCCACTATGCGGCCATGGCATTCCCCCTTTCAGCTACAGAAATGGCATGAAGCCCTCTTCATTCTTCTTCACATAGGCCACAGGTCTTTGACACGTGGATTCTTGCTCTGACGAGAGTACTCTCCAATACATGATGTACAGATTACTGTGTGCCACATTTTACTAGACTGTGTTTTATATTTGGACAAGAGAGCAGCAGCAGCAGCAGAGAGAGAGAGAGAGAGAGAGAGAGAGAGAGAGAGATGGATGGATGTAGGTAGTCCCTCTGTCACTCATTTCTTGTGTATGTTTATCTTAAAATTATAGTGTAAAATGCTTAACATTTTTAATGACTGTTGGTATGTTCTGACAGTGTAGGCGGGTGCATTCAGCAGATACACTTACAGTAACAGCAACAGGGTCAAGGAGAGCAAACAGTTCGTCAGCACGTTTAACTTACAGCTCACTTTCACTCAGCCCAGAAGAATCTAGAATTGTTCGTTGTGCACGCTTGGAATACGAGCGCCGTGGTGGATTTGTGCGAATCTTTCCTTCAGTTGAGAGCTGGAATCGTTACAGTGCATTTCTTGGTAAGTATAACAGCAGAAATTGATTGAAATAAAAGAAATGTTTTGGACTTTATAAGTAATCTACATAAAAATTTGTCTAATAATGACTAAATATTTGTATTAATATATTGGAGGAGACACTTGACCTTAATGTGAAACCACAAAATAAGAGTATTTATAAAAAAAACTGTGTTTGAATAGCATTAAATATTAAGTTGGTAGATGGGAACATAACAGTTCATAACATCTGTAGCGAAGAAAGGGGTGTAGAAACATTGTCAGTGTGAAGCCTGTTAGTAAAAAGATATAAAAATTTATACTAACATTGCATACAGGAGAGCAGTTGTTCCTTAAATTTATCAAATGTATGTTGCTATATATATATATATATATATATATATATATATATATATATATATATATATATATATATATATATATATATATATAATGTCTAAAAACAAAGATGATGTAACTTACCAAACGAATGCATTGGTATGTTGATAGACACACAAACACACACACAAAATTCAAGCTTTCGCAACCCACGGTTGCTTCATCAGAAAAGAGGGAAGGAGAGGGAAAGACAAAAGGATGTGGGTTTTAAGGGAGAGGGTAAAGAGTCATTCCAATCCCGGGAGCGGAAAGACTTACCTTAGGGGGAAAAAAGGACGGGTATACACTCGCGCGCGCACACACACACACACATATCCATCCACACATATCCATCCACACATATCCATCCACACATATCCATCCACACATATCCATCCACACATATGCAGACACAAGCAGACATATCTCTGCTTGTGTCTGTATATGTGTGGATGGATATGTGTGTGTGTGTGTGTGTGTGTGTGTGTGTGTGTGTGTGTGTGTGTGTGTGTGTGTGTGCCCGTCCTTTTTTCCCCCTAAGGTAAGTCTTTCCGCTCCCGGGATTGGAATGACTCCTTACCCTCTCCCTTAAAACCCAAATCCTTTCGTCTTTCCCTCTCCTTCCCTCTTTCCTGACAAAGCAACCGTTTGTTGCGAAAGCTAGAATTTTGTGTGTTTGTTTGTGTGTCTATCGACCTGCCAGCACTTTCATTTGGTAAGTCACATCATCTTTGTTTTATCCATCCACACATACAGACACAAGCAGACATATTTAAAGACAAAGAGTTTGGGCAGAGATGTCAGTCGAGGCAGAAGTGTAGAGGCAAAGAAGTTGTTGAAAGACAGGTGAGGTATGGGTGGCGGCAACTTGAAATTAGCGGAGATTGAGGCCTGGCGGATGACGAGAAGAGAGGATATACTGAAGGGCAAGTTCCCATCTCCGGAGTTCGGATATGTTGGTGTTGGTGGGAAGTATCCAGATAACCCGGACAGTGTAACACTGTGCCAAGATGTACTGGCTGTGCACCAAGGCATGTTTGGCCACAGGGTGATCCTCATTACCAACAAACACTGTCTGCCCGTGTCCATTCATGCGAATGGACAGTTTGTTGCTGGTCATTCCCACATAGAATGCATCACAGTGTAGGCAGGTCAGTTGATAAATCACGTGGGTGCTTTCACACGTGGCTCTGCCTTTGATCGTGTACACCTTCCGGGTTACAGGACTGGAGTAGGTGGTGGTGGGAGGGTGCATGGGACAGGTTTTGCATCGGGGGCGGTTACAAGGATAGGAGCCAGAGGGTAGGGAAGGTGGTTTGGGGATTTCATAGGGATGAACTAACAGGTTACGAAGGTTAGGTGGACGGCGGAAAGACACTCTTGGTGGAGTGGGGAGGATTTCATGAAGGATGGATCTCATTTCAGGGCAGAATTTGAGGAAGTCGTATCCCTGCTGGAGAGCCACATTCGGAGTCTGGTCCAGTCCCGGAAAGTATCCTGTCACAAGTGGGGCACTTTTGTGGTTCTTCTGTGGGGGATTCTGGGTTTGAGGGGACGAGGAAGTGGCTCTGGTTATTTGCTTCTGTACCAGGTCGGGAGGGTAGTTGTGGGATGCGAAAGCTGTTTTCAGGTTGTTGGTGTAATGATTCAGGGATTCCGGACTGGAGCAGATTCGTTTGCCACGAAGACCTAGGCTGTAGGGAAGGGACCGTTTGATGTGGAATGGGTGGCAGCTGTCATAATGGAGGTACTGTTGCTTGTTGGTGGGTTTGATGTGGACGGACGTGTGAAGTTGGCCATTGGACAGGTGGACGTCAACGTCAAGGAAAGTGGCATGGGATTTGGAGTAGGACCAGGTGAATCTGATGGAACCAAAGGAGTTGAGGTTGGAGAGGAAATTCTGGAGTTCTTCTTCACTGTGAGTCCAGATCATGAAGATGTCATCAATAAATCTGTACCAAACTTTGGGTTGGCAGACTCGGGTAACCAAGAAGGCTTCCTCTAAGCGACCCATGAATAGGTTGGCGTACGAGGGGGCCATCCTGGTACCCATGGCTGTTCCCTTTAATTGTTGGTATGTCTGGCCTTCAAAAGTGAAGAGACACACACACACACACACACACACACACACACACACACACACAGGTTAAACCTCACTGTGAGCAGCAGCACCAGTGCATGATGGTAGTGGCAACTGGTTAGGGGTAAGGAGGAGGCTGGGGCAGGGAGGGGAAGGGATAGTATGGTGGGGATAGTGAATAGTGAAGTGCTGCAGGTTAGGCGAAGGGTAGAGGAGAGGTGAGGAGGGGGGGAGGGGAGCAGCAGAAGAGGAGATAAATAAAAAGACTCAGTTGATGGTGGAATGGGGGCCGTGTAGTGCTGGAATGGGAACAGGGACGGGGCTGGATGGGTGAGGCCAGTGGCTAATGAAGGTTGAGGCCAGGAGGGTTATGGTAAAATGGGTGTATTGCAGGGAAAGTTCCCCCTGCACAATTAAGAAAAGCTAGCGGTGGTGGGAAAGATCCATATGGCACAGGCTGTGAAGCAGTCATTGAAATGAAGAATATCATGTTTGGCAGTGTGTTCAGCAACAGGACAGTCCACTTGTTTCTTCACCACAGTTTGCTGGTGGCCATTCGTGTGAACAGACAGCTTGTTGGTTGTCATGCGTACACAGAATGCAGCACAGTGGTTACAGCTCAGCTTATAGACTACATGACTGGTTTCACAGGTAGCCTTGCCTTTGGAAAGATAGGTGATGTTAGTGACAGGACTGGAGTAGGTGGTGGTGGGAGGATGTATGGGACAGATCTTGAATTAAGGTCTATTATAGATGTGTGAGCCATGAGGTAAGGGATTGGGAGCAGGGATTGTGCAAGGATGGGCGAGTATTGTGTAGGTTTGGTGGACGGTGGAATACCACTGTGGGATGGATGGCAAGGAAAGTGGACAGGACATTTCTCATATCAGGGCACGATGACAGATAATTGAAACCATGGCGGAGAATGTAATTCAGTTGCTCCATTCCTGGGTGGTACTGAGTTATGAGGGGAATGCTCGCCTGTGGCCAGACAGTGGGACTTTGGGAGGTGATGGGAGACTGGAAAAAATGAGGCACGGGAGATTTGTTGTTTCTGTACAAGGTTGGGAGGATAATTACAGTCAGTGAAAGCTTCAGCGAGACCCTCAGGATAAATAGAGGGGGACTGCTCATCTCTGCAGATGCTACGACCACAGGTGGCTAGGCTGTGTGGAAGGGACTTTTTCATTTTGACTTCCATGATGCTTACCTATAATTGGCATTCCACATGGTTTCTCAGACTTTCTTGGTTCTCGACATCCCCTTTGGACTTTTCCGGTTTAATTGCTTAACTTCTGCAATCTTTTCTGTGCCAGTAATTTACCAATGGTATTTGAAGTAGTTGATTCAGGACATCCCCTGTTGCATCACTTACCTTAATGACTGGGTTAGGGGCCCTACACGTGAAGAATATTTGCAAAACCTTCAATTGGCCTTCATTGCAAGCTGGAAAACTGCTGTTTTTTTTCTCCCCAAAGCATCTTTTTTGTTTATGACATTAGTACATTTAGTCTTGTCTTTACAGACCACCACATCACAACGTGCTAACACCCGAGAACCTGAAGGAGTTCCAATCACTCCTGGGTAAAATTTCGTATTATGCTCAGTTCATTCCTTCAGACTGAGGGCATCCGCCAGCCTCTTAACTGGCTTCACTTGGAGGGCCCTAAGTTTGTCTGGTCCACGGATTGTCAATGGGCTTTTTGGTCTCTCAAGCAGTGTTTGTGTTTGGCCCACTGTCTGGATTCCTTTCACCAGGTAAACCTTCAATCCTGGGCTGTACACATCCCACTATGGCCTTGGTGCCATCCTGTCCCATCAGAACCCAGATGGCACTGAACAGCCCATTGCTTGTGCATAAAAGATACTTTCTGCTGCACAGTGTAGTTATTCACATGTGAAAATGTGGTGCTTGCTATTACTTTTGGGGTTAGAACGTTTAGTCTTCCTGTAGGAGGGGGGGGGGGGGGGGGCGGGGGCGCGGCACAAGGTTCCTCCTAATCAACGACCAAAAGCCATTATTTGGCTCTCGTTCCAAGCTGCTGTATAGGACTGCTTGCTGATTGCATAGTGGGCTCTCTTTCTCAGTAACTGTTGCTATGATATTCAGTACTGCTCCACCACCAAGCATGCTAATGCCAAAGCCAATGCTGATGCACTATCATGGTGACTGACGGAGCCAGATTTGGAGTTCGATTGGCAGGAGGCTCTCAATGTTCGTGTTGGATGACACCCTGCAGTAAACCTTGTCAGATTTTCTGTCAACAGCATGTGAAGTCACAACTACCAAAAACCACCATGGTTGCTGACCTACTTCTCTAGAAATTTTCACTGTCCCACATTGAATTGACTTGAGTGTGTCACCTAAGGTGCGGATCAGACATGGCATATGTTTTTCCTCCTATGTGATGAGCTCATGCTTTCTACAGAGTAGCAATGCTGTAGAGTCGTTACCCATCACCCACACTTCACCTTCCTCCCTCCCCCCAGTGTTGGGTCCTTGCATTCTTTATTTGCTGCATGTGTCGCATACTGGGGTATGGGTCACATGAAAACAATGGTGAATTGTCACAGCTACTGGGTGGCGATCGATTATAATCAAACATCTCGTGCACAGGACCAGTCTGTATCATCATCCCTGTTTCCTCCTTGACCAATGCTGTAGCACTCTTGGGACAGGATGCACGTTGATTTCGCTGGTCCATTTTTAGGCAGCATGTGGTTGTTAGTAGTTGATGCTTTGCCAAACTTCATGTGTGTAGCTAAGCTGTCCTCCATGTTGCTGTTGCCACTTTTCATACATTGTCTGCTATTTTTGCCATAGAGGAATCCCCTGGGACCCTCATGTCTGGTAACAGTAGGCAGTTTTTGTCATGGGAGTTTGAAGGCTTTCGTGCCTGAAGTTGTATCCAGCATTTGACTACACTCACTTTCATCTGTTTTCTGACTCATAAGTGGAGCAATCCATGCATACGTTCAAGACCCAAATGAAGTAGTCTGTGTCTGACTCTTCCCTTGGTGATGTACTGCAGAGTTTTCTGGTTACAACCAGATGCCAGTGGTCAGTGGATTCAGTCCACTGCAGGATTTGCAGGGGCACCAGCTGCAGGGTCTCCTGGATTTGTTGCACCCTGTGTCACATACCATGGAACACTGCAGTGCACTGCATTTTCCTCCCATTTGTGCCCAGTCCTTTGGCCAGCAGCAGGAGTGGCTGCTGGGTGTCAAACTGGCAATTGTTTGTTTTTGGATGTCAGTGGGGAGCAGCTGACCAGTCGTGCAAATCAGTTGTGCCTGCATCCTGTTGAGACATCGCTGCTGTGTCCTCCTGGTTAGTCGCGCAGCAGTGTCAATCACAACATTGTTTTGAGGACAGGTTTCTATTTGCTGTGGCGCATCTACATGTTTTGACTCCATGTGGACCTTCTGCCATCCTCGAATCACCTGCATTCGTGGGCCTCTGTGAGGTTTGTGCCTCCGCCTGCCGAGATAGAGCCTATGACTTTCAAAATGCCTCCATCCCCTTCCACCTCCCTCATTCTCCTTCCTGCCCTCCCCACCAGTCATCGATGGAGGTGGTCTTGTCCCCACTGCTTCTCGAAAAATAAATTGTCTACCATTACTGAGAGTCCTTTTGCTATCTTCTAAAAAATTTATATCTGGTATTGAGCAAAGAAAAAATGCTCCTAAAATTATCGGTGTATTCCCAGTCTTCTTTATTAAATGTGGGAGTTACTGTGGCTGGTTTCCAGCTGTTCGGAATTTCTTTCTTTGTCCAGCATTTGTTGTTGAATAGAAGGAATATAGCTTTCATAAGAGTAGATGTATGCTTGATAAATTCAGTGTTTGTCGCTTTCTGGTGTCTCTCTGTTTTCACTTTTTTAGCACGCCCCCGAATTCTGTCACTTCTGTTCTGTCTCAATTTACTTTGTCCTTTTTGTCAGGTGTTGAAACTTATTTTACATTTCACTATGATTAACTGTCTGCTGTCCTAAGCTTCTTATAAGAATCTAATCATTGCAACATATTACTTTGATGTTCATATTATCTTTTCAGTCTCATTGAAGTATTTACAGTAATTTATTTAAAAATTCTTGTATCACATGAACATCATTTTCTACTTCTGAAATTCTCTCCTAGCTCTCTTGTTCAATTGACCTGCACAGCTGCTTCACTTCTGTTGCTTGTCTCTTGTACCAATCTTTGCTTTTTTACTTCTATATCCAGTAGCTTCCGAGGCAACTTTTCCTTTTATAGTTTGACGTTCCGTGGTTCTTGTTAAAAATGTGTACTTTATATTTTTAAGTAGTCCTCATATAATTTTCTAGTTGAGGTTTATTTGAGCAGGTATTTTCACCCTTCTGGCTGTAATGATTATTATTTTGATTAACAGAGCTGGGCAATGAAATCACATAATCACTTTTTCTTTGACACATTTCAGTGCACATAATGAACTGTGGACATGGCTACATAGTTAACATTTTTATACTACTGCAGTACCGCAGACACACATTATTTCACCACAACAATAGGACAGTTTACCTATACTAATTTCACAGTTACCTCTCCTACTTTTTCTTTACCACTTACTATGGTACATAGGGTGTCAGATTTGTTGCTACATTTAGTATCCTGAAACCAACACCAAATTTATGTTTAGAGGTGTAGAAATTTAGATGTTTTCCCCCATCCCTAAATTCAGGTGTGTGTGTGTGTGTGTGTGTGTGTGTGTGTGTGTGTGTGTGTGTGTGTGTGATCTGTGACTTGCATAATCTTGGGTGATGATTGGAATAAAACTTGAGCAAATATTTCCTGTTATTTGGAAATGGTGTTATCTGGTTGATGTTTCTCATCAATGATATGAAATGTGACGCAAGCTTTTCTCATCAATGATATGAAATGTGACGCAAACTTTTGTTTGTTCCACATATAGATCCTGTGACTGGTATAACTTGCCACAGTGGCACTACTTCAATGGGGCACCCTTGCTCAACAACTGGATTAATTCAGCACAACTATAACTTGACATTGCATCAGCAGTTATTTCCTGGGGAGATTAAGAAAGTTCAACAACAACCACGTTCAGTACCAAAACTTCCTGAGCGATTGGCACGTTATGAACGAGCACTAGCTCAAGGACATTGTACAGTTCTTGAAGAGAAGAATCAGTCATCACAGAAGACTGGTAAGGCACCAGTTCTAAGTTTGGTAGTTATTTGATAAGATTAATTTCATTTAACATTTTCTAGCCTGCAGTTGTGAGTATTTGTGTTTTCCATGGAAAGTGTTTTGTAAGTAATGCAGACTTTCCGTGGTTGGATAAATGTAAAGTTTTGTGCTGATTTTGTCTTTAGTTTGAATATATATTGTTGTATTTTCAAAAGGCTTCATCTTTATATCACTTATGACATAAATCTGAAAGCTGCTGACATTAATAAATGAAAAATTACTGGTTTGTAGATGAATGGTATTATAGTAAACTCAGTTACAACCATCTTTATAAAAATTTAGAACAATATGGATAGATTGCTACTCACCATGTACAGGAGGCAGATATGTGCAATGAAAGAGTGTGCTAGATATTTTCAGCTATTTGACTAAATCCTTCATTAGATGTAGGAAACTCACATAGTCACAGCTTACATGCACATGGCCACTGCTATCTTTGGGCGTTAAGACGTGACTGGAACTGCATTCGGATGTAAGCACCAATCTTCTCCTCTCTCTCTCTCTCTCTCTCTCTCTCTCTCTCTCTCTCTCACTGCAGCAGTCGGTGTCCATCCATTTTCTCAATTTTCCTGTGTTTCCTTACCACCTTCTGAATCACATATGTTCTCCATCTGCTTACAACACATTTTGTAAAGCTCTGACTTCCGAGTGATCGTGTATCATTGGCCTCGTCTTTGCATGACACATGGCTGTGTACCTAGCAAACTGTATGTTCAGTGTCAGTATAATTATTCCTGACCTTCAAATTGCCCACTAATTCCCATCACTTTCAAGTATTTTTGTGTTCCTTCCTGTGTACCACACTTAATTTCTTGTGCGCCTTGCACCTATGTACAGAACAGCCCCCCCCCCCCTCCCTTGCCCCCGTGCCCCCCTCCCCCCCCCCCCCCCCCAACCTCATCCAGAACCTCATCCCGTATTCAAGCGTACAACTTACTGATCTCACCTAATAAAATGACATCTGCTGCTGTGCCCCACCCCTCCCAACATATTCATCCACCTCACTCTTATTATTGGTTTTTATGTGTTTTTCTTTGTATTTTCACTTTTGTGATCTTGTTTGGTTTTCACATCAATTTTATTTTGTGTTCATTTTCACAATAGGCACTACTTACATTTCATTCCTTTTTGGCTTTACATTGTCTATTACATCTTGATTGTGTTTTTTGTGATATGGGTCATTCCACACCAAGTGGTCTAAAACTGAAAAAAGTTCCCACCATCATGGTCTCCAATTTTCGTCAAATTTTAACTGTAGCTTTAGTCAAGTGTTGAAGTAAGTTTCCCAAGATTTCAGGCCTCTAGCTGCAATAGCTGCTGATCTAGACCCCCTTGTCTGAAGTGTACTTAGTCCGTGTGCATGCAACATAAAAAAAATGTCATATTTGGAGTCTAATAAAATCGAAACTAATTCATAAGAATGGTTAGTAAGATGCGACCCTGTACAGTTTTTTTTGCTGATTCCAACGAAATTATGTATAACATTACTCATGCAAACCCCGGTCAAATAACTCGACTCAAAGTATACTTCAAAATTTGTCGTGACACAACGCGACAAATTTTGACCAATATTAAGACTGCAATGATTTCCTTGCAGTTGAAGATATGGACTTGAACTTTTGGCCAAGCTTCATGCTTGTGCTAGACATAATGCAGCCGGATTTGCAATGATCCAGGCCATATGGTCGCCCTGCAGTATCTCTTCAAATTAGGCAGTGTCAGCACAAACGGTAAAATTTACCAAAGTTTCAAGCCAATTACTAAAAAATAGTTGGCCTGAATCTGCTTGTGAATAGTATCACCTAAAAGAGAAACTCTTGCTCTACAAGACTGACATTTGTTTTTTTTGCAACGCGACCATTAAGTACTCATTAACTCACATCAAAGTTGTTATATTTTGTATGCGCGATGCACTAATTTTTCTTCATTTCTAGGAATTTGAATCTTAATAGTCGCTTAGAATTACTGATATAATTGGATATTTCATTCGTGTTTTATTCAGTGATTGGCCAGTGAGAGATGTCAGAAGTTAATGAAGAAGAAGAATCGTTGGCCCCCTGTTCAATTGGAAAAGATGCTGCTGCATCAAAGTGCCATGTTATCTTCTATGCTAAGAAGACTGGATTCAAAGCGTTTAGTGATTTCACAGAATGTGACCAGAAATTGCTTGTTTCGCGTTCAGAAGCCAAACTTGACGAAAATTCCATCATTTGCTTCCACCATGAAGCCCTCTTCCTACATGAATATCAAGCGATGCAAAAGAAATGTTGCAATCCATTCAAGAAGAGGAATCACAATGTAAAAGCTGGACTTAGACTGCTTGATAATGAAACAGCTGCCAAACTTTGCCTGTTAAAGAAAAAAGAAGTGATTGATATAAAACCTGGTCAGAAGCTTTGCCCTCGCTGCATGTCGGCACTGAACCAAAAGCTAGAAGATTCATCATCACTATCAACCCAATCTGAACAAGATTTCACAACGGATGAAACTGAACCAGCCATCAACAAAAGTTTATCATTTATTGGTGCTTCACCATTGAAAAGAAGACAACTAAGTAAAAGAGATAAGCAAAGCTATGCAAAAAGAAAGATCTTGGATGCACAAAGTTTAATTGGGAATCAAATTGCTGCTGCTGTAGGAATCAATTACGATGAACAGCCAAGTTCAAGTAAAAGTCGCCCATGCAATAATTGTGCAGATCTTGATAATCTTATAGAAGAGTTGAAAGAAAAATGTAAAGTGTCAAATCGTAGGACAAAAGTTCAAATATTGACCTTGGTTCCAAGAAGCTGGACAATTAAAGATACGACAACAGCATTTAATGTATCAGAAAGAATGGTAAAGCAAGCGAGAAAACTGAAGAATGAGCAAGGTGTTCTAGCTTTTCCAGCAAATCGGCAAGGAAGGAAGCTTTCAGATGAAGTTGTCCAGAAAGTACATGACTTTTTTCAAGATGACGAATTCAGCAGACTTTGTCCAGGGAAGAAAGACTGTGTGCCTGTGAGAATTTCAGGAACAAAGGTGTACAAGCAAAAGCGGTTGTTGCTTTGCAATTTGAAGGAAATGTACGTGTCTTATCAGAAGCAAAATGGACCAGAAATTGGCTTCTCAAAGTTTTGCGAGCTTAGACCAAAATGGTGTGTTACAGTTGGCTCTGCTGGAATGCACTCAGTTTGTGTCTGTACAATACACCAAAATGTCAAGCTTATGCTCACTGGTGCATCAATCAATGAAGACTACAAGGAAATTCTTAGCAAAGCTGTTTGCAGCTTGGAAAACAAGGATTGTATGCTTCATCGTTGTGAAAACTGCCCTGGTCCAGAAGGTGTAGAAGCAGTTATTGCAACATATTTTGAAGATAATGACCCTGAAGAACTGATTGAGTACAAACAATGGATTCATACCGACAGGGATACTTTAGAAACAAAGCAGCTTTCAACAGAAGAGTATGTTGAAGATATTGCAGCAAAAATTTGGAACCTGTCTTGTCATCACTACATTGCCAAGCATCAAAGCCAGCACCTGAAAGCTCTCAAAAATGATTTGAAAGAAGGCGAATTCATAATACTAATGGATTTTGCTGAAAACTATTCATTTATTGTTCAAGATGCAGTGCAAGGCTTTCACTGGGAAAACAGTCAAGCAACAGTTCATCCATTTGTAGTCTACTACTGTGAAAACGAAGAGGTGCAATGTGTGAATCTTTGTGTTATTAGTGACTGCCTTCGACACGATACGATTACTGTCCATGTTTACATTGGAAAAGTAATCAATTACCTGAAGATGCAATTTTCCAAAATAAGCCACATCCACTACTTCAGTGATGGTTCAGCTGCACAATATAAGAATTTCAAGAATTTTCTCAACTTATGCTATCACAAAGAAGATTTTGAAATAACAGCAGAATGGAATTTCTTTGGAACAAGCCATGGAAAGTCGCCTTGTGATGGCATTGGAGGCACAACAAAACGGTTGGCAGCAAGAGCAAGTTTGCAACGTCCATATGAAAACCAGATTCTAACACCCAAAGATCTTTTCAACTTCTGCAATGATAATATCAATGGAATCAAATTCTTTTTCATCAGCAAAGAGGAAGTTGAAGAAGAAAAAGCTTCTCAAGAAGAAAGATTCCTGCAAGGGCACACTCTAGCTGGCACAAGAGAAAACCACCATTTTTTGCCCATTGATATGACGACAATTAAGGTCAGTAGAGTTTCTAATGATGCGACATCTTTTTTGGCCAAAATTAGTGCTGCTGAAGTAGTAGTTCAAGTCATGGATCTTCAGCCTGGGCAGTATGTTGCTTGCATTTATGAAAAGAAATGGTGGATTGGAAACATCGTTGAAATCTCAGTCGAACAGAAAGATGCTTTCATAAGCTTTATGCATCCTCATGGTCCTGCAAGTTCATTTTATTGGCCCTTAAGACGTGATACTTGCTGGATTCCAGAACAACTTATCATTGGTGTTATTCCAGCTCCATCAGTGACATCATCTGGTCGGCAATACAGTTTTCCTGAAAGCATTCTCTTGCAAATCAACGATGCTTCCAGAATGATGAAGTAACTGAGGAAGACAGGCTTGGGAACCTGCATAAAGAAACCCACAATCAGGCTTGGGATCCTGTGGTAAAGACACCCTGTAATCAGGCTTGGGAACCTGCAGTAAAGATACCCACCCGTGGCTGTTACTGCATGGCTATCGGGCGTGGCCCCTATGGCGATGGGGATGCTGGTTTTATTGTGATAACCAGTAATGGCTCAGCCATCATGGACCAACGCAGGGCACTGCGCACACAAAATATAAGATACTTTGACCTGAGTAAATAAGCACTTAATGGAAGCGTTGCAAAAGAAAAATATATCCATCTTGTAGAGCAAGAGTTTCTCTTTCAGATGATACTATTCACAATTAAATCCAGGCTGACTATTTTGTAGTAATGGGCTTTGAACTTTGGTAAATAAAGCCATTTGCGCTGACACTGCCAAATTTGAAGAGATTTTGCAAGGCGACTATAAAGCCTGGGTAGTTGGAAATCCAGCTGTATTATGTCCAGCACAAAGATAAGACTTGGTAAAAAGTTCAAGTCCATATCTTTATCTGCAAGGAAATTATTGCAGTCTGAATATTGGTCAAAATTTGTCGCATTAAGTCACGACAGAATTAGGGGTACACTTTGAGTCGACTTGTTTGACCGGATTTTGCATCAGTAATCTTATAATTAATTTCGTTTGAATCAGCACAAAAAACTGTACAGGGTCTCATCTTACTAACCATTCTTATGAATTGGTTTCAATTTTATGAGACCCCAAAAATGGCATTTTGTCTGATGTCGCGCGCATGCGAACTTACTACCCTTCAGACAAGGGGGTGTAGATCAGCAAGTATTGCAGCTAGAGGCTTGAAATCTTGAGAAACTTAATTTAGCACTTGACTAGTGCTACAGATAAAATTTGAAGAAAATTGGAGACATGATGGTGGGAAGGTTTAGACCACTTGGCATGGAATGACCCATATTCTCACGTAATTTTATAAAGTTTAACGTGTTCCTTGTCATCCACTGTACATCCTTGTTGCTTTCCTCTGCTCCAATATAGTAGAAGTTTATCTATCCCTATCCACACACCAGTGTCGCATACTGTTCCTGCACTGTTGCCTAGCTCATGAGTTCTCCCCAAATAGCTTGTACACCTATTTGTGGATATTGTCAAGACTGGAAATGAGTGTGAACTTGTAATTGATATAGGATACTTGACTTCAGAAAAAGAAGTTGTATTGGTATATTAGCTCATGGGGATTACTTGGTGAGGATATCCAGGCAGAGAGGAGGTAGCTCCAGTAGCCCCAGGACCATCTCAGTAGAGAACAGATATGCAAAAGTAAAGAAACTAAGTCATTTAGTGGCTGGCAGCAGCTTGGAATAGAAGAGAGTAAAGTGTTTTGGCCATAGCTCTGAGAGCCCCCAGTCAGGTGATCCTGCAGTGTGATTTGATTGGCAGGGCAGCTTTGCTGACTGTGCTATGGCCTATTCCATTGCAAACTGGTCAATCATTGTCACATCAGTGGAAAAATGATTGTTGAAAAAGGCAGCACCCTTGCAAAATTTAAATAATAATCTTTATCGTGTTTGGGACCTGAGGCACATTGTACAGGCTTGCCACCAAATTATGCATCACTGGCTGCAGCCTCTCCTTCCACTGTGTGTTCCAATTCTGTCAGTCTGTAGATCTCACCAAAGTAGTCTTGCAAAACCATATAAATCAGGTACAAACATCCGTGCACTACCTAACCTCACTGTACAACCTCTGTTCCATCTATAAAACCCTCCTGCTCTGCAGTCCAAATTACGGCATCCCGTCTCCCAGATTGAAACCCTTCCCCTTCAGAAACTATAGCAGCATGTACAATGCCGTCTCAAAAAACTATCCAATCTATTCATCTCCTACACCAAGCTTGAACTATCAATATCCTCCACCATAATAAGAGCTTTCATAAAAACCTCCCCCCACATCCCTCACAGCCACAAAGCCTTGCCTGGCAGACACATACTACATTCAGTGCCCTCCCAGAAACTCCCTCCCACTACCTTACAGAACCAAGAGCTGAAATAGACCCACAACACAGTTGTGAACCAGCCCTCCAAAAGCCTTAGTCCCACAGAAGTGTCAGTCCTTTCTGAATGCCTCAACTTTGCCCCATTCCCAGATTCAGTCATGCTCTCCTTCTCATGGTCCTTACAGTGGAAACACTTTCTTGCCACTAGCCCTACCAAGCAGACTCAATCCAGTAAGGCGTCTGTTTCCAAGACAAACGAAATGGTTTTTTAAAGCTTGATTACTAGAACGGTCCCAAGTTAATCTAGTTTGATGTTTGTTTTATCTCTATGTATTATCAATGGCAGGAAGATGTGAGGAATAACCAGTACTTCAGCAGTGACTTGCCTGCCTCACTGCTGTGCACTGTCTGCTACCACCATCCAGTAGTGTTACTCATTTGCTGCTGGAGTAGTAGTTATCCTTCCTGTTTGTGTCCATGTTAATACATATCAATAAAACAAATATTTCGCTAGATTAACCTGAGACTCTTCTATGAAATAGGAACGTAAAATTCCGCTTGAAAAATTATTTTGTTTGTAACGGGAACAAACAGTCATCTTCCATTGACCATGGGCACTGAATTAACCTTGTGATCAGCAGTATTTGTTTGTACCAAATCCATACACTCTTTGCAAAAATGAAATTCAAAATATTTGCTGCAGTGCCAAAGAAAATTTGCCTGACAACTATTAAGAGAGAGAGACCCGGTATAAGAGACAAATAATTTATTCTATTGATGTTACACAGTTGCTGTTGCTCTACAGATATAGTTCCTCCTTCCTCTAAACTAATATGCCCAATAACGATGGCCTTGATGCTATTTAATTCTATCTTTCTCAATGGCCAACTAACTCCAAACCTAAAACATCCTTCCTGGCCACCGTAACAACCTACAATTACCTCTCCAGTGAAGGCAGTGGGCACCTGGATGGTAACATCCTATATCAGTCTATTCCTGGGTCATATACAGGGTGTATACGACACGGGACAACCGGGAGATCCGGGAAAAACCTGGGAATTTTTTCATCCGGGAGAAAACCGGGAAAAACCCGGGAATTTTTTTAGAATTCCAGGATTTTTTTGTTTTGGTTTTCAATTAAATTTTTGTCATTTTGACTGGTAAGAAATTATATTCAAACAAAGGATATTACTGTATCCCGCTACTGCAGAATAATACTGCAGCAATAAAACATGAACGAGAGAAAAAAAACTAAAATAAAACTTAAGTTGCGAAGGAAATGTGCCATATACAACAACAAAACACAGGGCTCATACAAGCATCTGCCAGCAGCAAAATGTGTCAGAGGCTTTAGGAAGACTATGCAGTGCTTCATAACAACAAATTGCCTCCGATGAGCGTGACGTCGCAACTGTTTACATTACATTCGTATGAGCAGTTGCGTGCGGGCCCATGCGCATGCGCAGTTGCGTCGTGTGTGTGTGTGTGTGTGTGTGTGTGTGTGTGTGTGTGTGTGTGTGTGTGTGTGTGTGAGCGAGCTATATAAGCAGTAGTAGCAAGATGGTATTAGGAAAAAATTTTACTGTAGCACGCAAGCTGCCATATTCACTAGGAGCGAATCGGGGTATCTGCCCCGGGTGGCACTTTCAGTTAAGCATTAATCGCCTTGCAGAACAATGAAGTTATTTTTGTCTGTTTGCTAAAGAAAAGTGGTTTTTATTAATCTTTTCTGCTGAGGCATTCAATTTATTTGTAACGAAATGCCTAATTCCACACTATTGGCTAGTTTCAACTGTTCTCTGCATTTCAAAAGAGCATGTTTTCGTCTTCTTGCAAGTATGGCATTATGCATAATAAAGAACCAAAAATGAAATAATACAGTACTGGTATTCCAAGAAAATTTACAACCGAATCAGGATGTACGAATGTGCACTTTAAACCGAATTATGCACGTTATTATAGTTCACAAAATTTCGATGCTCTTAGAATATCCTTTGATGTCTTGTTTCTTTTATGACGTAACGTAAGATCTTTTAATGTTTTACACGTACGAGCATACGGGCTTCTTGCGTCATCGTAGCTGTGCAAGCGGTGTGACGCCTGTAATTGGCGCTCTCTGGCAACTGCTGAAACGAACCTCTTTCTAACAGGTCGCTGGAAAATATTGCGAATGATTGACTGAAAAGTGTTACCTTCAAAGTAAATTTCCTTTTACCCAAGATGAACTATGTGCGATGAATTTTTGACTCTGATTTAAGAATCAACTCTTTGAGGATGACCATTTAGAAAAATTTCGAGCCCATAAGATCATACATTTATGTCGTTATTAAAAATTTTACTGGCACATTTGTGTGATGTATCTTAAAGTGTAACACGTGCAAAGAAGATCAACGTTATACATGAAAGTTAAGCTTCTCTTGCAGCATATTAATCGTTGATACCAGTTTTGTATGTGAAAGCTTTGCTTTTCTTGTAGCAACACTATGTATATTAATTTAAACCATTAACTTTTCCCGTTTGTGTGTACGCGCTACTTAACAATGATAATGCTATTGGCTGACGACATGACATGTCCTTTGCTTTGAATATCCACTGTATCGGCTGGCGAGATCACGTGACATGAACTACGACTGGCTTACAAAAGTTCATTGCAATCTCTATAAATTGATAAGTTTTACAGTTCCGAGGTAAAGTATACTGTTACTTAACACGGAAAAGTGTATTTTCACCCGGGAGAAAGTGTATTTTTAACCAAGAACTCCGGGGAATTTTTTTTCCTTGTCCATGTATACACCCTGCATATAGGAGAATCCTTCCTAAACACCCAGAATCCCAAACTGAACTGAAGGTGAAGCACCTACATGGCACTGTCCTGAGCTACCCAAGTCATGGGCCACAGAGGAATCCTTCCTAACCACCAAAAATCTCGCTGTCACCTCTTTCAGATTTGTTGATGGCGCATTGATGACAGAGTGTGAGGATTCACTATTCAAATTCCTCTAGAATTTCGTCTTCTTTCTCATTCATTTCACCAAGTCGTCCTCATCCCTTCCTCAGTGTCATCCTCCACCTTAATGCTGATTATGTCACTTCATCCATCCACATCGAACCCTACTAACCACCAGTGATTCCTCCACTTAGAAAATTGCCACCCACTCCACACCAAGAAGTACCGTCCATACAATTTAGCCACCTGTGGGCATCATATCTGTAGTTACAAGCGGTCTCTCTGCAAATATGCTGGACAGTAAGTTTGAAATAGTTGCGCAGCAGTTATTTTCACCAGTATTAACAGCAATATCTTTCACATATTGTCTTTAAACTTTCACACAGCACAGAACATAAGTTGTTTGTTGAGGCCTAAATCTGTTATAGTTCAAGTAAGATAATGCAACTCATTAGTTTACTACTAACAAATAGTTAAATAATGATTGATAAAGATGTCTGTGAACTTTTGCTATGGCTTAGTAGTTGACTGTAAAATGGGATGGGACCTTGGAACTATTGTCTCATAACAAAATTCCAAATTACGCTATCAATAATAAACAATAACAACATCATACACAAAAGGAAATACCCACACAAAATCACAGTTTACAAATCTGTTACACCAATGTTACTATTGTAGGGCATCAAACTGTTGTGGCCTGACTTTCTGTGATCACTGTTCTCTAGTAAATTATATATTCCAGGAAACATTTTTAAGTATCTTTTGAAGTTTCACTTCAGACTGAAATATTAATTGAATATGTTTTTACTGTGGATAGAACTCGAAAATTTTAAGTACCACATGGCACTCAAAATGCTATTTGTAAAATCAAATCCTATTAGGAAATGGGAAAACTTCAGAAAAGTTGGGGACTCCTCCCCAACTTTCCTATTGTATGCGACTGAACTTTTTTATAGGCATGAACCAATTAATTATCACAGTCCAGTACATAAAATGACATACTTTCAGATACAAAATATTTTCAGATTACTTCGTTTTACAGAGTGAGTAAAAATATGCGCATGCATTTCAAGTCAAAGAAGATACATAATACAGATATTTAAGTATGGATAATTTATGTAAATGTTACATGTTGTGTGTTATTCAATCTGTACATTGTGCAGATAGTAAAGAAAACCAGAGAGAGATTTGGAAAGGGAATTAAAGTTAAGGGAGGAAAAATAAAATTTTCGACATTTGCTGATGATATCACAGTTCTGTTAGATGATAAATAACTTCAAAGGTTAGTTTCATGGAATAGATAATGTCTTGAAAATGATTCATAAGATGAACATAAAAAAGTAAAACAAGAGTATTGAAGGGTAGACAAATTAAATTGGGCAGTCTGAGGAATTGGATAAGGCAATGACATACCAAAAGGAGTAGATGAGATCAGTACTGGGCAAGAAAATAACTTATGATTTCTGAAATAGAGAAGATACAAAATGTAAACTGCTTATGTGGTGAGTAGCAATCTAGCCTTTTTGTATGTCTTATGTTAGGACATCTTTTCTGAAATTATTTGATTGTAGTGTAGTCTTGTACGGAAGTGACAAGTGGGCAATAATCAGTTAATATGAGAAGAGAATTGAAGCTTTTGAAATATGGTGCTACAGAAGAATGCTGAAAACTAGAAGGATAGATCTAATTACTGAGGAAATAGTGAATTGAATTTGGAGGACAGAAATTTATTTCATAACATGACCAAAAGAAGATATCAGTCAAAGGGGTATATTCTAAGACCTCAAGAAATTGTGGAAGTGGGGGTGGGGGAGGAGGGGGGGGGCAGAACCTTAGGTGTATAACAGATTCTGTTACCTTGCTTCACGGAATCCATGTAGATGCTATAGAAATATATCTTCGCAGGGTAAGATATCTTGTCACATACAGTTTTTTTCATTTTCATCTTTTGAGATAAGAAAAAGGCTGTTCTGGTATCTTACTGATTTGTATACTGTTGTCAGTTTACTTAAAGCTGAATAAATTTTAGTAATTTCATAAATTTTCATTCCAGAGGAAGGAACTAACAAACTGAATCCAAACAGATACGATGTTAATTCATTGCGCCAAGAAATCCTGCACTGCTTTGAGAAAGGCAACAGGCTCAGGTATGTGAAATAAGGCCACACCATTTTGCTGCAGCGTTTCTTCATTTATGATGATTCTTTTTCAGTTCAGTAACATTACATCCAACCAATCAAGTAACAGTCCTTATGTATTAGAATTTTCTGTTTTCTATTTATTTTCAACAAACTGATTTACTAATGACTAACATGCTTAAATAGTAGGATGAAATGGGTGATAACGTACAAAATGAGACATAATTTGTGAGGCAACCAAAAAGAGTGACCTGTGTTAGTGAACTTTTGAAATAATATATTACCAAGAGTGAGGCTATAGTAAGTTTTATCATAGATGTGAAGGTTAAAATAATGCACATTTATTGATTAAAGTTATTCATTTCTTGATGAGGAGATGAAAATAATCCTTTGCCACCTGTGGAGTGTGAGTTCCCATGTTTGCCAGAGGCAGGTGCAGCTCGTGGTTTCCATACTGAGGAAGACATGGGTGTGTACTGATTCGAACTAACTTAGACCTTGGTAGAGAGTACTCTGTTACTGCAACCAAGATTTCAGGGTGGGTGGGGGTGGGGGCCAATATCAGACTCTAGCCACAACTTTACAGACTGTATCTCCTTTCAGTTTCATAATCAACCACTAAATATCAACAAAAACTAAATCCACAGTAATATCTATTGGTAGTACATTTATCTAAGTCACATTTCCCGATGCTTCTGGAGAGAGGTATTTAATGGAGTGTGCTTTTCCTTTGATGCGTGCATAATGTTTTTTGTGTTTTCAGATACGGACTTGAGACCTTCAATGTTTTCTGTACATTCATATGCAGTATTTGAGTTAGAGATGAAACAGTGATGTTGCCGTAACATCATGAGTGTTGTGCTGTGATTGGCTGACAGAAGCAATCTGAGCAGCCACAAAGTTGATTTGTTTCCAAAGCTAGCATACTGTATTCATTGTTCTTCATATTTATACTTGGGTTTTACAAAATGATATAGTTTAAACAAAAAATGGCATTTTCAATGTGGTTTGTTGTGCCAAAGTGTTGGGAAATGGGACATCAGTGGATACAAATGTTACCATCCATTTTTAAATACTTAATTTAATAGGCTAGATCTGTACTTACAACAAATTAATTTCTTCTTATCACCTATCAAGGTATGTTTTGCTTACTTTTAATCATTTGTTTATAGATGAAATTAGCTCTTCTCCCCTTCTGTGCTGTAGAATGGTCTATGACAATTTCATTAAAATTAGAATGATTTGGTAGATCATTTTCCAGTTTTTTGCTAACAAACTGTACACTGAATTCATGTTCTGGTGTTGTCAGACTTGTGGTTTGCTGCAGCTGTTCGCAAGAATATAAAACTCACCAGAACTTGAGACACAATATACACACGAAAAGCAACTTGCTAATAGCAGTAACTGGACATTTTTTTGCATGCAAATTTCCTCTATTGATTTCTGAAAGTCCCAGTAGGTGGTGATACCTAATGTTAGCATATTTTAATATTCCCTAGTGAGACATTTACAAACTTTGTTCCTACAGTGAATGTAACTGCCAGTAACTTAAACATAAAACTGTCTATAACAGTATTAAAACTTGAATACTAAATGTTGATTAATGACACATCAATGCATAATGCAGACAGGGGTTCAATGCCAAAGTTCAGCCACTGTTTTCATTCCATTCTTTATGCAAGCAGTGGGAAATGAAAATTGTGTGGAAGTTGATAGGACACATTTAGGCTCCACTAGATGAGCCTTGCGGAGGCTCATAAGAGCAGAAGCCACACCCAAGTCTCTAGTATATAGAACTAATGGGCATTTCAGGGTACAGCTTAAAGGGTAGCTCCTACCTGGTTGAAAAACATCAGTTGATACCAACAGTTCCAAAAAATGTGGACTCTAATTATTTATATGGAAAACATTTGAAATGCATCTAATAATTTAAATTCTGTAATACATTGTTGAGAAATATACTTGAGTGTGACTCCACCACAGAGCCTGAAATTACAAGCCACACATGGACAGAAGGTTCATTGAATCATTTAGAGACTAGTTTTCAACCATTCCACTCCTGAACAGCACATGGGACTACACCTAAATCTTCACATGCGAAAGCTGACATTTCTGATTTTATTATGATGGTCATTGCTCCCTATATAGATGGGTTTCAACAAAATGGTTTGGCAGTCTGAGGAGATAGTTGATGATGGAAATTTCTTAAAAAGATCTCATCTCAACAAAAAATGTTTGTTTTAATGATTGCCACCCCAACTTGATTATCATATCCATGACATTTTCTTCCCTATTTCATGGTAATGGGAATCAAGCTGACTTTATTTTAACATTTTGAGTGTTTTTCATAAAGGTGAAAAACCCATAGCATGCAGCAGTGCTCCAGAGGAGAATGGGCAGTCATAGTGAAGGCAGTCTCTTCAATAGTTACGTTGCATCTTCTAAGTGGTCTGCCAGTAAAACAGTGTCTTCAGTATGCCTTTCCCCCACAACATACTTCATGATGGTTCCATTTTAAGTTGTTGTTAATTTTAATGTCAAGGTGTTATTAATGAATTTTTAAATGTTGTGTGCTTTATCATGTAACCCAAATTTAATGAAATTGCCACTTTTTGCTCCATACAGATCATTATGAAATACACTTTGCTCTCCTGTTGACTTCACTAGAAAGTAAATGACAGCATCATGTGCAAACATTGTAAGAAGTCTGGTGAGCTTGTCTCATAAATCAATCATATATGTGTGGTTGTAATTAAACTTCTGCTACTTGAGAAGGCTCCCACGCAAAACAAGTGATCGTAGGATAATGAAACTTTATGGAAACATTTGTAAAGACATGCAGAAGAGAAATAATGAATAAATGATTGAAAAAAACTCATTTCAATTTCCACACAAGAGGGTAAGATTTCGTAATTGCACACCATTTCATCCACAATAGTCTGAAGTCACACCAGAGATAACATTTCAAAATTGTTCACAGCATCTTTCAAACGGTGGACCAGGGAATGTTCAGCTTTCATGACATAGCTTGTGCACTGCTAGAAGATCGCATGTTGTGTGCATCATTCTCAGCCATGGCCACAGTTCGGCCTCTCCCAGGAGCAAGCCCCAAATTGTGAATTAATTCCAACATGAGATTTGTGTTCTTCAACCCCGGGATGGAAAGAGGACATTCTTCAATTCCTTTAATGCATTGATACTTGTGAAGAGAATCAGCTCTATTGCTGCTATTTTGATAAAACAGCTCTACAGGTAAAGCCCTGCTCACCTTTTCCAGACTCATGTTGACAATCTGGAGTTGAAACCACAGTGATGCTTGTGTTTCAACCATATGTCGCGCTGCGCCAGCACCGGTGCCTAAAAGCAAATCATGACACTACCTTTTCTAACAGTGCGTATCCTACAGTGCACACTCTGAACATCATTCCTATAAAGTTGTGTACCTGTATGGTAAATAGTCTTCTGTCTACATTGGCTCAAATAGTGAAAGAATAAGAACAGCAGAGGGGCCTGTTACACTTACTTGGGTAACCCCAGATATCACTTCACAGTACTAGACAGAAAGTCATCTAGTGAAACTGTGACTTTTGAAAGGAAATTGTGACTACATTCACACAGTCAAGCATTACTCAAAAAACATGCAGTTTCATTATAAGCTGCTTGGGAGAAACAGAGTCAAAAGCCTTCTTGAAATCTAGAAATACGAATCAACTTGAGGCCCCCTGTTGATAGCAATCATTACTACTTGTAAATAAAGAGCCAGTTGTTTCACAAGATCAATATTTTCTGAATCTGTGTTTGTTATGCATCAGTAGACAGTATTCTTCAAGATATGTTGGAACACAGTATATGTTCAAAAATCATGATACAAATTGACTTCAATAATATAGGTCTGTAACACAGTGGATTTCTTGTATTTTCTTTCTAGCATATTGTTGTGACCCGTGCAACTTCTCCATTTGTCAGTATTGATTCTTCATGTAGCAAGCAGTCCTATACGACTGCCAAAAATTGAGTAGTTTATTAGCTTACACCAAAAGGAACCTAACTGGTATACAATCTGGACCAAAAAACATGTCTTCATTATGTTACTTAACTTGACTGCTACATCGTTACCTGCTTTCAAATTACTCATGTTGTCAGCTATTTCCAATTAGAACTCTATCTTATCTGGTAAAGGACTTCCAGTAGATTGTGTTTGATAACACCGCCTTAGTGCCACTGTCATCAGTAACATTTCCATCCCTATTCAGCAATGAGAGATTTGATTGTGTCTTGCTAATAGTGTACTTTACATATGACAAGAAGGTCTTTGGATTTCTTGCTAGATTTAAAGACCGAGTTATGTTGTGGAAACTGCTAAAAGCATTTTGCACTGGAATCTGCACCAAGTTTTGAACATCTGAGAAGAGTTGTGTACCTTGGTGAGATCTGAGACCTGTTCTGTCTCTTAATAATTTATCTGTGGTGAGGCACTGTTGCCATCAGTGCTATTTGTTTGAATCTAAACCACATTTGGTTGGCACTTATACAGTTAACATGGAAAGAATGGAGACTGTCTCCTAGGAAGGGATTAAGAGAATGTTTTACTTGCATTTTTAAACAATCATATTGCATTTATTTTTGGTGGTGACTATTATGGTATTCAGTCTCAATGTGATGACATTGCTGTCTCTAATTCCTGTACCAGTTATGATGCTGACTATTTGCTCAGGATTGTTTGGCACTAAGGCCATGTAGCAAGGACTTCGAGCTCACAATACCACCAGTTAATAAATAGGTGAAGGGAAATAAACGTTAAATAGATTAAAATGTAAATACTATTTTCTGCAGCCTGTAAATACTTTCTCAAAAGACATTTTGTTTAAACACCATGTAGCTGGTTGTACATCTTCTTTGTAATCATATAATTGTCTTAATTAAATTATGAGGCTCACCCTTAGTAAGACTAATACAGAAACTAAACTAATTACACTATAGAATATTGCTACAAATATATGAATCAAACTTGGATCTATTAAGAGTATTTTCAGCTGAAGAGTAAATTAGAAACAATTGAAGATTAAAGATCTGAGAGCTCTGAAAATATAAAGAACAAGAAATTAAGTTCCTATCATTTCTACACTGGTAACTTGTATTTGATAAGATCCATCAGGTGTTTCAAAAAACTAATCTGAAGATAGGTTTTCACATAGGCATGCCAACACTTTCCTTTCTAGTGTTTGTTAAATATGAGTGCTAAAAATTTATTCTACCCCTAAGATTAGAACTAGATACCTTCAGGTCAAACACAGTCACAGTATTATGTGTTAGTGACCTTAACTTCGGGGATGGGTTTTAATGAACCAAATGTTTGAAGTATAATATTCATGTGGTGAATCATGTGATGACTGTTTTGTATCAGAATGCAAATATTCATCTTGTGATAATATAGAATGAGTGTTTTTAATAAACTAAATTATTTTAAAAGGGGTTTCATGCTGACGTGATCCATAGCCAGCATTAAATTCAGTACCATTTACGAAGTATTATAATACATTAAAGTAATTCAATCAGTTACATTCAATAGACTGTCATACAAGATTACTGTGTTAATTAATAATGGTTTATTGTATGATTTCATAGCCAGAATCAAGCACGCAGGATCTTCTGCCAGTACTTGCAATGTATATTACGTCGCCTTGCCAACAAAGAAGGTTTTGATACAGATGATGATAACAACAGTGAGCTTATATTGCGATTCTTACAAAGGGCATCAAGTAATCTGCGTACACCATACTTTGTTCAGGTATTTGAGATAAATATTTGTCTTTCGTAATGTATCTTACTTTATTGCTTCATTCTGTGCTGCCTCAATATGAATTAAATAGTAACTAGGTTTTACAGGTAAGTCAGTGTTGCTGCCACCTGTGATAAAAACAGTATGGTGTTGTCTCCTGGGAAAGGAAAGAGAGAAATTATGTGTTACCTCTGTTCACATACATGTAGACACACACGTTGTTGTGATGTTTCGTGTCAAAGAAAATAACTTTTTGCATGTTATGTAAAATATATTCCTCTTTTTACCTGTGTGATGGTGTACTTTGAACAGTGATACTATGAAGTATTGCATTGTGAACATCTGCCATGGTTCTTAAAATTTAATTTCTGTGATCCAGTCATATTAGTAGTTGTTCAATTGTGCCCTAACAGGGCTACACACTTTGCATTTCATGGCAAAAGCAAATTCGATGTAAACGTCCACCACTCCCAAATTATTGTTTCATTGTAAATGTGAGGGGGAAAAGTAAGTAATTTTTTCTTTTGTTTAGTTTTACATGTCATTTTACAAATTTGCAAACTGTTATTTCATAAATATGAACTGCAGTATGTGATGTTAGATATTTAATGTAAGAAACTGTTAGTTGATGCACTGAGAGCCAAAACATTATAATCACCTGCTTGATATCGTGTTTGTCTAAATTTTGAATGAATTACGCAGCGATCCTGGGTGGCATGGATTTGACAAGTTCTTGGTAGGTTCCTGGAGGTATGTAGCAGCAAGTTCCTTTGAACAGATCATGCAAGTCCCATAAATTACAGACTGGAGGTATGTGGATGTGGAGTCGTACCTGAAAGTGTCCCAGATATTTACAATCAGGCTCAGATCAGGTGAATTTGCTGGCCAAGACATCAACACAAGTTAACTATCATGCTCCTCAAATCATGGTAGCGTAAGTCTGGCCGTGTGGCATGCATAGTTACTCTGCACGAAGATGTTACCACCATCAGGTAATACAATGCACATGACTGGATGCATCTAGTCCACAATAATGTCCAGAGCTGTCATGGCACCTTGATTACTATCACGGGTACCAAGGAAGCCCAGGTGGATGTCCTCCATAGCATAAAACAGTCCCTTCCACCAGCCCCCACCTCCCCCCTTCCCCCCCTGCTTCCTCCCCCCCCCCCCCCCCCTCCCACCAGCCAGTTTTCTTGATGCTGTGCATCTTTCAAGCAACCGTTTTACTAAAGGATGGCATATCCAGATATGAATATCGAGCAGATGTAACAAGGAAAGTTACGCATCCAACCAAGTTCTAAGTTTCACCAAGATTGATTATCCTGTGCCCACTGCCATCATAATTGATGGTGTCTTTGGGTCAACATGGGTACACAGAGGGTCGTCTTCCATGGAGGTGAATGTTCAACATTGTGTGCCCTAGAACCATTGTGCCTGCACCAGCAATGTAAAGAGTGATTATAATTAAACATTTGCTGCTTCAAAAGGCCGCTATGGAAAACAAGTGGCCATGGGACAGTGAACCTTTTTGCAAACATTTGTCAGAAAATACAGAAGACAAATAATAAATAAGCCATTGAAAGCAGCACATTTTAATTTCCATGTGATAGGGTAACATTTGTTAACTATGTACCAGGAAAGCGGAATGTGTTCCAAGACCAAGATAAAACTTTCAAACTGGTACAGAGCAGTAGTCATTAATTGTTTCTGTTCTAGCTTTGTTAGAAAAGAACCAGATTTTGTTTACTTACTAGCCAAAATCCAGATGTTCTCTAAGAAAGCTAGAATGGTACAGATGATTGAGTGCTGCTGTTTACCATTATGAAATACCATATTTATGTTCCAGTTTACAAATGTTGCTCAGTGTGACAACCATCTGCATCCACAACATGGAACTGCACTAGACAACATTTCACACTTGCTGGCAGCACTTTCTAAGCGGTGAGCCACGGGATGTTCAACTGTCATGACATAGCTCGTGCACTGCTTGAAGATCGCACATTGCATCCACCATTCTCAGCCATGACAACAGTTCACCCTCTCCCGGGAGTAATTTCCAAATCGCCAGTTAATCTGAACTTCCGAACTGTGTTCTTCAATCCCAGTGTGGAAGTAAGGTCTTTTCACATTCCTTTAACGTGTTGATACTCGTGAAGAGAAGCAGCAATATTAATGTTGTTTTGATCAAACAGATCTATGAGTAAAACCTTGATCACCTTGGCCAGACCATGTTGAGTGTCTGCAACTGTAATGCACACTGACTGTGTTTAATCCCTACATTACCATACCAGTGCTGGAGCCTAATGGCAAGTTATGACACTTAACACTACCAACAACACACATCCTTCAGCGCACAGTCTGAATGTCATTTCTATACACTCGGATACCAATACAGTAAATAATTTTCATTCTACACTGGTTCAATTTTAATTACAATCTTCCTAAACTATCATCAAATCTGCCACAAATCGCTGCATGCCCTGCTTTAGAGGGGGCAATCCCCCCAACCTCCATGTGGATATTCAGCACCTTATCGCACACTTATGGTTTTATCATCCTACAACCACTTTCCACAGTTGCTCACATCAGTAACACACTGACAGTGTGACCACCTCATTCTCAGGCACCAGGCCTTAATAATCTGCCCATTGACAAATTCACTTGTCAGTAGATTTCCCCACTTGTGGCCTGTACCTTCGCTGGAATGATTCCCCATTTGGGGCGCATGCTGATACTAGAATAATTCCTGATTTGGGGCGCATGCTGATACTAGAATAATTCCTGATTTGGGGCCCATACTATCACTAGAATGATTTCCCATTTGTGTCTGTTCTGCTTATTGACTTTCCTTACCATGTCGTGCTCGCAACACCAGCAGGCTGCATTCAGTCTCATGATGGGCTGTAATCATAATGTTTTGGCTCGTCAGTGTGTGTTTCAAATAACTATGAGTGTCCAGTAGTGTGTGATGTTTGAAACAAGAGTTACTTGAGAGTGAAAAATTGGAGCTATTATATGAAAATTAGTTTTAACAAACTATTCATCATATTTAAAAATAGTTCGTAATATAATATTTCTAATCATTTCTTAAACTATTTTTGTTTTAGCCTCCAAACAGAAAACTATCTGGCAAAGACAGAGTAGCTGTAGTTGCAAAACAGTTATCAGACTTCATTTATCTGTATAGCCGTGAAACTGAGCTCTACACAGAAGCAACAGACCGTCCACACTGTATACCGTCAGAATTATGCACCAGGTTTCTAATTTTTGCAAGGTGAGGTGACTTGATGTAAGATGTATTGTACTAGTATCACAGTGAAAATCTTCAGGAAAAAAGTACAGCCTAATCTCAACTAAATTTCGAGTCAACTTAGAAATCCACATAGTTTCTCAGTTTTTATAATTTCTATCCTGTCAGAGTTTACAGCAGCATATTTTCTGGGATTTTGTTTCCAAGATGTCAGCTTTTCCACAGGTATGTACGATGGCTACTAAAATCTATTATAACATTTGATAGGTACACCATGTCTTTGATGTAAATGGATATAAAATCCTGTATGAAATACATAATCTAAGTAAGAAAAACTGACTGACCACCAAATAAGTGGCTCTGAGGAATGAACACGCATATAGAAAGGAAGGGCAATGAGGAATATGCCTCTTCACTGCTCAGTTTATCTGGCATTTAAATATTATGATATTATATCTCTTGTGTTTCTTTTAGTTTATAGTACACAGAATAAAAATGGCTACAGAATATTTACCTAACATCCATCCTCAATTCCCAAAAGCATTCACATCCTACCTCTGCTGCACAACTTGAACATAGCCATCATTCACTGTTTGTTTGTAGACAACAAAACCCATCAAAATTTTCCTAGACTGTATTCATGTTTACAAAGCAGTGGTATTGCAGTAGACACTGAAAAACATGGTGATGCTATATTGTAGGTGTGGTGAACTATATTTCATCTGTGGATTCAGATACATTTTGCAATGAGGAAATAACATTTTCTATTATAGAAGGGAGGGTAAAAGTTGTGGAATCTGAAGCTAGGAAAGATGCCCTTTGCGGAAGTTCGATCCTTCTCAAACTCTACATGATGGAAAACAATGCAACACACAAAAGTGTTACAAATTCTGCAGTTCAATAAGTGCAGTTTCACAACAACATGTCAAACTGAGAAAATAATATGATCTTGGTTTGGTCCTTGGCTTTTCATCCATTTGTCTATGATTTTTTGAGAACAGGCTTGTCAGGAGAATAAGATTATTGTTACTGTATATTTTTACTTGTTCTAAGTACTTATAACAACAAAATCATTCACATATAGTTGCATTGTTTGCGATTCACCAGGAAGTATTTCATTTGTTTTAAATATTTATTCATAGTTTAGTTGTGGATGATATATTGTGAAACACTTGTCCACATGAAGGCAAACTGTAGAAATGTCACATTCCAAACAGGTTTCCCAATGATGCCTTAGAGCATAACAAACTTCACATCTTTTAGAGGGAGCAGTTTTCTTCAGTCATCATTCTTACCACTAGAAAATGACCCCAGATTCTGGCTTGAAGTCTTAAGGGATTTTTTGCTTTGGTTGGTTGTCCTGTACAAGTGTAGACAGAGAAAGTTACGTTCTTCAAAAGCTGCAGTGCCATATTGAGCCTGGAAATTGATGACGCCATCCTCCTGGATGCTGTGTTGAGTATATGGAAAATTATGCTTGCATTTAGCATTGCTATGTCCATGAGAGAGAGTTCTTATACCCTTTGACAGATCTTCTCATAAGAGGATAGTAGGGCAGACATTGGTCACGTATGTCAATGTCACCCATTCTTTAATTGTTATAGATAAAACATGAACAACTATCCAAACTGTATGAAGTTATTGTCAATGTTTATGTAGCACAAGAAATAATTAAGATGACTTATTCTCAGTATCAATGGTAAATGCAGTTGTAAATGCAGAATACTCAATTCTACTAACACGTAATGATTTTCTCTGATATGAAAGGTTGCAAATCAGAAAGTGCAACACCATTAAACCCACCTAAATGGAGCTTTGCTATTTTCAATAAAAAGAAATGTACTTTTCTTGGGCACCTTGGCCACAGACACTTTAGATTTCTGAGGGCCTGTCGTTATTAGAATATTATGCTTCATTTACCTTTTGTCGTTTGCAGACGCAAAGTGGCACTCTGCAGCACGAAGCTGAAATGCTGAGTTAAAGTGCACCAAAATCTTGACGGTTACATGAAAGGCTTTGAGTGTTGTGTGGGAAATGTTAATTTCTTTTCAACGGTGAGTTTAAGCAGTCTAGCATGTTTGTGTTTAATTTATTAGACATGAAATGTAGCAAAGCTAAATGTTGCGCACATTAAAATCTGACCAGCTTCATTGTTCTGTTAATGAGAAGAGACTGGGCTTTCTGTGAGGTTCGCATTGAAATCTTGTTATAGAACTGATCAAAATTCTTTGAAAGCTATTTTCTCTTTACATCTGAATTACAATTATTTTTTATGTATTGAATCGTGAGAGACCTGCTCTGCGCTGACTGGTCCACGCTAACACAAAAACTGTTTCTGCAATGAAATATTAATTCACTTTCAAGTGAAACACTTGAGCAGATAATTCTCAATGGGTGAGTTCCTATTTTTAAGCCATGTGGTGTAATGAAAAGCTTGAAATTATGTTCTCGCTCGTAATGGTGTCTTTGAAACCAAGTCAGCTCAGTATATGAAAACTGCAAATTATTCAGTAATAATTAAGGGATGCCTTTCCCTACACTATTAAGAGGAAAACACAAGTTTACACATTTATAGAATTAATTATCATCATCATCATAAGAACGCTTTTTCTTACAGTATTAATAACAAACACACACCATTCTCATCAGAATCGTCAATGACGTCCTTCTACAATCGAGAACAAAATAAAGAGAATTAGTTTTTTCTCTTTCTTCCTCGTTAGAGGACTGTCTATTCATTTTTTGTTCCTTGAAATACATCAGGGCTTAACAACTGGCCGGTTTTGAGCGCGAGCACTCACGTCTGCTCAGGCACGTGCTCGGGAGCAGGTGCAAGGTCGCAGAGTAGGGAGGGAGGGGAAATGCGCGTGCACGTTTGAATAGGGCCGCAGCATGCCTATTGAATTCGCACGGACTCTGTAACGTTTAAAGTACTACGATCAGCTCTAACAGTCACTTCGCTGGTTAAGAATCATGTCAAGTCGCCGTTGTGTAACCCCAACCATGCTTTCGCAGTTCAACCCCCATTGGGAGGAATTGTATCTGTTTACAGAAAAAGATGGTGTTTGAAAATGTTTAGGATGTCACAAAACGCTGAATTCTTTTAGGAAATCTAATTTGCAGCGACATTATATGTCGTACCATGGGAAAGACTACAGAAGTGGAAAATGTGATGGACCAGATCGTGCACAGGAAGTTATTAAACTTAAAAGGAAACTATCCGAAGAAGATCTGGACGACGAAGAAAAATCAACTGAGGCAGCTCTCGGAGTGAGTTACGAAATTGCTTTGCTTTTAGCAAAATCCCTGCGTCCCTTCACTGATGGCGATTTAATAAAAGAATGTTTGGTAGTTGCAGCAGAACATTTGTGTCCATCTCAAGTCGAACAGTTTCGGATTGTGCCATTATCTAACATGACCATTATGCGTCGCATACAGGACATGGCAGACGATGTCCAGAGCCAGCTTGCAAATATCTGTAAAGATTTTATGGCGTATTCTCTAGCTCTGGACGAAAGTGTTGATATCACTGGAACAGCGCAGCTTGCCATATTTATTAGAGGTGTTAATAGAGATCTTCAGGTGAGGGAGGAGCTCCTCGATGTAGTAGCCATGAAGAACACTACAACCGGAGGTGATATTTTAAGTAGTGTTGAAGAAAGTGTTGAAAATATAGGATTGTCGTGGAATTCTTTAGTTTCAGTGTCTACAGACGGTGCATCAGCGATGACAGGGAAAAAATCAGGTTTCGTTGCGCTATTGAAGGAGAAAATGGAAAAACTGACAGTGCCGAATGAAATAAGGGGCGTTCACTGTGTGATCCACCAGGAAAACTTATGTGCAATGAGTATCACTCTAAAAAATGTGATGAGTGTTGTTGTTCGTACAACCAATTGTATAAGGAAGCATGGGCTACAACACAGACAATTTAAAAGCTTTCTTGAGGATGTAGAAAGCCAGTATGGTAGCATGCCTTATTACAGCGAGGTCCGCTGGCTTAGTCGTGGCGAATTATTAAATCGATTTTTTTGCCTATTAGATGAGATAAATATGTTCATGGAAATAAATAACGTGTGTTCCTGAATTGAAAGAGCCTTCATGGAAATGTGATCTCGCATTCTTAGCAGATTTAACTAGCCATTTGAATGCTTTGAACATTTCACTACAAGATAAAGATCTGCTAAATACTCATTTCATAGATCGAATATGAGAATTTAAAATTAAATTGACACTTTGGGTGAGTCAGCTGGAAACAGGAAATCTAGCTCATTTTCCTAAATTATCATCCATGCAAGATGTTCACAAAGACTGTGAACGTTATTCACATAGTTTAGTTGCCCTTAAGGAAGAATTTGATCAACACTTTAAAGATTTGACAGCACTAGACAGTGATTTTGATCTGTTCTCGTCTCCATATTCAGCGAATATTGAAGAGATTCGTCCTGAGCTGCAACTAGAAATTATTGACCTGCAGTGTGACAGAGAATACAGAGACAAATTTCAGAACAAGAAAAACATTTTGGATTTCTACAGACACTTCCCTCAGGATAGATTTCCTTGTTTGCACAAACTGGCAGCTACAATAATATCAATGTTTGGTTCCACGTATGTTTGTGAACAACTGTTCTCTGCAATGAAATGTAATGAGACGCGCCTGAGAAACGCATTGTCTGATCTAAATTTAAACTGCACGCTGCGCCTACAATGCACAAGAACAATTACTCCAAACATAGACGCAATTATAAAGGGCAAAAAGTACAAGATAACCGAGAATCCCACAGTTCACTGACACCTTTTATTGTGTAACAGTTCACAAATTAATACGACTGTAGAGGCATACATTAAGCTAATAAAATTATGTGGCACGTGTACATTCTCCTTTATTTGTTTCATTTGTCGCAGTAATAATTCGTGAGTGATATCCCTGCAGATGGCTGCGGATTTACATTGACTGGCGGCAGCTGTTGTGTGCCCCACTTGACTCTCCCCACTCTTCACTCTGGTCCGGTAGTGGGGGTAGCGTGCTCGAGATAAACATTTTTGCTATAAACCCATTTCACAACAACAATATTGCTCAAGAATACAAATATTAGTTCCCCTGAACATGGGTGGCATGTGTTTCCTTGTTTGTCCTACAGTCCTGACAGCATGATTGTGTCTAGCACTTCCTGAAAAAGTTAAGAGGTGTACCAATTGCCCGTGTAAATGGTTTTCCATTTCCCAAATGGACTCTCACAATCCAAGTACAATCTTTACACTTGCTGGAAATTTGACTACCACATCACCATTGTCTTCCACTTTTCAAGTTTGTGTCTTCATATAATAACAGTACCCTTTCTCTGAAGAGTATACTTAATATATTCTTTACGCCAAATCTGGCTCTCTTTAATGGATTATATTGAATGTATGGAAGTGTGTCCCTAAAGTTTGTTAGGTTTTCATCAATGTTGATATTTTTGCCAAGAATGTGTATTCTTTGAAATTTGAAGCAGTTGTGAAATGACTGGTCTTGCCTTCCTCAGCTCATAATATTGTGTTTCTAGTAAATTGATAGCAAAGTACAAATACCTGTAGATGGCCTTGAATCTTCTCAGTCATGTTGTTTCAACACATATTGGAATATCGATATTTATTTTAAAATAGAAAACTTGAACATCAGGAATAGAATCCAGTAATATAAGTTTTTATGCGGAAAAGGATTACAGATGTCATCAATGCTAAATAAGCACTTTTTCTTAAGTTTATTACCATTTCTCCACTTCAAGGTGGCATATTTTGCCAGTTACTTTTGTTGACATCCCACAGGTTTTGTTCAGTGAATCAGATTTTTTTCATATATCACATTTTTAATGTTGCATATCAACACAACATGATTGGTTACATGAATAAAAATAATTTTAAGTTTTATTTCTTAACTTGGTGCAAAGGGTGCACTTAAAAATATGAAGATATATGGTGAAATTGTTTTCATTTAACAATCTATAATTATAATCTACTTCCAAAAAGAGATTTAGTTGCTAGTTACCAAATTTTTGAGATGTAATTAGTTTTGCGTGCATCCTGTCAAATTAAATTCTTAGGTCATCATGTTCTCTGTCACCAAATAAATTATATAAACCATGGTAATTTTAGAATCTTGGGCCCCACACACTTGCGTCAACTTTTTGAAATACCCCTACAATGTAGCCAATACATTATTGTTGCACATGTATGAATTTGTGAATCAATTTCAGGTTTTATTAGATGAACAATTAAGCATTCATTAGCTCTGCATGTGTTTTAACGTGGATGCAGAGCACAAACACTCTTCTGCTCTGCACACATAAGATAAGAAATCACGCCAGCACAGGCAGTAGCTGTTGTGCATAAATAATAGTGTTCACGGCATTGAGAGGCAGGGTCAAGAAAATGAGAGAGAAGCAGAAGAGGAAATCTATAATTCTTAATTTTTGGTCTCTCTATTCACTGTAGTACATTTTAGAAAAAAAAGTCACTGTCAGAGTAGCCTTTCGAAGAAATGATAGTATTAAGTACTTTTGGAAGCTTTATTTGTGGGAGGCGCACAGAAAATTGTTGCTCAAGACTTCTGCCACCTCTGAGATGTTGCATACTCTTCACAGTTGCAGAATTATATATTTCCTTTTGGGTATTATAAAAAAATAGCACAGTTTTTCTTTCTGTAACCTTTTTTGTCAGAGGATGAACTTTTGAAACTTCACCACAGGTTTCGATTTTCAATGCTTTTAAACACTAGAGAATGTGTTCAAAGTAAAGCTTTTGCAAACTACAGGGCCATTGGAATTTATCTTTTCAGTAACATTTTATGTTTAAAATTCATTACTGCCATCTCCTTCATTTCTTCATTTAGAACGGAGTTATATTAACTCAAGAACATGTGAAAACACTCGTAAAATGATTTTTTTTATAAACAAACATCACTTTAGTAAATGAAATTCACCTTTGGCTGGATCAGTCACAGCAGAGCAGCAAAGTTGTACTGTTGTTGTTGCTGTTTTCATTTTCATTAACACACACACACACACACACACACACACACACACACACACACACACACACACACACACTCCCAAATGCGCAATTTCCAGAAAACTGTATATGTCCTGTCAAGCAATCTCTTGTTTTAGTCAAGATACAGCGCAAATTTCTTTTCTCCCAAATTCAGTACGATACCTCTTCATTAGGAGGCTCTGCCCAATAATCTTCAGCATTCTTCTGTAACACCACATCTCGAAACCTTATATTCTTTTTTCTTATTATCCATCTTTCACGTCTACAGAAGTCTACAAATCATGTAGATACTTTCAAATAAGTCTTGCTAACTCTTCAGTTTATATTCAGCCTTAACAAAATTCTGTTTTTCAGAAATACTTCCTTTGTTATTGTCAATTTGCATTTTACATCCTCTCAACTTTGGGCATCGTCATGTATTCTGCTGCCCAAATAGCAAATCTTGCATACTACTTTTTTAGTGTTTAATTTCCAAACATAATGCCCTTAGCGTGGCCTGATTTGACTACACTCCAGTACCCTTGTTTATACTTATGTTGATATTTATCTTATAATCTTGTCAAGACACTATTCATTCTGTTCAATTTCTTTTCCAAGTCCTTTGCCATGTTTCACAGAGTTAGGTCAGCAGTCAACTTCAAAGTTCTTATTTTTTCTCCCTGAACTTAAATTACTTTCTGACTTTGTCTTTGCAGTTATTGCTTGCTCGATGTACAAATTGAATAACACTGGGCAAAGGCTACAGCCCTGTTTCACTTCCTTCCCAGCAACAGCTTGTCTTCTACTTCCACTACTACTACTACTACTACTACTACTACTACTTCTTCTTTCATGTCTGACTTTTAGAACTACAGTCTGTGCTCTGTGTGAGCTGTAAATAACATTTCTCCCTATATTATTTTACCTCTGCTATCTTCAGATTTTTGTACTGTGTATTCCAGTCAACAATGTCAAACAGCTTTCGCTAAATCAATAAAAGCTATAAACATAGGTTCACCTTTCTTCAAGCAAATTCCAGGGTAAGTCATAGTCAATAGCACCTGAAATGTTCCTTCATTTCTCTGGAACCCAAAGTGATGTTCCCTGTGGTCAGCTTCTACCAGTTGTCCGTTATTCTCGAAATAATTCCTGTCACTAACTTGGTGGTTTGGTAATATTGTCACCTAAGAATTCCTGTCTTCTTAGAACTATGACTACTTACATTCTTCTTGACATCTGAGAGTACTTTGTTGGTCTGACTCTCAGAGTATAAATCCTCGTCTCACCATCTTGTACGTCTTCTTTTTCTCTAGAATTGTCTCCAGTGTTTCCTTCCGTAGATCCTTTGCATATTCCCTCCACCTTTAGGCCTTCTCTTTTTTGTTCAGTACAGACCTGCTATCCGAGCTCTTAATATTATAGAGGTACTTCTCATTCCCCAGGAGGTATCTTTAATTTTCCTGTAGGCAGCATCTATCTTTCCTCTAGGCATATGTGCTTCTACGGTCTTGCATTTCTCATCTAGTAATTCCTTCATTGCCATTTTGCACTTCCCATCAATTTCATTTTTTTACTTCTGTATTCTCTTTTACATGCTTCAGTTGCTGCATTTTTATATTTTCTCCTTTCATCAATTAAATTCAGTATCTCAACAAAGACAATAAATTTTTGATCACTGAGTGGTGGCAGGAGAACACACCTTCTCAATCCAGCCAATAAGTGTCCCCTGACCCGTGGTTTTGGGTGACTTTTCCAAACTCTCCCTATTTCCTAAACCTCACCAATCCTTTCCCCTGTCCCTCTTCCTTCTTAAACCATTCTGCCAGGAGCAGGAGCCGGAGCCATTGGCTCCAAAAACTTGCAGATTCAAATACCTGCTGTCGCTAGGTGAGTAGACCATTTATCCATCCAAATTCAGTATCTCCTGTGATATCCAAGGATTTATACTAGGCCTTGTCTTTTTACCTATTTGATCCTCTGCTGCCATCCCTATTTCATCAGTGAGCTACCCATTCATCTTCTGTTGTATTCCTTCCCCTGTTTCAGTTGCACAATGCTTAATACTTCTTTTGAAACTCTGAACAATCTCTGGTGCTTTCAACTTATCCGGTTCTGATCTTAATTTTCTGTCTTTTTTCAGATTCTTCAGTTTTAATCTGCTATTCATAACCAGCAAATGATGGGTCATGCACATCTGTCCTTGAAAATGTTTTTCAATTAAAAATCTGGTATGGAAATCTGTCCTTCCATTATATAATCAGTCTGAAGCCCTCTAGAAGCTCCATGTCTCTTTAACATACACAACCTTCTGACATGAATTTTAAACCAATTGTGGTTGGTGCAGAATTCTACCAAGTGACATTCCATTTCATCTTTACTCCATGATCTGCTACAATTTTTCCTTGTAGTTCATTTCCTACTATTGAATTCCAATCCTCCATCACATTTAAATTTTCATCCCCCATAACTATCCGGATAGTTTCTTTTTCTTTTCTTTCTTTCTTTCTTTCCCCGTCATACTTGATATCAATCTCTTCATCTGTAGAGCTAGAATAGTTTACCTAGGCTGATGCCAACATCATTACGACATATAGTGGCACTCCCATTTTCTTGGAAAACATCATAGCTGTATGTCCCTCCTTACTTTCGAGATGCATGGCTCATGGGAAGGGGGATTATTACGTGGACAACTCTCACAATAAAAATGATATTGTGAAAACAGCTTTTGCCTGTTGTGTGCTTGGCAAATAGTTTCTCCTTGGCAGTTGTAGCAAAAGGTGAGAGAACATTCCCTTCTTGACTATCCATTTCACTGCTTTGTACAGCTTATACACCTGAGTAACTGTACATGATGATCACTGCATTAAGGTACTTCACTTTGTATCAGTTTCATGAAAGTGTTTCATATATTCCTAAATTTTTGTGATCCCCCCCCCCCCTCCCCCCCAATGCAATGCAATCTTTGCAATTACAAGAGACAGTTAATGTAAACAAGACATGTGGAAAAGTTGAGTAAACTGTTCATTACAGTGGCGTAGCGTGGTTGTAAAGGTTGGGGAGACTGCAGTTATTACAGGGAGACAAAATAACACAATAAACAATAATTTAAACAAATGAAACAAAATGCATCAAACAAAACTACTACTACTACTAATAATAATAATAATAATAATAATAATAATAATAATAATAATAATAATAATAATAATGGTAACGACACCGCTAGCCACATGGAAAATGATTTAAATCCAAATATAGGTGTTTTGCAGGATATGCTTCCTGCAACCACACTAGAAGGAAAACAAAGACAGAGGATGAGATGGCCAGATGAAGTTAATCGACACCTCATGTTCTGTTATTACCAAGCAACAAACCTAGGAATCAACACAACTGGATACAGATCACAAGTGTACACAACATTTATTACCAGATACACAGAATTAAAATTTTTAACAGAATGACGACTAGCTGATCAGATTCGTGTAATAATCAAAAATAACAGGATACCCCGTTCATAATTAGAAAACATCAAACAACAAGTACAACAAATACTGGAACAAAATAATGTGCAATCAGAAGAAGAAGAAAATACAGTAATGGACTCAAACATCCCAGAGCAAACAAACAAAGAACAACACGCAAAAATTAAACAATCAGAGGAAAACGAAATCTTAAGACAGCCACCAGAACAAGCACAAATAGAACACGAAGAGACACACATGTTAGATATATAAGAAAAATGTCAGCTGACATATATAGAATACAAAGACACAAATACAGACGTTAGACCAGTCTTGCATAGACCGCCAAATAACCCACAAGTCAAAACAACAATAAAAACTATCAACACAATCATACACAACAAAATAAATGAAAACACAACTATGGAAGAGTTACAACTACTGGTTTATATAGGAGCACCCACTACACTAAATATACACACTAGGCTGAGATCAGAACCAACCAACACACAGGAGAAACCCACAAAACCAGCATGGCAACACAGGCTACAGATCAGAATAGAAAAACTGAGAAAAAGACATCGGACAGCTAACATAATTTATAAGAAACGAAATGTCAGAAAAAAAAAGAAAAAGGTTAGGTAAAATCTCACAACAAGAAGCAATAGAGCAATTAGATGAAAAGAAGCAGAAATTACAAGCATTGGCCAAACGACTTAGAAGATACAAAAAAAGTGAAAATAGAAGGAAACAAAACCAAACATTCAACACAAACCAAAAGAAATTTTACCAGACAATAGATAACACACACGTTAAAATAGACAATCCACCAAACATAACAGACATGGAACACTTCTGGAGCAACATATGGTCAAACCCGGTACAACATAACAGGCATGCACGGTGGATACAAGCAGAAACAGACACACACAAGATGATGCCACAAATGCCTGAAGTGATAATTTTGCAACATGAAGTCACCCAAGGAATGAATTCTATTCACAATTGGAAAGCCCTTGGAAAAGATAAAATAGCAAATTTCTGGCTAAGAAGTTCACCTCACCACATTCACATCTAACTAAATTATTTAACTGTTACATTGAAGACCCATACACATTCCCTGATACACTTACACATGTTGTTGTTGTTGTGGTCTTCAGTCCTGAGACTGGTTTGATGCAGCTCTCCATGCTACTCTATCCTGTGCAAGCTTCTTCATCTCCCAGTACCTACTGCAACCTACATCCTTCTGAATCTGCTTAGTGTATTGATCTCTTGGTCTCCTTCTACGATTTTTACCCTCCACGCTGCCCTCCAATGCTAAATTTGTGATCCCTTGATGCCTCAAAACATGTCCTACCAACCGATCCCTTCTTCTAGTCAAGTTGTGCCACAAACTTCTCTTCTCCCCAATCCTATTCAATACCTCCTCATTAGTTACGTGATCTACCCACCTTATCTTCAGCATTCTTCTGTAGCACCACATTTCGAAAGCTTCTATTCTCTTCTTGTCCAAACTGGTTATCGTCCATGTTTCACTTCCATACATGGCTACACTCCATACAAATACTTGCAGAAACGACTTCCTGACACTTAAATCTATACTCGATGTTAACAAATTTCTCTTCTTCAGAAACGATTTCCTTGCCATTGCCAGTCTACATTTTATATCCTCTCTACTTCGACCATCATCAGTTATTTTGCTCCCCAAATAGCAAAACTCCTTTACTACTTTAAGTGCCTCATTTCCTAATCTAATTCCCTCAGCATCACCCGACTTAATTCAACTACATTCCATTATCCTTGTTTTGCTTTTGTTGATGTTCATCTTATAGCCTCCTTTCAAGACACTGTCCATTCCGTTCAGCTGCTCTTCCAAGTCCTTTGCTGTCTCTGACAGAATTACAATGTCATCGGCGAACCTCAAAGTTTTTACTTCATGAATTTTACTTCATGAATTTTAACACCTACTCCGAATTTTTCTTTTGTTTCCTTTACTGCTTGCTCAATATACAGATTGAATAACATCGGGGAGAGGCTACAACCCTGTCTCACTCCTTTCCCAACCACTGCTTCCCTTTCATGCCCCTCGACTCTTATAACTGCCATCTGGTTTCTGTACAAATTGTAAATAGCCTTTCGCTCCCTGTATTTTACCCCTGCCACCTTCAGAATTTGAAAGAGAGTGTTCCAGTTAACGTTGTCAAAAGCTTTCTCTAAGTCTACAAATGCTAGAAATGTAGGTTTGCCTTTTCTTAATCTTTCTTCTAAGATAAGTCGTAAGGTTAGTATTGCCTCACGTGTTCCAACATTTCTACGGAATCCAAACTGATCTTCCCCGAGGTCCGCTTCTACCAGTTTTTCCATTCGTCTGTAAAGAATTCGCGTTAGTATTTTGCAGCCGTGACTTATTAAACTGATAGTTCGGTAATTTTCACATCTGTCAACACCTGCTTTCTTTGGGATTGGAATTATTATATTCTTCTTGAAGTCTGTGGGTATTTCGCCTGTCTCATACATCTTGCTCACCAGATGGTAGAGTTTTGTCATGACTGGCTCTCCCAAGGCCATCAGTAGTTCTAATGGAATGTTGTCTACTCCCGGGGCCTTGTTTCGACTCAGGTCTTTCAGCGCTCTGTCAAACTCTTCACGCAGTATCTTATATCCCATTTCATCTTCATCTACATCCTCTTCCATTTCCATAATATTGTCCTCAAGTACGTCGCCCTTGTATAAACCCTCTATATACTCCTTCCACCTTTCTGCCTTCCCTTCTTTGCTTAGAACTGGGTTGCCATCTGAGCTCTTGATATTCATACAAGTGGTTCTCTTCTCTCCAAAGGTCTCTTTAATTTTCCTGTAGGCAGTATCTATCTTACCCCTAGTGAGACAAGCCTCTACATCCTTACATTTGTCCTCTAGCCATCCCTGCTTAGCCATTTTGCACTTCCTGTCAATCTCATTTTTGAGACGTTTGTATTCCTTTTTGCCTGCTTCATTTACTGCATTTTTATATTTTCTCCTTTCATCAATTAAATTCAATATTTCTTCTGTTACCCAAGGATTTCTATTAGCCCTCGTCTTTTTACCTACTTGATCGTCTGCTGCCTTCACTACTTCATCCCTCAGAGCTACCCATTCTTCTTCTACTGTATTTCTTTCCCTCATTCCTGTCAATTGTTCCCTTATGCTCTCCCTGAAACTCTCTACAACCTCTGGTTCTTTCAGTTTATCCAGGTCCCATCTCCTTAAATTCCTACCTTTTTGCAGTTTCTTCAGTTTCAATCTGCAGTTCATAACCAATAGATTGTGGTCAGAATCCACATCTGCTCCTGGAAATGTCTTACAATTTAAAACCTGGTTCCTAAATCTCTGACTTACCATCATGTAATCTATCTGATACCTTTTAGTATCTCCAGGATTCTTCCAGGTATACAACCATGGAATAACTTGTATGAAACCTAAAGATCAAGCAGACACAGCAAATCCAGCTAAATATCACCCCATAACATGCCTACCAACAATATACAAAATATTAACTTCAGTCATTACACAGAAATTAATGACACATACAACACAGAACAAAATTATAAATGAAGAACAAAAAGGCTGTTGCAAAGGAGCACGAGGATGTAAAGAGCAACTGATAATAGATGCAGAGGTGACATATCAAGCTAAAACTAAACAAAGGTCGCTACACTACACATACATTGACTACCAAAAAGCTTTTGATAGTGTACCCCACTCATGGTTACTACAAATATTGGAAATATACAAAGTAGATCCTAAATTGATACAGTTCCTAAACATAGTAATGAAAAATTGGAAAACCACACTTAATATCCAAACAAATTCAAATAATATCACATCACAGCCAATACAGATTAAGCGTGGAATATACCAAGGAGACTCATTAAGCCCTTTCTGGTTCTGCCTTGCTCTGAACCCACTATCCAACATGCTAAATAATACAAATTATGGATACAATATTACTGGAACATACCCACACAAAATCACACATTTGCTATACATGGATGATCTAAAACTACTGGCAGCAACAAATCAACAACTCAACCAATTACTAAAGATAACAGAAGTATTCAGAAATGGTATAAATATGGCTTTTGGAACAGACAAATGTAAGAAAAATAGCATAGTCAAGGGAAAACACACCAAACAAGAAGATTACATATTGGATAACCACTGCGACTGCATAGAAGCGATGGAAAAAACAGATGCCTGTAAATATCTAGGATACAGACAAAAAATAGGAATAGATAATACAGATATTAAAGAAGAACTAAAAGAAAAATATAGACAAAGACTAACAAAAATACTGAAAACAGAATTGACAGCAAGAAACAAGACAAAAGCTATAAATACTTACGCTATACCAGTATTGACCTACTCATTTGGAGTAGTGAAATGGAGTAACACAGACCTAGAAGCACTCCATACACTTACACGATCACAATACCACAAATATAGAGTACATCACATACATTCAGCAACAGAGAGATTCACATTAAGCAGAAAGGAAGGAGGAAGGGGATTTATTGACATAAAAAACCTACATTATAGACAGGTAGACAATTTAAGAAAATTCTTTATAGAACGAGCAGAAACTAGCAAAATACACAAAGCAATCACTCAGGTAGACAATTTAAGAAAATTCTTTATAGAACGAGCAGAAACTAGCAAAATACACAAAGCAATCACTCATATAAATACATCGGCTACACCACTACAATTTCATAACCACCTCTACAACCCTTTAGATCACGTAACTTCAACAGATACGAAGAAAGTAAATTGGAAAAAGAAAACACTACATGCCAAGCACCCGTATCATCTAACACAGCCACACATCGATCAAGACGCATCCAACACATGGCTAAGAAAAGGCAATATATACAGTGAGACGGAAGGATTCATGATTGCAATACAGGATCAAACAATAAACACCAGATATTACAGCAAGCATATTATTAAAGATCCCAATACCACAACAGATAAATGCAGACTTTGCAAACAACAAATAGAAACAGTAGATCACATCACAAGCGGATGTACAATACTAGCACATACAGAATACCCCAGAAGACATGACAATGTAGCAAAAATAATACAACAACAACTTGCCATACAACATAAACTAATAAAACAACACGTTCCCTCATACAAGTATGCACCACAAAATGTACTGGAGAATGATGAATACAAATTATACTGGAACAGAACCATTATAACAGATAAAACAACACCACATAACAAACCTGACATCATACTCATGAATAAAAATAAGAAATTAACACAACTAATCGAAATATCCATACCCAATACAACAAATATACAGAAGAAAATAGGAGAAAAAATTGAAAAATACGTCCAACTGGCTGAGAAAGTCAAGGACATGTGGCATCAGGATAAAGTTGACATTATACCGATTATATTATCAACTACAGGAGTCATACCACACAATATCCACCAGTACATCAACGCAATACAGCTACATCCAAACTTATATATACAACTACACAAATCTGTAATTATTGATACTTGTTCAATTACCTGAAAGTTCCTAAATGCAATGTAGCATATACCGTACAATTAAAAGGGAGTCACGCTTGATCAAGATCCGCGTCACTTTCCACTTTTAACCAGACATGATGTCTGAGAAAGAAAAGAAATAATAATAATAATAATAATAATAATAATAACTAATTTGTTCAAGAAATGATGACAAATTTGGAGAATGCCAGCAGCAAGAGAAGAAGCACTTATATTTTCTTGTACACAAGTGCAATGCGCCTGTCTTTTCTTTCCATGAATAAGTCTATAACTCGGTCTGCAAAGATCTGATCACTGGATAGCTCTCCAAGTAGTGTCTCTCCTCCTGCTAACATGCTCAAACACGACATCCGGGTTATGGTCATTGAATTCCTTAAATAATTCTTCACGCGTTTAAGAGTACTCGTGCTTCGTTCACTGCTTGCTGTAGTTGCATGTAGGGTCAAAACCAAATGCAGGAACTTTGTTATTTCTTCTTAAACAGAGTCTAAATCATTGTTGGCAATATACTGAAATGATTCTTTGTTCTGCAGGTGACATTTTGATATCTGATGCTTTTGTGCTTTTCAGTCAAAGTTCTTTATTTTAAAAATGCCCTCTTGCACCATTCCTCTCACCACCAAACAGAAGACATATATAACAATATAATCTGTTGTTAACTGCATTCGCAGTCAACCAAGTATACTTTTCGTACCAGGCTGTCTGAAAAGTGTGTTCTTGTTTGGCTTTACTTAAAACTACACTGAGGATTTTAGGAGTAAGTCATTTGTCCTTCAATTCACACATTTTTTGGTACGTAAATGTAGAAAAAGGTGTTCCTGATAAAAATTTTACAAGGGGTTCAGTTGCTGGCTCGCTCATGTTGGCAACACAATGAAAATATACACTAAAATCACACAAAGAATGACTGTGAACACAAGCTGTGTGACTGTTCACGTCTGTGTTAAAAGCCAGCATAGAAGCGGCAGAGACTAGTCTCGATACCTGCTTGCAAATGCAGCGCACCAGCCTTCGTAGAGGAGGGGAGCCAAGAATGCCACTAAAGCGCAGGTGCCCACAGCCAGCTAAGGGAAGGGAGGCAGAGACAGAGCAGTCGAGTCTCGAGCAGGCAAATACACTAGTTCTCAGGGTGCAGTGTGGACTACAAAACTGATGTCTTTGCACATTTAGAACCCTTATTAAAAAGTTGTTTATATTTTTGTTATGAATTAACACTTCATCTTTTTTAAGCACAAATACAGGGGAGACTAAGTCTCAATCTCTCTCACACTACGCCACTGGTTTATTATATCAAAAGTAATCGCAGTAACTGTTAATACAAGGTTTCCAGTGGATGAGTCCCTAATTTCCTACAAAATCCCTCGGAATCCATCCTAAGCATTACAGCAGAGACTGGTTTAAATCATTCCGGCATGCAGGAAATACTGACACAAAGCCCACATTTTCAAAACCCAAAGCTACCAGGCTCATACCTGTATGAGCTGTGAGACAGAGAACTGACTTTGTAAGGCAGTTTCTCACAATCATTGAATATAAAGAAAGGCCTTGTCATCCTTCTTTCAAGTGAGAAACAATCACTAGTAAATGTTATGTTGCAATTTTGGAACAATTTGTCACCTTTCAGGTATCGTCGGAGGATTAATGAGGCACAGAGTAGTTCATGCAAGATTGGGCCAGACCACATTGCACCGAAAGGGGGTTTCATTTCATCGATGAGTGCTTCAGGAATAGTCATTAGGTTAGATTATTGCAATTTACTGGCGCAGGGACGGATTTGCCACCATCTTCACCCAATCTTATTCCTTGTGACTTCTTTTCATGGGGAATATTGAAAGACAGTGTCTACCGGAACCATCAGATGATGCTGAACAAACTTGAATTGGTGACCTGTGGGGTATCTGAATCCATTTATGTTGGGACATTACAGGAAGTGATGGCAAATTTCGTTGTTTGCACCACCCCCATATTAAAAGAGATGGGACATTTCAAAAAGATTGTCATGTGATTGCAAAGACTGCTTGCAAATGACAAGTTTAATTATGCATGCTGATGCTGTAAGAGCTGCACAGGATACAATGCCATCTATTAGCAACTTTTGGGACTGTTTCAAAACTTTTATATTGTTTATGTATAAAATTCTTACAGTTTTGCAGTAAACGCACCTTCTTTTACACTTGTCTAACAGTGTAGTTTTCGAGGTACTTAATTTTGAAATGAAGAACTCCTTCACTGAACACCCAGTACGGTGAGACAAGATGGTCACTACCTTCATGGGAAAAGTTAAACAGTTGCTTATGGACGCATGATTGTACCCTTGCATGGACCTCTTCATCCAAAGCAAATTGATGGCCAGGTGCCTGTTGTTTCAACTATGCTTCAGAAGTTTTGTTGGGAAGCCCTTACGCATCATCCATACAGTTCCCATACCTATCCATATGATTCCCTTATTTTTGATGCCCAGAAGAAAGATACTCATGACCTTTGATTTGCTTCAGATTCAGAAGTGCACACCCGGGTACAATTGGGGTTTTGTAGGGAACTGCAAATATTTTTCCGTCTTGTCTCACATTGGGATAAATGTACATTGAAGTAATAAACAATTTACTTACTTTCATGTGACTTTCCCTTTCATTATTTGCATATCTGACTTTAAAAGCATTAACAAGATTTGTGAATTATTTTTTCTTTTTCTTTAAAAGCATTAACAAAGCTTGTATTATTATTATTATTATTATTTACTTTTTTTTGCACAGCCATGAGTAATTTATGAGGTCTGTTAGTACCTCCCCTCTCCCCACCCCCCTCGAGTGTCTGATGGATTTGAATCTAGCGCACTTGCATGAGCTGACCTTGAACATTCATGCACATGCATGAATTTTTTCCCCACCTGTTGACAGCATCAGTTGCTGGCAAGCAGCAGGTGACTAAGGTGTAGTGTTTAGTGCCCACTATGGTTTATCATTGTAAGGGAAATGATAGGACAACTGTAGCCGTCCTACTGGATCAAATTTTGCAACAAACTGGGCAACAGCCAACTGAAAACCATTTGGAAGATTCAGACAGCTTTCAGTCACAGTGCTATGAGCATATCATAAATTAAGGATTGGTACAATTGGTTCAAAGATGACTGCACATTGGTGGAGACCAAGCCAAGCTCCAGTTGGCCATCAATGCGCCAAAATGACCAGGTCACTGCTAGACTGAACGCTGTGGTGATGCGGGACCATCGTGTGACTATCTGAGAAATTGCGGAAGAAGTGGGCATCAGCACTTTTCCGGCACATTTGATTGTGACCGAAGATTTGGCCATGAAGAGTGTGTTGGCAAAATTCATGCTGAAGCTGCTGATGGCAGAGCAAAAGCAACTTCATGTTGATGTCTCACAGGACATGCTGCACTCCACACAGGCAGTGACCCCATCTTTGTGAACACCATAATCACTGGTGACGAGTTGTAGGTGCACAGATATGACCCGGAAGCTAAATTGAATCCCAGTTGTCATAGTGGTAGCGTTCCTCATCACCAAGACCAAAGGAGGCCTGCCAAGTGCACAGCAACATCAAAGTGATGCTGACTGCTTTCTTTGACTCCTGCAATGTGGTACATCACAAGTATGCACCACAGGGTCAATCACTCACTAAACCCCCCCCCCCCCTCCCCCTGTGGGTTCGGGGGTAAGAATAGGCCCGTGGTATTCTTGCCTGTCGTAAGAGGCGACTAAAAGGAGTCTCAAACGTTTTGACCCTTATGTGATGGTCCCCTCTTGGGTTTGACCACCATATTTCAAAATTATTCCGAAGAGCGTGCCAATTGGGGTAGGGTGCCTTACATGGTACATTGTGTCCATCGTGCATTGAGACCTTTAGCCAGCTTATTCATTGTTGCATTGCAGTGCCGCTCGCTCTCCATCTCTTGGGCGAGGATACATTCCTGGGTGTGATTTCTGCCATGCACTCTGCAGTGTCACTCTCTGCACTGACGATGACCATGGACCACTTGCCACCTAATATCCAGCACAGTAGCCAGTCCGCTGTGGTGGGGCCGCCATGTACCCTGTTGGTTGTAGCCTCTCTGCAGTGTCACTTTCTGCGCTGACAATGACCATGGACCACTTGCCACCTAATATCCAGCACAGTAGTCAGTCCATTGTGGTGGGGCCGCCACGTACCGTGTTGGTTGTGGTCCCTTACAACACAGGGATCGCTCTACTGATGCCTGCGCCGTTAACTGCCATCCTGCCAGGTGGCCCTTGCTGTGGCTGGGTGGCGCCTGTGGGGAGGGCCCTTGGTTGGAGATGACACGCAATGAAGCGTGGCAAATCTTCTCTTGCTGGTGGCCAGCCACCAGCAGTCTCTAAGCGTTCGAGGGCTCACTTTAATGCAAATGTGTATGATCCCAAATCGTTCCCCTCCCTGGCCACACCATGGGAGGAATAAAAGGCTATGAATGACTGCGAGACGTATTCACCCTGGTATCTAGTCTGTACAAGAGCTGATGGGGAATCCTTTGTGTCCATGAAGGCTCAGTTCTTTGTAGAGCATTTAGAGGATAAGCTCGGTGAGGTGGAGGGTGTCAAAAATGCGGTCCGGGTCAGTCTTGGTAAAAACAGCATTCTCTGCCCAGTCACGGGCATTACTCGCTTGTAAGAAACAGGGGGATGTTTCTGTTACTATCACGCCTCATAAGAGCTTAAATGTGGTCCAGTGCATTATCTTCCAGAGGGACTTCTTTTACAGTCCGATAACGAGCTGCGCGCCAACTTAGAGCGACGAGGTGTCCATTTTGTCTGGCGTGTCCACTGAGGTCTGAGGGATAATCAGGCTGCCAGCGGTGCCTTCATCTTGGCCTTCGAGGGTGACACATTACCCGAGAAGATGAAGGTGATGGTCTATCGCTGTGATGTCAAGCCATATACCCCTCCACCGACGTGGTGCTTAAAGTGTTGGAAGTTTGGCCATGTCTTCCCACTGTGCTTCCAGCCACATATGTCGCAATTGTGGTTGTCCACCCCATCCCGATACTCCATGTGCCCCACGTCCCATCTGTGACAACAGCGGAGAGCACCATCCCCCTTGCTTACCGGACTGTAAGATTCTACAGAAGGAATGGAAAACAATGGAATAAAAGATCCTGGACTGACTGAACTACACTGAGGCTAAATGGAAATTTGAACAGCTTCAGCCCATGCGTATGACATCATCTTATGCTGCCACTGTCACTCCTGTTAGGGCTCCATCCGTTGCACCACATACAGTCAGCTCTCTGAGCCGAAGGGCCACACCTGCCCCCTTGATGGTGGGGGGCACTTCCCTCCCTGTTGCTCCCGCACCACCTACCTCAGGAACAACACTCCCCAACCATCAGGGACACCAGCCCCACTTCTAAGCCGGAGAAGCGCAAGTCGTCTTCGGCTTCTCTCGCTAGGAGTGGCAACCCTCCTCGATCCCTTCATGCCATTCTTGGCCATGGGCTGAAGAAGTCACAGGTAGCTGATCATAGGGCTTCGCAGTCCTCTTCGGTCCTGTAGACTGAATCAAAGAAGCCCTCCCAGCAAGGGCAACCAAAGGAACAGCGTGAGAAATCGAAATCAAAGACCTCTAAGACCAAGGAAATTGTGGTGGCACCCACTCCACCGCTACCTACAAGCTCTGTGTCTAATAATGCAGTGGAGATTCTGGCGTCCACTGAGGACCTAGATCTCGCCGGTCCATCAAACACGATGGATGTTGCTCCCGTTAGCAGCGGTGGCAGCAGGTGACCCAGCGGCGTAATCTGCCTCCTCGATCCCTTCATGCCATACTTGGCCATGGACAATGTCATCCTCCAGTGGAACTGCAGTGGTTTTTTCCACAATCTTGCTGAGCTCCGACAACTTCTCAGCCTTCACCCTTTCCTCTGCATTGCTCTTCAGGAAACCTGGTTTCCGGCATTGCAAACCCCCGCCCTTTGTGGCTGTCGGGGCTATTATAAGAACCGGCCAGCTTTTGAGTGGGTATCTGGTGGTGTCTGCATCTGCATCCTTCACTCTTTTTACAATGAGTCTGTCCTCCTACAAACACCTTTAGAGGCTGTCACTGTTTGGGTGTGGACGCCTCAGGCTGTCACTGTCTGCAGTCCCCATCATCCACCGGATGGTGATGGCCCGCAGCATGTCCTGGCTGTGCTGATAGCCCAATTGCCGCCACCTTTCCTGTTACTGGGCGACTTCAATGCCCATAGCCCTCTGTGGGTGGGATCAGTGACAACAGGCCGAGGCAGCATCATTGCCCAAGTATTGGCACAGATTGACCTTTCTCTTTTAAATACTGGTGCCTTCACACATTTCAGTGTGGCGCATGGCACGTACTCGGCCATCGACCTATCGATATGCAGCCCTAGCCTATCGCCATCTGCCCAATGGAGTGTGCATGATGACTTGTGCGGTAGTGACCACTTTTCGATCTTTCTGTCACTGCCACACGTCACTCTTCTGGGCGCCCCTGCAGGTAGGCTATGAATAAGGCTGACTGGGACTTGTTCACCTCCATTGCCACTGTTGAGCCTCTTTCCAATGACACCATTGATGCGGTGATTCACTCGGTCACCACCAGCATTGTTACTGCCACAGAATCTGCCATTCTCTGTTCTTCTGGGTCCCCTCAGCAGAGGACTGTGCCTTGGTGGTCGCCTGAGATCGCTGAGGCGATTAAAGATCGCAGGCGGGCACTCCAGCGTCACAAGCAGCATCCCTCATTGCCACACCTCATCACCTTTAAATGACTCTGTGAACGAGCCTGCCACCTCATTCGCCAATGCAAGCAGGAGTGCTGGGAAAGGTATGTCTCCACCATTGGCCTCTGTATCTCTCTGCTGCAGGTTTGGGCAAAGATTAGGCAACTATGGCTATCGGACCCCCGTCAGCGTACCTGCGCTTTCTCTGAATGAATGGAGCAGTCTGTACTGACTCCGACACAATTGCAAACCGCTTAGCAGAGTATTTTGCTCAGAGTTCCGCTTCTGTGAATTACGCACTAGCCTTCCGCTCTCTGGAAGAGCGGTTGGAATGTCGGATCACTTCGTTTCACACACACGACCCTGAATCGTACAATGCTCCGTTCACTGAGTGGGAATTCCAAAGTGCCCTAGCCGCTTGCCCTGATACAGCTCCCAGGCCAGATCGCATCCAGTGTCAGATGGTCAAACACCTCTCGGTGGACTGCCAGTGACACCCCTTTGACCTTTTCAACCGTATCTGGGTTGAGGGTGAGTTCCCGTCGCAATGGCAGGAAAGCATTGTAATCCCCGTGTTGAAACCTGCTAAGAACCCACTGGAGGTGGACAGCTACCACCCCATTAACCTCACCAATGTTCTTTCAAGTTGCTTGAATGCATGGTGAGCCCGAGGTTGAGTTGGCTACTTGAGTCTCGGGGCCTTGTGGCTCCGTCTCAGGGTGGGTTCTGTAAGGGCCGCTCTGCCGCCAATAATCTGGTGTGCCCAGAGTCTGCCATCCGTACGGCCTTTGCCCGCTGTCAGCATCTGGTTGCTGTCTTTTTTGACAGGCGGAAGGCATACGATACGACATGGTGACATCACATCCTCTCTACGCTTCATGGTTGGGGTCTTTGGGGTCCGCTCCCAATTTTCATACAAAATTTTCTGTTGCTTCATCCTTCCGCGTGCAGGTAGCGGCCTCCCATAGTTCCTCCCGAGTTCAGGAGAATGGGGTACCGCAAGGATCTGTCTGAAGTGTCTGCCTCTTTTTAATTGCAATGAATGGGCTTGCTGCAATAGTGGGAATGTCTGTCTCAGCTTCCTTGTATGCTGACAACTTCTGCCTATACTTCAGCTCAACTGGCATTGCAGCTGCAGAACAGCAGCTGCAGGGTGCTATCCGCAAGGCACAGTCTTGGGTTGTAGCGCATGGCTTCCAGTTTTCAGCTGCCAAGACCTGCATTACGCATTTCTGCCAGCGACAAGCTGTTCACCCTGAGCCACGGATTTATCTTGACAGCGAACCTCTTGCTGTTGTGGAGATGCATCGGGTTTTGGGATTGGTTTTTGATATCCTGTTGATTTGGCTCCCTCATATTCAGTAGCTTAAACAGATATGCTGGCTGCATCTTAACGTTCTTCATTGCTTGAGTCACACCAGCTGGGGTGTCAATCGGTCTACCCTTGTACAAGGCATTAATTCAGTCCCGTCTAGATTATGGGAGCCTGGCTTGCGGTTCAACATCCCCTTCTAGATTGCAGTTGCTGGACACCATCCTTCACAGCTTTCCGGACAAGCCTTGTCAACAGCATACTTGTGGAGGCAGGTGTCCCTCCATTGCGCTTCTGGCACCAACATTACTGGCCGCTTATGATACACACATTTGTAGCTTGCCCGAGCATCCCAGTTATCGTCTCCTGTTCCCTCAGTCGGTTGTCCATCTTCCAGAACGGCGGCCCCAGTACGGTCACAGTTCGCGTCAGAGCTCTTCTCTCTGGGCTTGAGGTTTTCCCTCTTCCACCTCTTTCCCGGGCCCCTCTGTGTATACCCCCATGGTGTGTGCCCCGCCCATGTCTTTGGCTCAATTTGGCACAGGGCCCAAAGGACTCAGTCCCTACTGAGGCCCTCCACCACTGCTTTCGTTCAATCCTTGCCACATTTCAGAGCTCTGACGTTGTCTATACTGACAGTTCGATGGTTGCTGGTCGTGTCGGTTATGCTCTTACTCTAGGGGATCATTATGAACAACACTCATTGCCGACTGGCTGCAGTATTTTCACTGCCGAGCTGGTCGCCATCTCTCACGCCCTAGAGTATATCCGCTCCTGCTCAGGTGAGTCCTTCGTTATCTATAGTGACTCCCTGAGCAGGTTATGAGTTATCGACCATTGTTTACCTCGCTCTCATCTGGTGATGGCTATGCAGGCGTCCCTCCATACTCTTACACATTGCGGCCACTCTGTGGTCTTTGTGTGGACCCCAGGTCAGGTCGGCATCCCGGGAAATGGACATGTTGACACGCTGGCCAAACAAGCTGTCGGTGCACTAGCATTAAAGATTGGCCTTTTGGGCAGTGATCTCAGGTCAGTTTTGTGGCAGAAGGTACTTCGCACTTGGGGTGAAGAATGACACACGCCCTTCCTTCACTAAACTAACTTCGGGCCATCAAGGGGCTACCGGTGCATGGCGCTCCTCCTTGTGAGTCTCTCGTAAGGACTCTGTTGTCCTCTGCCGGCTGCGCATTGGCCACACCAGGATAATACACAGCTATTTATTGTGCCACAAGGACTCACCTGTATGTCGCTGCGGGTCATCTTTGACGGTGGTCCACATCTTGTTGGACTGCCTGCTTTCAACTCTGCTCAGGCAGATGTTGGCGCTGCCTGACACACTTCCTGCACTTTTATCAGATGACTATGCGATAGCAGATTTAGTTTTGAGTTTTATTCGTGCAGGGGGTTTTTATCACTTGATCTAAGTGTTTGTTCTTTTTTTTGTGTGTGTGTTGAGTCTGGCCTTTAGCCTACGCTTTTTGACTGAGGTTTTAGTGCATTTCTTGGTGGTTGGCGTTTCCTTTTTTGTTTCTATGGTCGGCCAACCACTGTCACACTCTGTGTGATTTTAATTCCTTTTTTCTGGTCTCTGTCTGTCTTTTTTGTCCTGTGTTGTCTCTTGTCATCTCCATTGTTTGTTTTTATTGTTTGTGGGAGTTTCAAGTTCGTGGAAAAAGAGACTGATGGCCCCAGTAGTCTGGTCCTTTCAGTCCCACAAACCAACCAACCAGTCACTAAACACCTCAGGGTCAGTCAATCACTAAAGAGTCCTACAGGGATGTCCTCCATCGCCTGCGTGATGCTGTGTGGCACAAGAGACTGGACTTGTGGTCTACAGAAAATTGGCACGTCAATCACGACAGTGCTCCAGCACATTCCTAGCATTGGTGAAAACCAGGGTCCTTTGCTTCAACAGGCTCCTTACTCTCCTGATATGGTAACTTTTGGCTGTTCCCCAAACCCAAGAGGCCATTGAAATGAATGTGATTTCAGATAAGAGAAGACATTGTGCCAGTAGTGAGAGCTGAGCTAAACTCTATCCCGAAAGAGGTTTTTTCAGTGTGCTTCCAACAATAGCGGCACCACTGGAAGAAGTGTGTGGAATCCCAAGGATACAACTTAGAGGGTGATTAGGTATCCAACACTCCAGGTAAGCTAGTTATTTTTCCCAGCTAAAGGTCGTATACTTCCCTAACAGACCTCATATGTCAAGGGATGACACTCTCTTCCCAAGAGTATGCTGATCATACTGTTGGGCTCAGCAAGTTTTCTCTTCGATTGATTTGTACTCAAACCAACCATGAAATGAAAAGTATTCTTATTTAGATTTGGTGGCTATTGAACATCATTCAAAGCACAATGGCACTACCTCTTCTAATATTGTTAATACTCTATTGAAACTTTTGGCAGTAAGTTCAGTTGTGTATTTATTTTTATCGACACTTGGTGTATGTGTCATACAACCAACTCTTCATTACAGAAAGTTGGACATGAACTGTATTAAGAGTGGTGTATGGACATACATAAGACATTCTAATTGAGTACAGATAGTAAGCACAGCACACTGGTAGCTGACAGCAAATATTTGTTCTTAGATTAGTGAATTAGGGGGGGTATCAAACTGGATACTGTTACTGCCAAGCATTTCTAAGAAAGCACAATAATAGACCAGAATGAAGTCATTCTTCAAACTTTGTGTAGTCATCTGGTATGTTAAAACCATATAGGAAAGGTAAATGTTGTCAGTACTTAATTGACATTTTTGTTTGTGTTTCAGTGAGTCTGATCTGGAGGAAGTCCTGTCAGCTCATTCGCGTGTGTTTAAGTGTGTGCACACGTACCTAGGACGTTGTGGACCAGCCCCAACAACTCGTCACCCATTGGGTTTGCTGCGTTCATATCCACATGCACCTGGAGGTACATCTTGTGAGACTCGTCGTGCCTCTCTTTCAAAACAACCTGCTGCTAAAAGGGCATCTGCTACTAAAGTCTCTAGAGCACTGTGATACATTGTGGTATATGATTTTTACGTATCCGTTCCATGTATGTGACAAGCTAGTCATGTAAAGTATTGCCTTGACGTTGTTAGTTGATTTTGTCGTGGGTTAGGAAAAGTATTTCTTGAAATGATAACTTTGATAATGGTAGTGCTACTGTTGTATTTTAATTGTTTTTATTTATTTTGTTGTTGGAGACAGTGATTAAAAGAAGTATTTTAGACGGCCTTCCTGTTTTTATGGCTGCCTGAAATAGCAGCCGTTAAAAAAAGTCTGTGATCTTTGTATAAGTTAAATCCTCATTTTTGCAACAGTATGTGGCATTTTTTATAAAAGAATTCCATGTGAGTGATGGGTCATGGTGCAATCACAATTATTTTTTTGATATTTGTTTTTATATATTTACTCACAGGGTACTTTTTAGAGTTGTGAACAGTGTCAAAGGCTGCAGTGGCATAATTTCAGTATTTTGTTATTTATTTAGCTAGATAGTGTTAGTCAGTGCAGCCTTTCCATCTTTCTAATTATTTATGTTATTTATTATGTCATTCAACTACTAATACCTTCTTGTATAATATCTTATTATTGTTCGTTAAGAGATTGGACAAATGTATTGTTTTGAAGGACTGTTTTTTGGTGCTTTATTGGAGGCAACGAAAGGAAAGAAACACTGCCAGAGCAATTGTTCATTGTGATTGTGATTACAATTTAATTTTCTGTATGCAGTGGTGAATTGTGACATAAACAAAACAAATTGTGTTGAAGGCTGATGCAATGATTTTATCTTGTACAATAATGACAAATCAAGCAAAGTTATTTTGAATAAATTTCAGTTGCTCAATTGCTTTTTAACAATAGTCACCAGTAGAACAATACTGCACATGCAGCAACTCCCAACAATTTTTCATCCATAAAGTACAATTAAATAAGCAAGTTACCAGTAGTGCCATAGAAACTGTACGTTGAGGGGTGCTATGATAAATAATTATTATTAAGTTCTCATAAATGAACATTATTTTTAAAATAGATTTTATACACAGTTAAGACTCCCTTCCTCATGGTAATGGTTTATAATTACATATACCTAAACTTCAAGTATTCTTGCACAGGAATTTCGTGTCATTAATGCATAAAACTAATTTTGTTGATGTTTGTGCCATGTGAAATGCAAGTTTCCAGAATTTTTATAATACATTAACATTGTTTTGCTGAATGGACAAAAAAATCTGGAGGAAAAACTATAAATGGCACAAACTAAATCATCTGAATATTAGTTTACAGATAACACACAAACATAATTTGGCTTTTAACTAGGACAAGATACAAACTTCTTTCTGAATGAGTAAGGTTTGTGAGCAGTAATGATGGCTCAGAGATTTATATTGTAAAGCTTACTTGTGAAACTGTTCACAAAAATTAAAGCTAGAAGTTAAATTTGATAGAAATCATCATAATAAATTACTTTAAGGTTCACTATCTTGTTGGCATCAGTTTGAGAAATACTACAAAAATGTAGTTTCACCACCAGAGATTTTCCCCAGTCCCCTCCCCGCCTCCCATAAAGGAACTTAAGAAGGTAAATTTGTGAGATGTTCTCAGACAGTGTGGGGAGAAGAATGAGTCAGAGGCAAATGTGAACTTTGTAAGTGTGTTGGGGTAACGGATTACTTGCACTGCATCATATGTTATTGAATGAGAAAATTCATTTAATTTTTTGTTCAGTGTATGAGTAAAATATATAAAACTTCAAGGACATATAATTTTTCATTTTTTTTGGTAAGGCAGTGGTTATTCTCAACTTACAATTACTGTCATCAGTTTCATCTACCCCTCTTAGGTCAATAACTCTTGGCTGCTCAATAACTCTTGGCTTCATTGAGTCACAAAATAAAGCAGATATCCATGTAATGATACTGCACCGGTCTTTATTTGGGAGCAATGTTTTATTTAAATTATTTGAGTATTAGTCTTTAATATTTTTGTTTTCCCTGCCTACTCAATGTGCAAACTGTGCAAAATGAGAAATACTGAAACAAAAGGAGAACAGCTGATACTATGCTGACTTCCTTACTATGAGGAATACAAAATACTTGTCAGTGAATTTAATCAATAGTAGCATCAATGAGAAATGTAAACAGTTCTTCTAAGTAGCTGAGCTGCCTCTCTTGGAAGTAATGCTATATGGGAAAAGCAGTCATTAAATCTACTTGGGCAAGAGTACTTAATTACTGGTATAATATTGGTATAATTACTTTTCTTTTGGCTTTTAGTTATAAATGTGCGTGCAGCTTTTTTAATGAAATAGTAACAACATATGGCTCATCTGTCCCCTAACCCCTTCTCTCTCTCTCTCTCTCTGTCTCTCTCTCTCTCTCTCTCTCTCTCTCTCTCTCTCTCTCTCTCTGAGACATTACTTACCCACGCAATTAATGCACAAAAAATGTCAAAGTCTTTCAGAATTAATGTTTAAAAGCTTTTAAAGCAATAATCACACTAGCTTTTAGCTCAGAAGTTAAAGCTACATTTTTCACTATATGGAGAATTCCACTGTATAATCTTACAGAAGAGACTGTTCTGGTCATTAAGGTGCTCTTTATTATTATTTTATTATTACTGAATAGCAGTGGTATTAGATTAAGTGGTTGCTCATGTGGTGACAATTGTGGTCAATCAATCTATCATAAATACATAACATTTAAATGCTGAACTTTAATAATTAACAATATTCACATTCAAATAAGGATGAAGTGGACAGGAAACTAGAAAAGTGGCTTAGTTATTTTGAAAGCTGGATATATATTGATACAAACTATCTTGTCTCAGTTGGGCTGATTTCTCATCCCATATTAAATTATCACCTCTTTTCCTTTCATTTCATTTGTCGTTGATTTATGACAAAGATTTTTTCCTCTAAAAAATAGAATTAGCTAACAAAGTCATAATTTTCACTGTAAACAGAAAGGCCTTTGAATGAGAAATTTTATTATCTTTCATAGATGTGTAAGATTTAGTAATGATGCCAAAGTAATTTGTATGTTTTACATGTTCAGTTTTGTACATCATGCATTTAGGAATACTTCCATGGTATGATACTTACAATATGGTATGTTTAGTAACACTGGTGTCACTTATTAATAATGGTTTGTGAAAGTATCCAGTGGTTTTTCACTCAGTGAAGCACAAATTTCTACAGTTAATAGAATCACAGTATATGTAACAAATGAACTGTAGTAAAAGCTGTAACACTGTTTCCAGTTATGTGAAAAACATTCCTTACATGAAGTGCTGAGTTTGTGTACTTAACTTTTATCAGAAATATCTGAAGTACTTGTGATATTTTAACAGTGAAAATGACATATGCCATTCTTTAAGCTGATGTTTTTTACAGATGTAGTCACTGAACTAAAAATTTTTGGAAGATTTTTTATGAAGTGCATTAAAATATTGTACCTCACATTGTATTTGGGCAAGTGCACTGTAACCTGTCTTATGGATGCTGGAGGAAATTGTCATAATGTACATGAATTTGAAATTGTGTATTTTTGTGGGCACAGCTTTGTAGACTTAAATGTGCTCATTTGGCATAGATTTACGCTGTTCGCTGCTTAAAGATGTAAGTCAGTCTTCACTCATGGCAGCTATTTTTCTCAACTTTGTATTTAATGCAAATATATTCACTTGATATCTGGACAGAAAAAGATTTTGTTATATTGGTTTCTTGTTTATGACTTCCACTCCAAACAAAGGTGCGTAAAGAATAATGGCAAATATGAAAACCCTTTGAATCACCACTTTTTAAAAGGCACTACATCTGTACAGTCTAGTTTAAAGAAAAACAGCAATTGCTATACACTCACTGTTACTGCCAGTAAAACTATTTTGTTACATTAAATCAGTAGTAAAAATTACAGGATACATTGTACAACCAAATTAGTTAGTACATTCAATAAGAAGAAATTTAAGAGTCTGAATTGTGACAATTAAGAACCTTTTTGCAATCAATTCCAAAATCTAATTTCTTATTGCACCATACATTTAAAGGTTTATTTTTAAAGAACACATTGGCACTGGAGTGGTAAAACGTCATTTATTTTGGGTCTGCAGTACATATTGTAACACTTTAGTCTAAAACACTAGTCCTCTTCTACATGCACTGACTATGTGTCTTCATACTACTACACATATTTGTATAGAGTGTCTTTCACAACCTTCTTGATATCTTCCTTTTTCTTATGTTGTACAGGAACACTTACATTGGACACAGGACATGGAGGAATAGTCACATCTACATTCATCTACATTCATACTCCGCAAGTCACCCAACGGTGTGTGGCGGAGGGCTGGCAAACTTAAGCCAATAGCATCCTCCCCCCATGAACCATGGACCTTGCATTGGTGGGGAGGCTTGCGTGCCTCAGTGATACAGATAGCTGTACCGTAGGTACAACCACAACGGAGCAGAATCTGTTGAGAGGGCAGACAAATGTGTGGTTCCTGAAGATGGCAGCAGCCTTTTCAGTAGTTGCAGGGGTAACAGTCTCATTGATTGACTAATCTGGCATTGTAACATTAACCAAAATGGCCTTGCTGTGCTGGTACTGCGAATGGCTGAAAGCAAGGGAAAACTACAGCAGTAATTTGTCCCAAGAGCATACAGCTTTGCTGTATGATTAAATGATGATGGTGTCCTCTTGGGTAAAATATTCTGGAGGTAAAAAGAGTCCTCCATTCGGATCTCCGGGCAGGGACTACTCAGGATGACATCATTATCAGGAGAAACAAAACTGGCGTTCAGCGGATTGGAGCATGGAAGGTCAGATCCCTTAATGGGGCAGGGTGGTTAGAAAATTTAAAAAGGGAAATAGATTAAAGTTAGATACAGTGGGAATTAGTGAAGTTTGGTGGCAGGAGGAACAAGACTTCTGGTCGGGTGAATACAGGGTTATAAATACAAAATCAAGAAGTGGTAATGCAGAAGTAGGCTTAATAATGAATAAAAAATAGGAGCGCAGGTACGCTGCTATGAACAGCATAGTGAACGCATTATTGTGGCCAAGATAGACACAAAGCCCATGCCTACTACAGTAGTACAAGTATACATGCCAACTAGCTCCGCAGGTGATGAAGAGATTGAAGAAATGAATGATGAGATAAAAGAAATTATTTAGATAATGAAGGGAGGCGAAAATTTAATAGTCATGGGAGATTGGAATTTGATAAGGAAAAGGAAGGGAAGGAAAAGTAATAGGTGAATATAGAATGGAGGTAAGGAATGAAAGAGGACGCTGCCTGGTAGAATTTTGCACAGAGCATAACTTACTCCAAGCTAACGCTTGGTTTAAGAAGGTTGTACACTCCTGGAAATGGAAAAAAGAACACATTGACACCGGTGTGTCAGACCCACCATACTTGCTCCGGACACTGCGAGAGGGCTGTACAAGCAATGATCACACGCACGGCACAGCGGACACACCAGGAACCGCGGTGTTGGCCGTTGAATGGCGCTTGCTGCGCAGCATTTGTGCACCGCCGCCGTCAGTGTCAGCCAGTTTGCCGTGGCATACGGAGCTCCATCGCAGTCTTTAACACTGGTAGCATGCCGCGACAGCGTGCACGTGAACCGTATGTGCAGTTGACGGACTTTGAGCGAGGGCGTATAGTGGGCATGCGGGAGGCCGGGTGGACGTACCGCCGAATTGCTCAACACGTGGGGCGTGAGGTCTCCACAGTACATCGATGTTGTCGCCAGTGGTCGGCGGAAGGTGCACGTGCCCGTCGACCTGGGACCGGACCGCAGCGACGCACGGATGCACGCCAAGACCGTAGGATCCTACGCAGTGCCGTAGGGGACCGCACCGCCACTTCCCAGCAAATTAGGGACACTGTTGCTCCTGGGGTATCGGCGAGGACCATTCGCAACCGTCTCCATGAAGCTGGACTACGGTCCCGCACACCGTTAGGCCGTCTTCCGCTCACGCCCCAACATCGTGCAGCCCGCCTCCAGTGGTGTCGCGACAGGCGTGAATGGAGGGACGAATGGAGACGTGTCGTCTTCAGCGATGAGAGTCGCTTCTGCCTTGGTGCCAATGATGGTCGTATGCGTGTTTGGCGCCGTGCAGGTGAGCGCCACAATCAGGACTGCATACGACCGAGGCACACAGGGCCAACACCCGGCATCATGGTGTGGGGAGCGATCTCCTACACTGGCCGTACACCACTGGTGATCGTCGAGGGGGCACTGAATAGTGCACGGTACATCCAAACCGTCATCGAACCCATCGTTCTACCATTCCTAGACCGGCAAGGGAACTTGCTGTTCCAACAGGACAATGCACGTCCGCATGTATCCCGTGCCACCCAACGTGCTCTAGAAGGTGTAAGTCAACTACCCTGACCAGCAAGATCTCCGGATCTGTCCCCCATTGAGCATGTTTGGGACTGGATGAAGCGTCGTCTCACGCGGTCTGCACGTCCAGCACGAACGCTGGTCCAACTGAGGCGCCAGGTGGAAATGGCATGGCAAGCCGTTCCACAGGACTACATCCAGCATCTCTACGATCGTCTCCATGGGAGAATAGCAGCCTGCATTGCTGCGAAAGGTGGATATACACTGTACTAGTGCTGACATTGTGCATGCTCTGTTGCCTGTGTCTATGTGCCTGTGGTTCTGTCAGTGTGATCATATGATGTATCTGACCCCAGGAATGTGTCAATAAAGTTTCCCCTTCCTGGGACAATGAATTCACGGTGTTCTTATTTCAATTTCCAGGAGTGTATATGTAGAAGAGGCCTGAAGACACTGGAAAGTTTCAGATAGATTATATAATGGTAAGACATAGGTTTAGGAACCAGGTTTTAAAGTGTAAGACATTTCCAGGGGCAGATGTGGACTCTTACCACAATCTATTGGCTATGACCTGTACATTAAAGCTAAAGAAACTGCAAGAAGGTGGGAATTTAAGGAAATTGAACCTGGATAAATTGAAAGAACCAGAGGTTGTAAAGAGTTTCAGGGAGAGCATTAGGGAGTGGTTGACAAGAACGGGGGAAAGAAATACAGAAAAAGAAGAAGAAAAGAATGGGTAGCTTTGAGAGATGACAAAGGGAAGGCAGCAGAGGATCAAGTAGATAAAAAGACAAGGGCTAGTAGAAATCCATGGGTAACAGAAGAGATATTGAGTGTAATTGATGAAATGAGAAAATATAAAAGTGCAGTAAATGAAGCAGCCAAGAAGAAATACAAACGTCTCAAAAATGAGATCGAAAGGAAGTGCAAAATTGCTAATCAGTTATGGCTAGATGATAAATGTACAATAGATAGGAAAATAAGATACCTTTGGGGAAAAGAGAACCACTTGTACGAATATAGAGAGCTCAGGTGGAAAACTAGTACTATGCAAAGAAGGGAAATCAGAAAGGTGGAAGGAATATATAGAGGGTCTATACAAGGGTGATGTTCTTCAGGGCGATATTATGGAGATGGAAGAGGACGTAGATGAAGATGAAATGGGAGATATGATACTGCATGATGAGTTCGACAGAGCACTGAAATACCTAAGTTGAAACAAGGCTCCAGGAGTAGACAATGTTCCATTATAACTACTTGATAGCCTTCGGAGAACCAGCCATGGCAAAACTCTACCATCTGGTGAAAAAGATGTATGCGACAGGTGAAATACCCTCAGACTTAAAGAAAAATATAATAATTCCAATCCCAAAGAAAGCAGGTGTTGACAGATGTGAAAATTACCAAACTATCAGTTTAATAAGTCATGGCTACAAAATACTAACACAAATTCTTTACAGACGAATGGAAAAACTGGTAGAAGCCGACCTCAGGGAAGATCAGGTTGGATTCTGTAGAAATATTGGAACATGTGAGGCAATACTGACCCTACGACGTATCTTAGAAAATAGATTAAGGAAAGACAAACCTACATTTCTAGCATTTGTAGACTTAGAGAAAGCTTTTGACAATGTTGACTGGAATACTCTCTTTCAAATTCTAAAGGTGGCAGGGGTAAAATACAGGGAGCGAAAGGCTATTTACAATTTGTACAGAAACCAAATGGCAGTTATAAGAGTCAAGGGACATGAAAGGGAAGCAGTGCTTGGGAAGGGAGTGAGACAGGGTTGTAGCCTATCCCCGATGTTATTCAGTCTGTATATTGAGCAAGCAGTAAAGGAAACAAAAGAAAAATTCGGAGTAGGTATTAAAATCCAAGGAGCAGAAATAAAAACTCTGATGTTTGCCAATGACACTGTAATTCTGTCAGACATCTAAGGACCTGAACGAGCAGTTGAACGGGATGGACAGAGTCTTGAAATGAGGATATAAGGTGATCATCAACAAAAGCAAAATGAGGATAATGGAATGTAGTCGAATTAAGTCGGGTGATGCTGAGGGATTTAGATTAAGAAATGACACTTAAAAGGAGTTTTGCTATTTGGGGAGCAAAATAACTGATGATGGTCAAAGTAGAGAGGATATAAAATGTAGACTGGCAATGGCAAGGAAAGCGTTTGAGAGGAAGAGAAATGTTAACATTGAGTATAGATTTGTCAGGAAGTCTTTTCTGAAAGTATTTGTATGGAGTGTAGCCATGTATGGAAGTGAAATGTGTACGGTAAATAGTTTGGACAAGAAGAGAATAGAAGCTTTCGAAATGTGGTGCCGCAGAAGAATGCTGAAGATTAGATGGGTTGATCACCTAATTAATGAGGAGGAATTGGGGAGAAGAGAAATTTGTGGCCCAACTTGACATGAAGGGACCGCTTGGTAGGACATACTCTGAGGCATCAAGGGATCACAAATATAGTATTATAGGGCAGCGTGGAGGGCAAAAATTGTAGAGGGAGACAAAGAGATGAATACACTAAGTAGATTCAGAAGGATGTCTGTTGCAGTAGGTACTTGGAGATGAAGCAGCTTGCACAGGACAGAGAAGCATAGAGAGCTGCATCAAACCAGTCTCTGGACTGACGACGACGACGACGACGACGTCTGAATGAATAACAAGCAGGACTTAACCTTATCTTCGACTGTTATTCCATGTTTTACCTCAAGATTTCGTGGACAGCCATCTGTTTTGTAAAAATGTGGGTAGCACTTGCTAGAGTCTAAAATTTCTTTCTTTTGATTATATAGATGATAAAGTATTGTCCACAGCACAGTTTAAAGTTACTTCAACGTACTGATACTGTTTTGTTACAAACAACTCATTTGATTCCAGAATGAATATTCAGTCTGCAGTGAAGTGTGCACCAATTTGAAACTTCCTGCTAGATTAAAACTGTGTGCCAGACAGGGACTTAAACCTGGCACCTTTGCCGTTCACGGGCAATTGCTTCACTGGCTGAGCTATCAAAGTACGACTCATAATTCTCCTGCATACTTTGAGACTAATACTCCTGGAAGAAAGGAGTGATAGTCCTACAGGGTATGTGAGAGAACATTTGTGAAGTTTGGAAGGTAGGAGATGCAATATTACTGAAAATTAAACTGTGAGGGAGGGATATGAGTCATGTTTGAGTAACTGTTGATAAAACACTTGTTTGAGGTTCACATCCAGCTGTGGCATACAGTTTTAGTGTGCAAGCAAGTTTAAACTGATGTGATTCTCAGTTTGCTGTGAAATGCACATCGATTTGAAACACACCATTAGATTAAATGTGTATGCCAGATTGGGACCTTCACCTTTCGCAGGCATGGGTTTGAGTTACTGTTGATAGAGCACTTGTCCCAGGTTCACATCCGGAGGTCTGGTGTACAGTTTTAATCTGCAAGGAAGTTTAAACTGATATGATTCTCACCCTGTGTAGAAATCATGGTAATATGGTACATGTACAAGGGAGAATAAGACACCAGGGCATTTGGAAATTTGGGCCACTCCTGGAAGCATGCTCAAGTAGCCAAAGTGGTTAAGGCAATCACTTGCACCAAGTGTGAAATCCATGTTCGAGTTCTGGTCTGGCACAAATTTTAATTTGTTCTGAAATATTCTACAGCTGATGTGGAACCCTAATCTCAATTTGCGAGTTCTTTCTCATCTGATCAATATGACATCTTTTGGAGGGTAAATATGAGTGACTATGGATTTTTTTTTTTAAAAAAAAAAAAAAAAGAGGTGAACGATTTCTTCAGATCAGTGAGAGTTACCTGGCACAGAGTATCTTATTGAATCTTGTTGTGATCCTGCTAATTATGGGTATTCCTTGCATTTAGGGTAGCTACAATTCCCTTTTAACAGTTTGATGAGTCCTATATGTACACATCTTCATCCTAAATACTGAATGGAGAAAGTGACATCTGAAATTGCAATGTCTCAAAAGATCTTGCCTGAAGCATAGTTTTACACAGCAGGAACAAAGAAAAAGTAAGTATGAACATTGTGTTAACCTGTGTGTGGAGGGAATGCCAATTTTCCCTATAAAACTGCAATTTGTCATTCGTATATAACTAACAATGTTTCACTTGCAGGCAGTTGCCACTAGTTTTTCCCTCTGGCACTGGTTTTCTGGTGTATGAATTATGAGCTGTTCACCTCATTGTATTGCTTAATGCTATTGATCAGATAATTTTTCTGTTTCCTGATAATGACTTTACTTTTTCATACCCCTCTTTTTCCATTTCTTTTTATGTTTTAGCCCACTTTGCTGATCAAAATAATGATCCATAAACCACACTAAAACAAATTCCACCAAAAAAAATATAAGAAAGGGCCTTTTAGAAACGGCTGATTTCCTTAATCGCACTGTAGCTATTCCGTCCTGGACAATCATGCACTATGCGCTGCCAGCACAGATGGTGTTCTGGTGAGTACCCATATTGCTAGCTGTGTCCAAAGTTGGATGTAAGTTAAGTATAAATGTGAACAAATTAAAAATGATGGAGTGTGAAATGTTTATTAGTAGTATGGATGCACACCAGCAATTAACATGGGATGCAGAGGATACATATCTGCGCTTTCAGAGTTGGTATTCATTGCTCCTCCCAGTCACTAGAAATATGTTGGGAGTTATTCTGTAAAGCGTATGATATGTGTTAATGCTGTTAATACTCCTGTTACAATTTCAGTATCTGGTGAGATAGAAAATGGGGTGGGGGATAGTTTCACAATGAATTATTGTGGGCCACCATCTCTACATTAAGAACTTTGTGAGATCTTGTGAACTGAAATTTCTTAAAATGGATTTTCTGCTGCCAACTATTCACTCTATAAGCAAGTAACATTTTACATTTTTTCGAGCTGCATCTTTTCTCTTGTAGAGTTAGTAACTGTTGTATTCTTTATCTTTAATAAATTTTTCAATGTATTTTTGCCTTAATTTTTCTAATTTTTTCTTCCTCTTCCATTATTTTGAGCAAACTATCAGATAGGAACTACTACTGGTCGGCTTTTGAGCAGTTAATTCTTGCAATCAATCACTCTTAAAAGCATCAAAGATCCTTTACAGTTATACAACGAAAAACATGAAGGGAAAGAAATTAGGTGTTGTGATGAATTCTCCAATTCTACTGTGTAGCCACCGATAAAAGGATATCAGTAATGTAAACTATTTGTGGCAAGCTCAAGCTCCCAACAACACTGTACTGAATCAGCAAGTCAAAAGTGTCTCCAGACTTAAGGTTCAACAGTAATGCATTTCTGTGGACTATTTTCTCAGCTAAGTGACTGAATTCATAATTTCCTGTTACAAAACTCACAGTATGTAGTAACTGATGGGAAGTCAGCTAATGAAAACAAAGTTCTATCTGAGGTTCCCCTGTATAAACAGTTTGGGAGACGAGCAGCCAGTTTGATTGTTTTTAGTCAGGAGATCAAAACATATCTGAAAATGATTGAGATGAGCTGCTGCGGGCATGTTACAGAAAGTGGCAATGACCCTGAATAGTCAAAAGCAAGAGATCTTCCACACAGGTACTAAAAAAAATCCATTAAATTTCACTTACATGATAAATAACCCAAATTTAAAGGTTGTAGGTTCAACTAAGAACATTAAGATTACAGACAGCTTACACTGGAATCGCATAGAAAATGTTATGGGGGAGTGAACCAAAGGCTGTGTTTATTGGAAGAAAACTTAGAAGATACAACAAATCTACTAAACAGACTGCCTGTCCTATGCTTTTGAAAAAGCTTGCAAACTGTATTCAGAAGTAAAATTTTGGAGGCACTGTAGGCCTCCACCATACTCAGTGCTGTCTCTGGAGATATTTTACTTCAAATATGAGATTTACTGTGGACTTCCCTGGCATGAAGCCATAGTGTTTATCTCTTAGCCAGTACTATATTTTTCTCTGGACTCACCTGCCCATAACATTCCAATAAATTTTTGAACAGTGGCACATTATGGCAATGACACATCATCTAAAATCTACATACACTGTAAGCAACTGTGTTCCTTTGGCTTTCTTTGTGACAGACTGGTGCAGCCATTCACTTCTTCCAGTCCCATCCATACAGGTCTCCTAACACTAAAGTCACTGTGTCCCCACCTCTTCTGCTAATCTGATTACATCTACACTTACGTCTCCCAACCACAGCGATTTCTCTCTCTCTCTCTCTCTCTCTCTCTCTCTCTCTCTCTCTCTCTCTCAAGCAGCTGAGGCAGTCACTGCTACTTCACCCTAACTCACTAAATGCTTAAGTGTAGGATAGATATATTCCTTCTTTTATGCACCCAAGGAGCTGTACGCTGATATGTAAATTTCTTCCACACTTGCTAAATTAAAATCCCAGACTCTTAGGAAGTCAAGCATGCATCGAAACATTACTGTCTTCGACACATGCCAGATAAGTCAATTCTTCACATAGTACTAGTTTTTAGAAATATTTATAAATGGGAAAAATAATCACTTGCTTCTACACCACCTTGTATCCCCCCCTGCAGGGTCCGGGGATTAGAATAGGCCTGAGGTATTCCTGCCTGTCGTAAGAGGCGACTTAAAGGAGTCCCTCCCCCTCATTTTGCTTTTTCACTTCTTCTCGTTTCTTCCTTCCTTTGGTTGGTTCCTTTCTTTGCTCTTCTCCATCTCACTGTCTTCCTTACTCTTTCCCTTGTCTTCTTCTCCTTGCCTCCTTCTCATTGCCTTCTTCTCCTTGCCTTCTTCTCCTTGCCTTCTCTGGTCTCCGCCTCGGCGTTTGAGACAGTCTGTCCTCTCTCTCCCTCTCTCTCTTCTTTTTCCTCTTCTTCCTTCCTCCCTGTGCGCGCCTGAAGGCCGTCCCACGTGTTCGCATGCGTAGCCGGTGACGGGGTAACACGTAATTCCCCACCCTGGGTAGACAAGTAAGGCACGCACGTACCCCCTGGTAAAGGCCAGGCCCAGGGAGGGGTGATTGCCTGAGCTGATACCTTCTGACCATGCCGATTGGTCCCTCCGTCTGTTTCTCGGGAGGTGTGACCTGAGGTGTAAACATTCACCTAAGGCAGGAGTGCCCTCTGAGAGGGTCCCCACAAGGAAGGAGCGCGCCATCGGAGACGGTCCCCACAAGGAAGGAGCGCGCCATTGGAGATGCTGGCAATCATGGGGGATTCCTCTGCAATGGATTTCTCTTCTTCTTCTCTCTCGACTTCTGCCCATAAACGGAAACTTGACCAGCCACCAGTGACAAAAGTACTACCGCCTGCCCCACAGTTCCTCGTAGTTTCTCGATCTGAGGATGGCAAGGATTTTTCCTCTGTCAACCCTTTCGTTATCCAGAAGGGCATAGATGCCATAGCCGGATCTGTCAAGTCGTGTACCAGGTTGCGTAATGGTACCTTGTTACTAGAAACTGAGAGCGCCTTTCAGGCACAAAAACTGCTTCGGGCCACACTCCTGTACACGTTCCCTGTCCGGGTGGAGGCTCACCGCACTTTGAATTCATCTCGTGGTGTGGTATATACTCAATCACTTGATGGATTTACTGACGAGGAGATTCAGTCTTTCCTCGCTGAGAAGGGCGTGACGGCTGTCCATAGGGTCATGAAAAAGGTCAACAGTGACCTTGTACCGACCCTGACACTTTTCTTGACCTTTGACAGTGTTCAGCTGCCGTCGCGTATCAAAGCGGACTAAGAGGTTATTTCTGTTCGCCCCTATGTCCCGACACCTACACGCTGCTACCAGTGTCAGCGTTTTAATCACACTCGCCAGTCTTGTTCCAATGCGGCTAAATGTGTCATTTGTGGCAGGGATGCCCATGAGGGTGACTGTTCACCTCCGTCTCCTCGTTGTGTGAACGGTCAGGGTGACCATGCAGCGTCCTCCCACGACTGTCCCATCTACAAGGAAGAATGCTGTATCCAAGAAATTCGGGTCAAAGAGAAAGTGCCCACCTCGGCTGCTCGCAAGCTATTTGCTAGTAGGAAGCCCACGCTGCTCCCAGCGAGAAAATACTGTACTGTCCTCGCCTCTCCTCGGACTACCAGGGAGGTGGCGACGCAGACATGCAATCTGACCTTCGGCACCACGGTCGTCCGTTCGGCCAGTGCTAAGATCGCGCGGTCGACGTCTCCTCTTCCTCCCGTCACCCCTCCAACACAAGCACCTTCATCAGCTTTTGCCAAGACGAAGACCCAGAAATCAGATGCACGGCCCTTCAAGAAGGAACCGTCCCATGCAGACTTCCTACGTACCTCGACCTCCCAGCCGTCGACCAGTACTTCCACTAAAAGACCTTCCAAGAAGGCTCATAGGAAGCACAGTTCTCCTTCTCCGCCATGGCGCATTTCTTCTCCTGCACCACCCAGCGGTTGCCGCCCCAGGCCGTCATCCGTTTCGCCTGGCCGCACCGCTGGTAGCTGAACATCTGGCCGTCCACCGGCGGAGGAAGCTCCTCCTCTCGGCCATCTTAACGAGATGGCCGATGAACCTATAGAACCAGTGGACGATGACTGTCCGCCTACTGATAGCGGCGGCAGTACTCGCTCAAAGCCAGGCCCCCAGCGGCCTTCGAGGTGTTTTCCCTTTTAGTTGCTGTTTTAAACTTGTGCCTCGCGGTGCATTCCTAACGTAGTCTGGGTGCTAATGACCGTTGAACTTGTGCGCCTTAAAACCACAAAAAAAAAACCTTGTATGGGTAGATACTTCTTAATTATCTTAATTCAGTTCAGGTCACTACTACTATTACAGATTCTCCTGACCTAGGCATAAGCAATCCCTTCCATGGATCTGCCTACCCTTTACCCTCCAATACAGCCAGTATATTGGGTACACTACATCAGACACTCACCTATATGTGGAGCATCCCACACTTTTACCCTATTCATCGAAATGAAGACGTTACTCCTTAATCTCTCGACTCTTCCTAGTCACTAAACATTTGTGTTACCGTGCTCCTCTGTATTTACATTAATGCCTGTGTTTCTTTTAGTGGTACCTCAGTGCAGATATTACAAATAGTTTATTACTTATGTGGGGACTTCCCTCCCCCACCCCCTCCCTTCCCCCAGCAAGATGCAATGGAATGATGAAATAGTATCGTTATAGAGGGCAAGAGGCAGATTCCATGTTCCTAGACTTCTGGAAAGCATGTCCGCTTGCTTAGCTGTAGTATAGATTACATAATGTTCTCTGGTATTTGAGTGGCTCAAAAACTTTTTAAGTGATATAACCCAGTACATTGTCCTTGACAGCAAGTGTTTATCAGAGACAAAGGAACTGTGATAAGACAGCTCTTATTCTCTATACACACAAATGATTTGGTGGACAGTGTGAACAGCATATTAAAGATGTTCGCTGATGATGCTGTGGTGTCTGGGAAGGTGATGTCATTGAATGACTGCAAGAATACAAGATGACATAGACAGAATTTCCAGTTGGTGTGATTAATGGCAACTTGCTCTAAATGTCGAAAAATGTAAAAGTAGGAAAAACTATCATGTAACTTTTGAATACAGTAGTAGTAATGTGTGATTATATTAATCACATTTATTAATTCCTAGGCATAACACTGCAGAGCGATATGAAATAAAATGAGCATGTCAGGCTGGTAGGTGGGAAGGCAAATGCTCTACTTCATTTTATTGGAAGAATTTTGGGAAAGTGTAAGTCATCTCCAAAGGAGACGGTGCATAGAATGCTAGTGCAACCCATTCTCGAGTACTGCTCAAGTGTTTAGGATCATTAACAGGTGAGATAAAGGAACCAGTTCAGAGGCTGGCTGCTAGATTTGCTACCAGTAAGTTTGATCAGCCTGCAAGTATTACTGAAATGCTACATCAACCCGAATGGGAAGCCCTGAAGGAAAGACGGCACCCCTGTGCCAATTTGTTTCTCATAAGGACTACGAAGATAAGATGCAAGAAATTAGAGCTTGTACGGAGGCTTGTAGGCAGTTGTTTTCCCACGTTCTGTTTGTGAGTGGAATAGGAAAGAAAATTACTAGTAGTGGAACGTGGTACCTTCTGCCCTGCACCTTACAGTGGTTTGCAGACTATGCATGTAGACGTAGATGTAGATCGAGGGTATAAGTACAAAGAATAATGAAATGTGTGCTATTTTTAGTGTTTAGCAATCTGGTTTGGCACTCCTTTGCAAACACTCACTCACATGTATGTTGGTTCAATTTAAGAGCAATAAAAGCATTATTCACATATCACTTAGCACTTCATTCTGCACGACTCCTGCAATGGATTACCTATAGGGTGACCCCATTTCTGTACAGCATTTTATTTGTCCATTTTGGATTTGTGCAATATTAAGTGCTACTGAAACAATGGATGCATTTCAAGAATATCCGTTTTTCCAACAACTCATGCAAAACGGTGCAACAACTAATGCTCCACCAAACATTCTCATGTCAATTGTCCATAATCCTATTTGGGTTAATTGAGCATCAGAGTTTTACTCTGACCACTTACCTCAGTCCATGCAACAGCCACCTAAGTCTACCAATCAGTCCTTTCTCACTGTTCTAGTTTCAGGCAACCCTATTCACGCCCCAAGCTGTGCCAAATGATTGAGCCTTGTCTTGCATCCCTGGTCTTCCTTCCCAGATGTGCTGATGCAACGAGTTGTCTACCACCCTTCCTTGACAGACTTTCCATACACAGCATGGACAGTTTTTGTGATATGATGTTTCATCCGGGCCATGTAACTAAACTATTTGCTTTTCAGTTAGTTCACACAGAGACCTAGTTTCAGGTGGTTGAACTTATTTAGGTAGTTTTGGCACTAAGGGTAACACACAGAAATTTGTAAGTCTGCTGTGCAACCTCTGCAGTCATGCTTACACCATCAGTGACACTTTACAGGCACCCCTGCCTCCTGGAAAATTCTTCTCAGTGAAGACAGTGCTACTACAATGTCTGATAAAGGTACCAAAACAACTACTTCGACAAGTCATATGTGAAGATAGAACTGATAGCAACACAAACTCTCACAATTTTTGAGACTACTAAGGGAATCGATCTCGTTGGATATCATGGCACACAGCGCATTGTGGGCATTTGACGACTCATTCAGTCAGCGTTAATAGCGAGAGAACATGACACTGCAGAGGACAGGTTACATCTAGCTGACAAGTTACACAAAATCCCACAACAACGCAAAGGCACTGCAGTTACTTCCCACAATGCTCAGTGCTTGCTACCCATGGTTATGAGGGGACTACAGTAGCTCCACAAAGACTCTGCACAACTGAGCAACCGTGAGCACTTCTGAAGACACATAGAAGGTCCACTGGCCTTTGGCATATTTCTGTTCCATCCTGAGCTGACTATGTGCTGTGTGTGGCATAGTTTTCAAGCACTCAAATCTGGGCTGGCACAAAACGTGCTTTGGAGACAAGGCATGTAACATCTTACTTCCATCTAATTGCTCAAACTTAAGAGAAAGTTTGTGATATGTGCACTGGGCTGTACTCAATCTACAGAAGTCACCTACTTGGCCCCCCAGAGGGCTTGTGGCTATTTCGTGAGTCTGTGTGTGGCGTATGCGGGGTCCCAAGCTATTGAAGCCCTTTTTTCCTTCTGGGGCTGCATTCCCTTGCCTTTTTCCCTTCCCCTCTGCCCTTGCTCCTTTTCCCCTCTGCCCGTGCTCCTTTTCCCCTCTGCCCGTGCTCCTTTTCCCCTCTGCCCGTGCTCCTTTTCCCCTCTGCCCGTGCTCCTTTTCCCCTCTGCCCGTGCTCCTTTTCCCCTCTGACCTCGCTCCTCCTCCTCTCCTCAGGGGCTCAGCACTCATTTGCTGAGTACAGGCTTGGCGACCCTTGGGTTCCTGATTTGGGTTCTGGTATGTGCCACCAGTCCTCTGTCACCGTAAGCTCTGGTCATACTTCAATGACAACCGTGCAGCACAGCGGTGGAATGTTGTGTGTTTCGGAGAACGGGGGTCTTGGCTTAACCACCTGGACTGCGAGGAAGGTACCCACCTCTATAAAAAAAAAAAAACCTCAACCTCAAGGTGTGCTACGTGCTGAGGAGGTGAATGGCTGTTGTGGTGAAACAGTCTTTAGCGAGCAACTTCTGGGGCACCTGCCGTAGCCCAGTTGAATCAGGCTTGCTCAGGCAAGCAGGGCTCTGCCTGGGTCAATGGTTGTCTCCCTAGCATATCGTGGGATCGCTATTTAGCTGTCTCATGAAACTACTACTCCTGACGGGATGGGTGTACCGTCAGGCAACACCTACATCCACTCCTCAAAGAGAGCTCGGTTGGTCAGTTTTCCTGGAAAGAAGTCTGTGAGTAATAGTAACGGGGCATTAGTGTGCTGTAACACTTTCACTGAAATCAAGCAAAATGGGGGAAGCTTTGAGAAGAAATTCCTTTTCTCTATTAACAAGGCGTTGGAATGTATTTCTGGGTCTCTGAAAAGTGTCAAACGACTACGTAATGGAACGCTTTTGCTTGAAACTGCCAATTCCACCCAAATATCTAAGCTTCTGGGATGTAAGGCCTTAGGTGACTACTCAATCAAAGCTGAATTGCATAACACCCTTAACTATAGTAAGGGCATGGTTACCTGCTCCGATATGATGGAGATGGACCCCGCAGAGTTGCGTGAAGAGTGGAAGAATGTGGACGTCATGGCGGTGCAGAATTATATGAGGAGAGTCAATGGTAAATTGGAAAAATTGGCAATGCTTATTCTAATGTTTAGTACTCCCGCATTACCGGAACATATCCTTGCCAGCTATATCCACCTTAAGGTTCGCCAGTTTGTTCCTAACCCTGCGATGCTATAAATGTCAAAGATTTGGCCATACCACTACAAGATGTAACGGGAAGGCTATGTGTGGCAATTGTGGAGGCTCCACTCACAAGTTGGGGACTTCTTGTACATTTCCTCCAAAATGTGTTAACTGCTCTGGGGATCACTCAGTGTGGAGTAGAAAGTGTGGGGTTTACAACGAGGAAAAGAAAATTCAAGAGTTGAAAGTACAGAGACGAATAACCTATGGTGAAGCTAAAAAGGCTTAAAAAGCCATGCAACCACCGGTTTTTGCATTTTCTTATGCATCATCCCTTAAAACACAAATAGCTAAGTGTGATGCTTTCACACAAACTCAGACCACAGATTCAAGTACGAGCACATGCACTTGTCACTGTACCTGTGGGGGGAAACACTCCTCTTGCACCTGATGTCGTTCGGAAGCTGTCAGCAGTTGACTTTCCACCTAAGCCACAAACCACTCCCCAACTTCAGAAGCCACCTAAGCCATCCCAGCAACCCTGGCAGCCTCCTCCTCCTCTCAGTAAAAAAAAAGTCCTCCTAAAAGTAGTTCTAAGTCCAAGAAAGCGGTAGGTAAGCATTTGGATCGACGAGCACTCTCCCTTTCTGATGGCGACTATGCTCTTGAAGATATGGACTTCCAATCGGAGGAACTAGAGAACGCGGAACCAGCTAAGGTTCTCCCTGGCCTCCCCGGTAAATCGCTGCCTTCGAGGGAGAAAGGAAAGAACCACCATAGCTAACCAATGGCTTCCGTAGGGACCTCTGTGTTGCAGTAGAATTTGAATGGATATCGCTCACATTTGGAAGAATTGCAATGCATTTTAAAGTCAGACGCACCTGCATTACGGGGCTACCACATATACAGGAAAGACGATACTACTGTAGGCAGGGCTAAAGGTGGAGTGGCTATTTTTCTTGATGACAGATGCCACTCCTCTCCTGTCCCTCTTATGCGACCGTCCAAGCAATTGCTGTGAAAATTCTCTCACCATTTACTATCACAGTGTGTTCTTTGTACCTGCCCCAACTCCATCATCATCGTCGTCCTCTCTGTGTCCTTACATCGGCTGGCTATTCTCCTGGTTCTGATATCACTTCTGGTTTTCTCCTTTTTTTACCTGCATTTTTGATCTTCCTGTGGGGTTTGACCTTCCCTTCTAAATTTTGTCTCCATAGAGTGAAATCACTGGGGAAGAATACCTTACTTAGTGTTTTTGATGTGTGGCCTTATCACTCCTTCCATCTTTCATTCGAAGCAATTGTCCTTTTCATGCTATATAGCCAGCATGGTAGCCAGTCCATATAGTGGTGTCATTATTTACCATTTTGGTTGAGCCCGCTAACATCACAGGTGTCACATTTCTGATGTCTGAGCTGCTACCTCCCCATATATGCCTAGACGTGGTTGCTTGTCATTCTGGCATTGCTGCCTCTGGATCACAGGGACCCGTGTTAGTTTCCCAGCCAGGTCAGGGATTTTCTCCAACCGAGGACGGGGTGTTTGTGCTGTCTTCTACATTTCATCATCATTCAGGAACATTGGAACTCCTGGCAATGGCCACCATGCCACACAACCCTTGCTGTGGCTGGGTAATGTCCGTGGGGAGAGCCCCTAATCGGTCAAGGCACACACTTTGCTTATGAAACATATTGAGCTCCAAAAAATGGGCTGTTCTTCTATGGCCATTTCCTTGGCTGGGAATGCATCCTTGACTGCTGCTTCTTATGACCCTGCAGCCTTCCCTTCCCTGGCTACCCCCATGGAGGAGGGCCAGCCTCAGCGGCTTGGAGTGAAATCCTTTCCCTGCCACCTGATCTGCACCAGAACTGACAAGTACTCTTTCACAGCAATCAGGCCATTATTTTTTGTGGAAAGTATTGAAGACAATTTTGGCAAAGTGGACTATCTGCGTAAGATGTGGTCAGGTTTGCTGTTGATCAGTACTTCATCTGCCACCCAATCTGAAGCCCTTCATGCCTATGACCATTTGTGTGACATTCCAGTATCCATTATACCTCACCAGTCTTTGAATAAGGTTCAGGGTGTAATTTTTCTTAGGATACTCATCCTTCAAACTAATGAGGAACTCCAGGCTAATCTGGAATAGTGGGGCATTCATTTTGTTCAGTGTGTTCAGAAAGGCCTTAAGGACTATTGCATCAATATCAATGCTTTTATGCTGGCATTTGAGGGGATACCCTTCCAGAGAACATAGTTGTGGTTTAGTGGTGTGACATGAAGCTGTATGTCCATGAGGTTGGTGTTTGCATTTCAGGCACCCTCACTGCAGTGAATGTGGACACCCACTCCTGTGTTCTACTGCCCATGTGCAATAATCATCATGACCATCAATATTGATCCTCACCAGATTGCCCAGTTTGTAAGAAGGGAAAGAAGGTCTAGGAGTATAAGCCCCTTGGTCATTTATCCTACACTGATGCTTATCAGAAATAGGATCATCTTCACCTTATGTCTATGACTCTAACATTGTCTCTGTTACGTCCTTTCCCCCTCCTCCTCATCCTTGTCCTGCTGGCTCCTGCTCCCCCCTCCTCTACAGTTCTCACGCTGCCCCTTCTGAGTACTGCTCCCCCTACCTGGCTGAAGAGGTGTCCCCCTTCTTAAGCATCCACCAGTGATGGTGCCCCTCCTGGGATACCTCCCCCCCATCGTCTCCCAGTCCAGAGCACTGCTGCCACACATCGGCCGGGGCACCCATAGTCAGTGCACGCATGGACCCCAAGATTGCCCACTCTCTCTGTTCCAAATCTCGCAGAACCCTGTGCGCTCTCTCTCTCTCTCTCTCTCTCTCTCTCTCTCTCTCTCTCTCTCTCTCTCTCTGTCTCTGGACCCCACTCTGCTCAGACTATGAAATAGAAGAAATGGAAGCCCAAGGACAGCCCACCCATCCCGGTGCCAACTCCCCCCTCACAACTTGAGTCTAACTTCTTGTTTATGGATGTCGCACCATCCTTGTTGGTGATAGATGGTGACCTGGTGGTATGATCAGCTTTTGCCCATTCACCTCCAATTTGGATCCCTGTTCCATGCAATGTGCTTCTACATCTACATGAACACTTCGCAAATCACACTTACTTGCCTGGCAGAGGGTTCATTGAGCCACCTTCACAATAATTCTCTATTATTCTAATCTTCAACAGTTGTTGTTGTTGTTGTGGTCTTCAGTCCTGAGACTGGTTTGATGCAGCTCTCCATGCTAATCTATCATGTGCAAGCTTCTTCATCTCCCAGGACCTACTGCAACCTACATCCTCCTGAATCTGCTTGGTGTATTCATCTCTTGGTCTCCTCTATGATTTTTACCCTCCACGCTGCCCTCCAATGCTAAATTTGTGATCCCTTGATGCCTCGGGACATGTCCTACCAACCGATCCCTTCTTCTAGTCAAGTTGTGCCACAAACTTCTCTTCTCCCCAATTCTGTTCAATACCTCCTCATTAGTTACGTAATCTACCCATCTAATCTTCAGCATTCTTCTGTAGCACCACATTTTGAAAGCTTCTATTCTCTTCTTGTCCAAACTAATTATCTTCCATGTTTCACTTCCATATATGGCTACACTCCATACAAATACTTTCAGAAACGACTTCCTGACTCTTAAATCTATACTGGATGTTAACGAATTTCTCTTCTTCAGAAACGCTTTCCTTGCCATTGCCAGTCTACATTTTATATCCTCTCTACTTCGACCATCATCAGTTATTTTGCTCCCCAAATAGCAAAACTCCTTTACTACTTTAAGTGTCTCATTTCCTAATCTAATTCCCTCAGCATCACCCGACTTAATTCGACTACATTCCATTATCCTTGTTTTGCTCTTGTTGATGTTCGTCTTATACCCTCCTTTCAAGACACTGTCCATTCCGTTCAACTGCTCTTCCAAGTCCTTTGCTGTCTCTGACAGAATTACAATGTCACCGGCGAACCTCAAAGTTTTTATTTCTTCTCCATGGCTTTTAATACCTACTCCGAATATTTCTTTTGTTTCCTTCACTGCTTGCTCAATATAGAGATTGAATAACATTGGGGAGAGGCTACAACCCTGTCTTACTCCCTTCCCAACCACTGCTTCCCTTTCATGTCCCTTGACTCTTATAACTGCCATCTGGTTTCTGTACAAATTGTAAATATCTTTTTGCTCCCTGTATTTTACCCCTGCCACCTTCAGAATTTGAAAGAGAGTATTCCAGTGAACATTGTCAAAAGCTTTCCCTAAGTCTACAAATGCTAGAAACGTATGTTTGCCTTTCCTTAATCTAGCTTCTAAGATAAGTCGTAGGGTCAGTATTGCCTCACGTGTTCCAACATTTCTACAGAATCTAAACTGATCTTCCCCGAGGTCCATTCGTCTGTAAAGAATTTGTGTTAGTATTTTGCAGCTGTGACTTATTAAACTGATAGTTCGGTAATTTTCACATCTGTCAACACCTGCTTTCTTTGGGATTGGAATTATTATATTCTTCTTGAAGTCTGAGGGTATTTCGCCTGTCTCTCACATCTCACTCACCAGGCGGTAGAGTTTTGTCAGGACTGGCTCTCCCAAGGCCGTCAGTAGTTCTAATGGAATGTTGTCTACTCTCGGGGCCTTGTTTCGATTCAGGTCTTTCAGTGCTCTGTCAAACTCTTCACGCAGTATCATATCTCCCATTTCATCTTCATCTACATCCTCTTCCATTTCTATAATATTGTCCTCAACTACATCGCCCTTGTATAGACCCTCTATATACTCCTTCCACCTTTCTGCTTTCCCTTCTTTGCTTAGAACTGGGTTTCCATCTGAGCTCTTGATATTCATGCAAGTGGTTCTCTTTTCTCCAAAGGTCTCTTTAATTTTCCTGTAGGCAGTATCTATCTTACCCCTAGTGAGATAAGCCTCTACATCCTTACATTTGTCCTCTAGCCATGCCTGCTTAGCCATTTTGCACTACCTGTTAATCTCATTTTTGAGATGTTTGTATTCGTTTTTGCCTGCTTCATTTACTGCATTTTTATATTTTCTTCTTTCATCAATTAAATTCAGTATTTCTCCTGTTATCCAAGGATTTCTACTAGCCCTCGTCTTTTTACCTACTTGATCCTCTGCTGCCTTCACTACTTCATCCCTCAGAGCTACCCATTCGTCTTCTACTGTATTTCTTTCTTCCCTCCTTGTCAATTGTTCCCTTATGCTCTCCCTGAAACTCTGTACAACCTCTGGTTCTTTCAGTTTATCCACATCCCATCTCCTTAAATTACCACCTTTTTGCAATTTCTTCAGTTTTAATTTACAGTTCATAACCAATAGATTGTGGTCAGAGTCCACATCTGCCCCTGGAAATGTCTTACAATTTAAAACCTGGTTTCTAAATCTCTGTCTTACCATTTATGTAATCTATCTGAAACCTGTCAGTATCTCCAGGGTTATTCCATGTATACAACCTTCTTTTATGATTCTTGAACCAAGTGTTAGCTATGATTAACTTATGCTCTGTGCAAAATTCTACCAGGCGGCTTCCTCTTTCATTTCTTAGCCCCAATCCATATTCACCTACTATGTTTCCTTCTCTCCCTTTTCCTACTGACGAATTCCAGTCACCCATGACTATTAAATTTTCGTCTCCCTTCACTATCAGAATAATTTCTTTTATTTCATCATACATTTCAATTTCTTCGTCATCTGCAGAGCTAGTCGGCATATAAACTTGTACTACTATGGTAGGCGTGGGCTTTGTATCTATCTTGGCCACAATAATGTGTTCACTATGCTGTTTGTAGTAACTTACCCGCATTCCTATTTCCCTATTCACTATTAAACCTACTCCTGTATTACCCCTATTTGATTTTGTGCTTATAACCCTGTAGTCACCTGACCAGAAGTCTTGTTCCTCCTGCCACCAAACTTCACTAATTCCCACTATATCTAACTTTAACCTATCCATTTCCCATTTTAAGTTTTCTAACCTACCTGCCTGATTGAGGGATCTGACATTCCACGCTCCGATCCGTAGAATGCCAGTTTTCTTTCTCCTGATAACGACATCCTCTTGGGTAGTCTCCGCCCGGAGTGCCGAATGGGGGACTATTTTACCTCCGGAATATTTTACCCGAGAGGATGCTATCATCATTTAACCATACAGTAAAGCTGCATGCCCTCGGGAAAAATTACGGCTGTAGTTTCCCCTTGCTTTCAGCCGTTCGCAGTACCACAACAGCAAGGCCGTTTTGAACAGTAGGCAGAATAAACAAACACCTATATCTTTCTGTGCGAGCTCAAATTTCCCTTACTTTATTATGATGATCGTTCCTTCCTTTGTAGGCTGCACCAACAAAATATTTTTGCATTTGGATTCAGCTGCAACAAAAAACACATGCTTTAAAAATGTCCACCCCAAACCCTGTATCATGTCCATGACTCAATCTCCTCTATTTTGGTATAATACAAAACATGCTGCTCTTCTTTGAGCTTTCTCGATGTACTCCATTAGTCTTACCTGGTAAGGGTCCTAGACTGCGCAGCAGTACTCCAAAAGAGGACGGACAAGCATATTTTAGACAGTCTCTTTAGTACATCTTATATGAATCTGTGGGGTCTGTTCTTTCGGATGTGACCTAAAGAACAGACACCATGCAGACTCTGCAGCTGTTATACATTATATGTAAGTTGAAGGTGTAGAGGAGAAGAAAGGAACAGAAAGGGAAGTGATCACTGTTGTCAATTGCATTGGGACATTACATGGAATCAGCGGCAACGAGCGAGAATGTGTAGCAGACCGGGACTCGAACCCGGGATCTCCTGTTTACTAGGCGGTGCGGTAACCACTGCGCCATCTGCGTCACAGCTTTATTGCAACTGCATAGACTATCTCGGCATGCCCCATGGCATTACATGTAAGTATGGCCAGGTTCAAGGACCTCATGATTTATTGTATCAACAAGGATGATTTTTCCTCAAGACATATAAGCAGTATTTCAAAATATGGCCTATTTAAATATGCAGTAAATATTACTATAAGTACTCTTGAAAGCATGCACAGTAGCCTGCTTTCACAAAATATGTACCTGAACCTTTGTTATAGAAGGCAGCAGTTCTCTTTCAGTCTGCCATTTCACTTGTACTAGCTGTATGCTAAATGCAGTCCATTGGCATTTGCTTTCACCTTAAACTTTATCATCACAGACTGCAACACTATGCAGGAAGTAACTTCTATCTCTTTTACTGAGACGAGATCCACATTATAGCTTACCAAATGTGCATTCACATTATTTGCTTATGAAATGTCACTTGTGCCTTCTGTACTCTCAGCCGCTCAATTCATAAATATTTTTGAGAAAATTTGGTGAATTTTAATGAACTAGTCACCCGTTGCTATGAAAACAATGCCATTGCCATCCAGCAGTGAATGGCAGAAAACCATGGAATGGTGTTAGATCATAGGGTACTCCACACCAACATTCTGTGGTAGAGGGTGCTTTGTGCCAGTGTCACATGGTAGATGATGCTTCATGCCAATGGCACATGCCAGAGGGTGCTTCGTACCAAAGTTATGTGGTGAAGGATGATTTCTACCATTGCTGCATGGCAAATAGAGCTGCCCCCACCCCCCACCCCATGAACCATGGACCTTGCCGTTGGTGGGGAGGCTTGCGTGCCTCAGCGATACAGATAGCCATACCGTAGGTGCAACCACAACGGAGGGGTATCTGTTGAGAGGCCAGACAAACTTGTGGTTCCTGAAGAGGGGCAGCAGCCTTTTCAGTAGTTGCAGGGGCAACAGTCTGGATGATTGACTGATCTGGCCTTGTAACATTAACCGAAACGGCCTTGCTGTGCTGGTACTGCGAACGGCTGAAAGCAAGGGGAAACTACGGCCGTAATTTTTCCCGAGGGCATGCAGCTTTACTGTATGATTAAATGATGATGGCGTCCTCTTGGGTAAAATATTCCGGAGGTAAAATAGTCCCCCATTCGGATCTCCGGGCGGGGACTACTCAAGAGGATGTCGTTATCAGGAGAAAGAAAACTGGCGTTCTACGGATCGGAGCAGGTAGGTTAGAAAATGTAAAAAGGGAAATGGATAGGTTGAAGTTAGATATAGTGGGAATTAGTGAAGTTCGGTGGCAGGAGGAACAAGACTTCTGGTCAGGTGACTACAGGGTTATAAACACAAAATCAAATAGGGGTAATGCAGGAGTAGGTTTAATAATGAATAGGAAAATAGGAATGCGGGTAAGCTACTACAAACAGCATAGTGAACACATTATTGTGGCCAAGATAGATATGAAGCCCACACCTACTACAGTAGTACAAGTTTATATGCCAACTAGCTCTGCAGATGACGAAGAAATTGAAGAAATGTATGATGAAGTAAAAGAAATTATTCAGATTGTGAAGGGAGACGAAAATTTAATAGTTATGGGTGACTGGAATTCGTCAGTAGGAAAAAGGAGAGAAGGAAACATAGTAGGTGAATATGGATTGGGGCTCAGAAATGAAAGAGGAAGCCTCCTGGTAGAATTTTGCACAGAGCACAACATAATCATAGCTAACACTTGGTTTAAGAATCATGAAAGAAGGTTGTATACATGGAAGAACCCTGGAGATACTGAAAGGTATCAGATAGATTATATAATAGTAAGACAGAGATTTAGGAACCAGGTTTTAAATTGTAAGACATTTCCAGGGCAGATGTGGACTCTGACCACAATCTATTGGTTATGACCTGTAGATTAAAACTGAAGAAACTGCAAAAAGGCAGGAATTTAAGGAGATGGGACCTGGATAAGCTGAAAGAACCAGATGTTGTACAGAGTTTCAGGGAGAGCATAAGGGAACAATTGACAGGAATGGGGGAAAGAAATACAGTAGAAGAAGAATGGGTAGCTTTGAGGGATGAAGTAGTGAAGGCAGCAGAGGATGAAGTAGGTAAAAGACGAGGGCTAGTAGAAATCCTTGGGTAACAGAAGAAATATTGAATTTAATTGATGAAAGGAGAAAATATAAAAATGCAGTAAATGAAGCAGGCAAAAAGGAATACAAACGTCTCAAAACTGAGATCGACAGGAAGTGCAAAATGGCTAAGCAGGGATGGCTAGAGGACAAATGTAAGGATGTAGAGGCTTATCTCACTAGGGGTAAGATAGATACTGCCTACAGGAAAATTAAAGAGACCTTTGGAGAAAAGAGAACCACTTGTATGAATATCAAGAACTCAGATGGAAACCCATTTCTAAGCAAATAAGGGAAAGCAGAAAGATGGAAGGAGTATATAGAGGGTCTATACAAGGGTGGTGTAATTGAGGACAATATTATGGAAATGGAAGAGGATGTAGATGAAGATGAAATGGGAGATATGATACTGCATGAAGAGTTCGACAGAGCACTGAAAGACCTGAATCGAAACAAGGCCCCCGGAGTAGACAACATTCCATTGGAACTACTGACGGCCGTGGGAGAGCCAGTCCTGACAAAACTCTACCATCTGGTGAGCAAGATGTATGAAACAGGCGAAATACCCTCAGACTTCAAGAAGAATATAATAATTCCAATCCCAAAGAAAGCAGGTGTTGACAGATGTGAAAATTACCGAACTATCAGTTTAATAAGTCACAGCTGCAAAATACTAACACGAATTCTTTACAGATGAATGGAAAAACTAGTAGAAGCCAACCTCGGGGAAGATCAGTTTGGATTCCGTAGAAACACTGGAACACGTGAAGCAATACTGACCCTACGACTTATCTTAGAAGCTAGATTAAGGAAAGGCAAACCTACGTTTCTAGCATTTGTAGACTTGGAGAAAGCTTTTGACAATGTTCACTGGAATACTCTCTTTCAAATTCTAAAGGTGGCAGGGGTAAAATACATGGAGCGAAAGGCTATTTACAATTTGTACAGAAACCAGATGGCAGTTATAAGAGTCAAGGGACATGAAAGGGAAGCAGTGCTTGGGAAGGGAGTAAGACAGGGTTGTAGCCTCTCCCCGATGTTGTTCAATCTGTATATTGAGCAAGCAGTAAAGGAAACAAAAGAAAAATTCGGAGTGGGTATTAAAATCCGTGGAGAAGAAATAAAAACTTTGAGGTTCGCCGATGACATTGTAATTCTGTCAGAGACAGCAAAGGACTTGGAAGAGCAGTTGAATGGAATGGACAGTGTCTTGAAAGGAGGATATAAGATGAACATCAACAAAAGCAAAACGAGGATAATGGAATGTAGTCGAATTAAGTCGGGTGATGCTGAGAGAATTAGATTAGGAAATGAGGCACTTAAAGTAGTAAAGGAGTTTTGCTATTTGGGGAGCAAAATAACTGATGATGGTCGAAGTAGAGAGGATATAAAATGTAGACTGGCAATGGCAAGGAAAGCATTTCTGAAGAAGAGAAATTTGTTAACATTGAGTATAGATTTAAGTGTTAGGAAGTCATTTCTGAAAGTGTTTGTATGGAGTGTAGCCATATATGGAAGTGAAACATGGACGATAAATAGTTTGGACAAGAAGAGAATAGAAGCTTTCGAAATGTGGTGCTACAGAAGAATGCTGAATATTAGATGGGTAGATCACATAACTAATGAGGAAGTATTGAATAGGACTGAGGAGAAGAGAAGTTTGTGGCACAACTGGACCAGAAGAAGGGATCGGTTGGTAGGACATGTTCTGAGGCATCAAGGATCACCAATTTAGTATTGGAGGGCAGCGTGGAGGGTAAAAATCATAGAGGGAGACCAAGAGATGAATACACTAAGCAGATTCAGAAGGATGTAGGTTGCAGTAGGTACTGGGAGATGAAAAAGCTTGCACAGGATAGAGTAGCATGGAGAGCTGCATCAAACCATTCTCAGGACTGAAGACCACAACAACAAGAACAACAACAAGGATGTTGAGTGTCAGAGATTGTGTTGTGTGTCAGAGATTGCTGCATACCTCTGTTCCATGGCAGAGGGCACTGGGTACTGCTAATGTGTGGCAGAGGGTGCTGTGTACTGATGTTGCATGGCACATGGTACTTTTTATCAGTGTTACATAAGCAGAGTATACTTTCTACCAATATTGTGTTGCAGAGTGTGGTTCATTACGCCATCTCATGCCAGAGAGCATATCCTACAAACGTTGCATGGCAGAGTGTGCTTCCTACCATTATGCTGACAAATGCTGGAAAAGACCACATAAAAAAAATACAGCTTGCTCAGGGTTGTCACTGCAGGTGGCTTTCAGACAATTGGCTAGCTCATGCCAAACTCCATTGTGGTTACTGGAATCAGCCCTGCACACCACATAAACATAAATTAGTGTACTTCAGAAAGGAGATGCATGGGGCTAATTCCATCCTGCTAAAGAAATGAAAATACTGTACTTAGTCAAATAGCAGTAGAAAATTGTTTTGACATGAGTTTAATGACAGAATTGATGCAGTAATGGGGCACAGAAACCAACAAAATGAGAAAAATCCGCACAGATATAGAGTAATGCCAGATTGGGGAAATGTCTCATATAAATTGACAAGGGTACTTAACAAGGGTGGCTACTCAAACTTGGGGGAAAAAATCCCTGAGAATTCCAAGTGTAAAGAGGAAGATGGTGTCAAGAAGCTCCTGATAAATTAATTGGGAGAGGAGGGGGGGGGGGGGGGGAGTATGACAGTAATGAATTGTCTTCCCTCTCAGTTGAGCTGTATACCATCCATAAGCAGAGCAGTAGTTTAACCACAGTTTTTAAATACCAATAACTTCTACAGAATAATATTCATTTAATTAACACACTTTGAGGTATTAAGCATTTTAAAATTTGTGATTTATAAAACTCAATAAAATTTACTTTCAATGTTAGGTTAAAAATGCAGAATTCCCTGAAATTTATGAAATTCCTTAAATTCCCTGAGATTTCCATGATTTTTCCATGTACAATGTAATTCCCTGTGAATTTCAGGTTTCCCAGAATAATCACCACTCTGTTAACAATAAACTGGTGAAAATTGCATTAAGGATGGAAAATAGGAGAGGCAACCATAAGATTAGCACCAGTGAGAACTGGATGTATGAAATAAAGTCTCAAAGTTGTGAATTGAAGTACTTGGGGCAAAGACGAAGAAACTTTAAAATGAGTTCCAAAGAGCACAACAAAAAAAGAAACTGGCTCATCAGTGGTGGCACAGAGTGAGCATTGGGTGACACTACTGACAGTATGAGGATATTGCACTTTGAGGATGACAGGTGTTGGTTGTCAGATTTAGAGGAACTGGAGATGTTTCATACTTTAAAGAAGTAATGCATAAGTGTGTGAAATCGAAAGACAGACATGTCCAAGGAGCATTTCTGAACCCACTTTAATGATGCCCTTCTTGGGAAGCAACTACCAGCTTAAGCATGTTTGAATTAGTGGCATTAGGTTTTGTGCGTTCTTTTGGCCATTCAGTATGGATGTCTACATTAAAACACAGGTGTAGTATTGGATTTTAGAATTTACTAGTACTTGACAGATAAGGCTCATAGATTTAATGATTGATACTAGCATTGTTGGTGGCTGTGATTCTTGCATTGCAGGAAAGTACTATCTTTGATAGGTCCAAGCAGCTGCCTTTATTTTAAAATGTGCCTTCAGGATGTAACACACCAACATGAGATGTTGTAAGAAGAGTTTTATGTTTGAAAATGCATGTTTGCTGCTGTGTTTTTACTTCTGACAGTGCCTACTTACATAGAAGCTTTAAGGTATGTTATACTACAGGACAGTATAATATTTTTATATGGTTTTCAGTGTGTGCAGTGTGGTAATTTATTGATTGGTTTCCTTGCATTTGATAATGGAATAACATAGTCCTGAAACATGTGCTAAAAGAATTACACTTTTGTCTGGTAACATAACATTCTCAGTACTGGTGAAACAGTCATTGGAGTCAAGTACGTCGTGTTGGGTGGCATGCTCAGCAACTGGGTAGTCCAGCTGTCTCTTGGCCACAGTTTGGCAGTGGGCTTTCAAGCAGATAGGCCACTTGTTAGTTATCATGTCCACATAGAATGTAGCATAGTCACTTCAGATAAGTTGCTACATCACATGGCTGCTTTCACAGGTGGCTCTGCCTTTGTTGGGGTAGGAGATGCCTGTGACAAGACTGGCGTAGGTGGCAGAGGGAAGATATATGGGGCGGGTCATGCATCTGCGTCTACTGCAGGGGTATGAGCCCTGAACCAAGGTGTTTGCAGCAGGGAGGACATTGGATAGGTGCAGTGGGTGGTGGAAGACCACACTGAGAGGGATGGAGAGGATATTGGAGGAGAAATTTCTCATTTCAGGGCACAATAAGAGGTAGTTAAAACTCTGGCAGAGAATGTGATTCAGTTGTTCCAGTCCTCTGTAGTGTTGATTCACAAGTATGTGGGATATTGTAGATAGCTGGGGAGACACAGCATGGGAGTTCTGTTTCTGGATTTGGAAGGTAATTTTGATACATGAAGGCTGCAGATAGACCCTTGGCATATTTGGATTTTTTCACTATGCTTCATCTGTTCATATTTTTTGTGATTTTCCCAAGGATTTTATCCATTTTTTATCTTCCATTTTTTATCTTCCATTTTTTATCTTCCATTTTTTATCTTCCATTTTTTATCTTCCATTTTTTATCTTCCATTTTTTTATCCTTCCTGCTTCCATCTGCACCAATACAGAAAGGTCAACCTGTCCCTAGCCAGAATCCAGTCCCACAAATTGTTTCTTCATTGTTCACTAACTTATAGCATCCCCCCCTTCCTCCAAATGGTCTAACCATCAAATTACTCATCTCCAGCTGCAAACCCTCCCTCCTTTCCACAATGACCTCTGTCTGTTCAGATTTTGTCAGTCCATATCCCTCACCATCCTAGTCCTTCAAAGCCATGTAAATCAGTTGTAAACCGTCTTTGCACTGCCTTCTCTCCATCCATTAAATTATCCTGCTCTGCAAAGCCAAATTACTGCCCTCCATATCCAGACTGAAGACCTTGCCCTGCAAGAACTAGAGCAGCATTCACAATGCCACCTCCATCAAAACTCCCTCTACCCCTTCATAGCTGCCAAACCCTGACTTGCAAACATGCTACATTTACCACATCTGCAGAAACTACCTTCCGTCACCCTGAAGACCCCAGAGCATAAACAGATCAATAACAGTCACAAATCTGTCATCCAAAAGACCCAGTTCCACTGCAGTATCTGTCGTTTCCAAATGCCTTACCTTTTGCCCATTCTGAAATTGAACTATACTCTCCTCCTGGTCCTTACAGAGGAAACACTTTTCCGCCACTAATCCTATCAATCAGACTCAATCCAATATTGAATCATGCCTGACTCATTTTACTCCTACAACTAACTGATCCATTTCCACAGCACCAAATTGTCCCATGTTCACTTTTCATAATGTTTTAACCTCAAACAATGCGTCACCAGCATTCCCCAAATTTCTAAACATGGAAATGTACTTCACATCCATTGACAGAATCACATTCTATCACATATAAATTGAACTCATACTTACAATCCTACCTGGTGACAAAGGCTACACAACGTTTATAAACTGCAGAGATTACGTGCTAGAGGGCTTCACCAGCTGCCAGATATGTCCACAGAGGCCCTGCCAAAGTGACCCTTTCCAGAAATGCAGTGGGGCCTCCAGTTCCTTCTCAAATTCTTAGGTGCACCCCAAAATCTCTTCCTTGAATCTGAGTCAATCTCTCACCTCAACCCTACCAATTCCCACATTTCTACATTTTACATGCATCCTAATGTACATAAATCCACCCACATAGGGCATCCCATTGTGGCTAATTATTGAGCCCCACAGAGATAATCTTTGCCCTTGTGCACCCACTCCTTCAACCTATGAGTGTTATTTGGAAAGTAAGGTCCAGTCAGTTCCAAAATGAGAACCACAGTGAAAATCTCATGAAGCTTTGCACAGATGTGTTGGACAGTCTCTCTAGCGTGACCTTCGATCATGTCACATCACTGTTTTCAGTTCTGAGCAGGCAGTGAGAATGTACATGCCTCAAAAAAAGTTTTCATTACTCTGGTTCCCAGAATTCCTGAAGGTAGAGGTTGACTGTGGACATTGTATCACAGACAAAGTTACTTTAACTGTTTAGAGATGTCACTAAACCCACCCAAAGATGTAAACAACCATGCATGAGCAGCGCCTATTAGACGGAGGGGGTCGACAGCCGAGGTCAACAGCCGATCAGTTCGTCATTCCACTAGGACGGAGGTACATGGCTTGTGTTGTCTGTAGTTCAATGATACCTAGACGGTCAATACTGCAGTTCAATAGCGTCCGAATTGTTGCTTTGTTCCAGGAAGGGCTCAACAAGGAAATTGTCCAGGCGTCTTGGAGTGAACCAAAGCGGTCTTATTCGGACATGGAGGAGATACAGAGACACAGTAACTGTCAGTGACATGCCTCACTCGGGGCGTCCAAGGGCTACTACTGCAGTGGATGACCACTACCTATTGATTATGGCTCGGAGGAACCCTGACAGCAATGCCAACATGTTGATAATGCTTTTCGTGCAGCCACAGAATGTCATGTTATGGCTCAAACTGTGTGCAATAGGCTGCAAGATGCGCAATTTTACTCCCGATGTCTATGGCGAGGTCCATGCAGTGTGGTATAGATGGGCCCAACAACATGCCGAATGGACTGCTGATGATTGGCATCATGTTCTCTTCACCGATGAGTGTCGCATATGCCTTCAACCAGACAATTGTCAGAGACGCGTTTTGAGGCAACCTGGTCAGGCTGAGCGTCTTACACACACACACACACACACACACACACACACACACACACACACACACACACACACACCATCCAGCGAGTGCAGCAAGGTGGAGGTTTCTCTTTTTTTTGTTGGGGGGGGGGGGTGGGGGGGGGGGGGGGGGAGGGGAGCATTATGTGGGGCCGACATACGCTGCTGGTGGTCATGGAAGGCGCCATAACGGCTGTACAATATGTAGAATGCCATCCTCCAACCAATGGTGCAACCATATTGGCAAGGCATTCATCTTCATGGATGGCAATTCATGCCCCCATTGTGCACATCTTGTGAACGGCTTCCTTCAGGCTAACGACATCACTCGACTAGAGTGGCCATCATATTCTCCAGGCATGAGCCCTATCGAACATGCCTAGGATAGATTGAAAAGGGCTATTTATGGATGACGTGACCCACCAACCACTCTGAGGGATCTACACCGAATCGCCATTGAGGAATGGGACAATCTGGATGCTTTGATGAACTTGTGGATAGTAGGCCATGACAAATATAGGCATGCATCAATTCGAGAGGACTTGCTACTGGGTATCAGAGGTACCGGTGTGTACAGCAATTTGGACCACCATCCCAGAAGGTCTCGCAGTGTGGTAGTACAACATGCAATGTGTTATTTTCATGAGCAATAAAAAGGGCGGAAATGATGTTTATGTTCATCTCTATTCAAATTTTCTTTACAGGTTCTGGAAATCTCGGAACCAGAGTGAGACAAAACTTTTTTTGATGTGTGTAAAATGCCTAGAAAAATAGTGTCGTCCACCAAGAATAGGTGACTGCTGAAGTATTTCGCCTGATTTCATGCAACCTCACATAACCTAGCTGTCATGCATTTCCTTGTTCATGACAATTCTCAGCCACACACAGTTGGAGGAACAAGGATGTTCCTGGAACATTTTTTATGGGAAGCGTTTGATCATTCACCATATTGGCCGGATTTGGCTCCCTTCAGTTTTCATCTCTGCTTGCATGAACTGCTGGCTATGGAGACACTATTTTGGCACAGGTACCAAGCTACAGACCGGTGTAGTCAATTGACAGAAAGCTTGGGTGACTGTTTTCTGTGTTGAGGGTATTAGAAAGTTGCTACAATGCTGTGACAACCATGTAGAGAAGTAGCTGGCAGGTATAGCTAACTGTTGCAAATAAAACATTTTTGATTTTCATTAGTGGTTTCCATTTCACAGCTGAGCAGATCTTACTTCCCAAATAACCCTCGTATTACCCCTATCCTACACTACTACACAAGACACACCAACCTCATCCCCTACTCACTCTCCACTGTTCTTATTCCTTTACCAGCAGCCATTCTGCTCGTCATTGTTGATGTCACTTCCCGCTGTGCTAATGTCCCCAGTACCCATGGCTTTGCTGCTATTGAACACTACCTCTACATCTATACATACACTGTGCAAGCAATCAATATATGGTGCTTGGCAGAGGATACCATGTACAATTAATAGTCATTTCCTTTCCTGTTCCACTTGCAAATACAGCGAGGAAAAATGGACTGTCTAAAGGCGTCCTTACAAACCCTACTTTCTTGCATCTTACCTTCTTGTTCCTTATGTGAAATGTATGTTAGCGGCAGTAGAATCATTTTGTAGTCAGCCTCAAATGCTAGTACTCTGAATTTCCGCAATAGTACCTCGAAAAAAGTGCGTCGTATTCCCTCCACGGATTCTCATTTGAGTTCACAAAAGCATCTCCATA